>NW_027363982.1:0-352406 GCF_046119375.1 Phyllobates terribilis | reverse complement strand
AATATTCATTGATTTTTGCCATTGAAAAACATGTTTTTCATATACCAGAAATGTTTGAAGCTACTGACTGAATGAAAGGAGCTGGCATCTCACTCTCTTTGAATCTTCTTTATCATGCTAGGATTAGCAGGAAAAAGCAAAAAATTTCAGAATTGCACCTTGCAATGTGGAGATATTACTGTTTGTGCATTTACAATATTCATTGATTTTTGCCATTGAAAAACATGTTTTTCATATACCAGAAATGTTTGAAGCTACTGACTGAATGAAAGGAGCTGGCATCTCACTCTCTTTGAATCTTCTTTATCATGCTAGGATTAACAGGAAAAAGCAAAAAATTTCAGAATTGCACCTTGCAATGTGGAGATATTACTGTTTGTGCATTTACAATATTCATTGATTTTTGCCATTGAAAAACATGTTTTTCATATACCAGAAATGTTTGAAGCTACTGACTGAATGAAAGGAGCTGGCATCTCACTCTCTTTGAATCTTCTTTATCATGCTAGGATTAGCAGGAAAAAGCAAAAAATTTCAGAATTGCACCTTGCAATGTGGAGATATTACTGTTTGTGCATTTACAATATTCATTGATTTTTGCCATTGAAAAACATGTTTTTCATATACCAGAAATGTTTGAAGCTACTGACTGAATGAAAGGAGCTGGCATCTCACTCTCTTTGAATCTTCTTTATCATGCTAGGATTAACAGGAAAAAGCTAAAAATTTCAGAATTGCACCGTGCAATGTGGAGATATTACTGTTTGTGCATTTACAATATTCATTGATTTTTGCCATTGAAAAACATGTTTTTCATATACCAGAAATGTTTGAAGCTACTGACTGAATGAAAGGAGCTGGCATCTCACTCTCTTTGAATCTTCTTTATCATGCTAGGATTAGCAGGAAAAAGCAAAAAATTTCAGAATTGCACCTTGCAATGTGGAGATATTACTGTTTGTGCATTTACAATATTCATTGATTTTTGCCATTGAAAAACATGTTTTTCATATACCAGAAATGTTTGAAGCTACTGACTGAATGAAAGGAGCTGGCATCTCACTCTCTTTGAATCTTCTTTATCATGCTAGGATTAACAGGAAAAAGCAAAAAATTTCAGAATTGCACCTTGCAATGTGGAGATATTACTGTTTGTGCATTTACAATATTCATTGATTTTTGCCATTGAAAAACATGTTTTTCATATACCAGAAATGTTTGAAGCTACTGACTGAATGAAAGGAGCTGGCATCTCACTCTCTTTGAATCTTCTTTATCATGCTAGGATTAACAGGAAAAAGCTAAAAATTTCAGAATTGCACCGTGCAATGTGGAGATATTACTGTTTGTGCATTTACAATATTCATTGATTTTTGCCATTGAAAAACATGTTTTTCATATACCAGAAATGTTTGAAGCTACTGACTGAATGAAAGGAGCTGGCATCTCACTCTCTTTGAATCTTCTTTATCATGCTAGGATTAACAGGAAAAAGCTAAAAATTTCAGAATTGCACCGTGCAATGTGGAGATATTACTGTTTGTGCATTTACAATATTCATTGATTTTTGCCATTGAAAAACATGTTTTTCATATACCAGAAATGTTTGAAGCTACTGACTGAATGAAAGGAGCTGGCATCTCACTCTCTTTGAATCTTCTTTATCATGCTAGGATTAGCAGGAAAAAGCAAAAAATTTCAGAATTGCACCTTGCAATGTGGAGATATTACTGTTTGTGCATTTACAATATTCATTGATTTTTGCCATTGAAAAACATGTTTTTCATATACCAGAAATGTTTGAAGCTACTGACTGAATGAAAGGAGCTGGCATCTCACTCTCTTTGAATCTTCTTTATCATGCTAGGATTAACAGGAAAAAGCAAAACATTTCAGAATTGCACCTTGCAATGTGGAGATATTACTGTTTGTGCATTTACAATATTCATTGATTTTTGCCATTGAAAAACATGTTTTTCATATACCAGAAATGTTTGAAGCTACTGACTGAATGAAAGGAGCTGGCATCTCACTCTCTTTGAATCTTCTTTATCATGCTAGGATTAACAGGAAAAAGCTAAAAATTTCAGAATTGCACCGTGCAATGTGGAGATATTACTGTTTGTGCATTTACAATATTCATTGATTTTTGCCATTGAAAAACATGTTTTTCATATACCAGAAATGTTTGAAGCTACTGACTGAATGAAAGGAGCTGGCATCTCACTCTCTTTGAATCTTCTTTATCATGCTAGGATTAGCAGGAAAAAGCAAAAAATTTCAGAATTGCACCTTGCAATGTGGAGATATTACTGTTTGTGCATTTACAATATTCATTGATTTTTGCCATTGAAAAACATGTTTTTCATATACCAGAATTGTTTGAAGCTACTGACTGAATGAAAGGAGCTGGCATCTCACTCTCTTTGAATCTTCTTTATCATGCTAGGATTAACAGGAAAAAGCAAAAAATTTCAGAATTGCACCTTGCAATGTGGAGATATTACTGTTTGTGCATTTACAATATTCATTGATTTTTGCCATTGAAAAACATGTTTTTCATATACCAGAAATGTTTGAAGCTACTGACTGAATGAAAGGAGCTGGCATCTCACTCTCTTTGAATCTTCTTTATCATGCTAGGATTAACAGGAAAAAGCTAAAAATTTCAGAATTGCACCGTGCAATGTGGAGATATTACTGTTTGTGCATTTACAATATTCATTGATTTTTGCCATTGAAAAACATGTTTTTCATATACCAGAAATGTTTGAAGCTACTGACTGAATGAAAGGAGCTGGCATCTCACTCTCTTTGAATCTTCTTTATCATGCTAAGATTAGCAGGAAAAAGCAAAAAATTTCAGAATTGCACCTTGCAATGTGGAGATATTACTGTTTGTGCATTTACAATATTCATTGATTTTTGCCATTGAAAAACATGTTTTTCATATACCAGAAATGTTTGAAGCTACTGACTGAATGAAAGGAGCTGGCATCTCACTCTCTTTGAATCTTCTTTATCATGCTAGGATTAACAGGAAAAAGCTAAAAATTTCAGAATTGCACCGTGCAATGTGGAGATATTACTGTTTGTGCATTTACAATATTCATTGATTTTTGCCATTGAAAAACATGTTTTTCATATACCAGAAATGTTTGAAGCTACTGACTGAATGAAAGGAGCTGGCATCTCACTCTCTTTGAATCTTCTTTATCATGCTAGGATTAGCAGGAAAAAGCAAAAAATTTCAGAATTGCACCTTGCAATGTGGAGATATTACTGTTTGTGCATTTACAATATTCATTGATTTTTGCCATTGAAAAACATGTTTTTCATATACCAGAAATGTTTGAAGCTACTGACTGAATGAAAGGAGCTGGCATCTCACTCTCTTTGAATCTTCTTTATCATGCTAGGATTAGCAGGAAAAAGCAAAAAATTTCAGAATTGCACCTTGCAATGTGGAGATATTACTGTTTGTGCATTTACAATATTCATTGATTTTTGCCATTGAAAAACATGTTTTTCATATACCAGAAATGTTTGAAGCTACTGACTGAATGAAAGGAGCTGGCATCTCACTCTCTTTGAATCTTCTTTATCATGCTAGGATTAACAGGAAAAAGCTAAAAATTTCAGAATTGCACCGTGCAATGTGGAGATATTACTGTTTGTGCATTTACAATATTCATTGATTTTTGCCATTGAAAAACATGTTTTTCATATACCAGAAATGTTTGAAGCTACTGACTGAATGAAAGGAGCTGGCATCTCACTCTCTTTGAATCTTCTTTATCATGCTAGGATTAGCAGGAAAAAGCAAAAAATTTCAGAATTGCACCTTGCAATGTGGAGATATTACTGTTTGTGCATTTACAATATTCATTGATTTTTGCCATTGAAAAACATGTTTTTCATATACCAGAAATATTTGAAGCTACTGACTGAATGAAAGGAGCTGGCATCTCACTCTCTTTGAATCTTCTTTATCATGCTAGGATTAACAGGAAAAAGCTAAAAATTTCAGAATTGCACCGTGCAATGTGGAGATATTACTGTTTGTGCATTTACAATATTCATTGATTTTTGCCATTGAAAAACATGTTTTTCATATACCAGAAATGTTTGAAGCTACTGACTGAATGAAAGGAGCTGGCATCTCACTCTCTTTGAATCTTCTTTATCATGCTAGGATTAGCAGGAAAAAGCAAAAAATTTCAGAATTGCACCTTGCAATGTGGAGATATTATTGTTTGTGCATTTACAATATTCATTGATTTTTGCCATTGAAAAACATGTTTTTCATATACCAGAAATGTTTGAAGCTACTGACTGAATGAAAGGAGCTGGCATCTCACTCTCTTTGAATCTTCTTTATCATGCTAGGATTAACAGGAAAAAGCAAAAAATTTCAGAATTGCACCTTGCAATGTGGAGATATTACTGTTTGTGCATTTACAATATTCATTGATTTTTGCCATTGAAAAACATGTTTTTCATATACCAGAAATGTTTGAAGCTACTGACTGAATGAAAGGAGCTGGCATCTCACTCTCTTTGAATCTTCTTTATCATGCTAGGATTAACAGGAAAAAGCTAAAAATTTCAGAATTGCACCGTGCAATGTGGAGATATTACTGTTTGTGCATTTACAATATTCATTGATTTTTGCCATTGAAAAACATGTTTTTCATATACCAGAAATGTTTGAAGCTACTGACTGAATGAAAGGAGCTGGCATCTCACTCTCTTTGAATCTTCTTTATCATGCTAGGATTAACAAGAAAAAGCTAAAAATTTCAGAATTGCACCGTGCAATGTGGAGATATTACTGTTTGTGCATTTACAATATTCATTGATTTTTGCCATTGAAAAACATGTTTTTCATATACCAGAAATGTTTGAAGCTACTGACTGAATGAAAGGAGCTGGCATCTCACTCTCTTTGAATCTTCTTTATCATGCTAGGATTAGCAGGAAAAAGCAAAAAATTTCAGAATTGCACCTTGCAATGTGGAGATATTACTGTTTGTGCATTTACAATATTCATTGATTTTTGCCATTGAAAAACATGTTTTTCATATACCAGAAATGTTTGAAGCTACTGACTGAATGAAAGGAGCTGGCATCTCACTCTCTTTGAATCTTCTTTATCATGCTAGGATTAACAGGAAAAAGCTAAAAATTTCAGAATTGCACCGTGCAATGTGGAGATATTACTGTTTGTGCATTTACAATATTCATTGATTTTTGCCATTGAAAAACATGTTTTTCATATACCAGAAATGTTTGAAGCTACTGACTGAATGAAAGGAGCTGGCATCTCACTCTCTTTGAATCTTCTTTATCATGCTAGGATTAGCAGGAAAAAGCAAAAAATTTCAGAATTGCACCTTGCAATGTGGAGATATTACTGTTTGTGCATTTACAATATTCATTGATTTTTGCCATTGAAAAACATGTTTTTTATATACCAGAAATGTTTGAAGCTACTGACTGAATGAAAGGAGCTGGCATCTCACTCTCTTTGAATCTTCTTTATCATGCTAGGATTAACAGGAAAAAGCAAAAAATTTCAGAATTACACCTTGCAATGTGGAGATATTACTGTTTGTGCATTTACAATATTCATTGATTTTTGCCATTGAAAAACATGTTTTTCATATACCAGAAATGTTTGAAGCTACTAACTGAATGAAAGGAGCTGGCATCTCACTCTCTTTGAATCTTCTTTATCATGCTAGGATTAACAGGAAAAAGCTAAAAATTTCAGAATTGCACCGTGCAATGTGGAGATATTACTGTTTGTGCATTTACAATATTCATTGATTTTTGCCATTGAAAAACATGTTTTTCATATACCAGAAATGTTTGAAGCTACTGACTGAATGAAAGGAGCTGGCATCTCACTCTCTTTGAATCTTCTTTATCATGCTAGGATTAGCAGGAAAAAGCAAAAAATTTCAGAATTGCACCTTGCAATGTGGAGATATTACTGTTTGTGCATTTACAATATTCATTGATTTTTGCCATTGAAAAACATGTTTTTCATATACCAGAAATGTTTGAAGCTACTGACTGAATGAAAGGAGCTGGCATCTGACTCTCTTTGAATCTTCTTTATCATGCTAGGATTAACAGGAAAAAGCTAAAAATTTCAGAATTGCACCGTGCAATGTGGAGATATTACTGTTTGTGCATTTACAATATTCATTGATTTTTGCCATTGAAAAACATGTTTTTCATATACCAGAAATGTTTGAAGCTACTGACTGAATGAAAGGAGCTGGCATCTCACTCTCTTTGAATCTTCTTTATCATGCTAGGATTAACAGGAAAAAGCTAAAAATTTCAGAATTGCACCGTGCAATGTGGAGATATTACTGTTTGTGCATTTACAATATTCATTGATTTTTGCCATTGAAAAACATGTTTTTCATATACCAGAAATGTTTGAAGCTACTGACTGAATGAAAGGAGCTGGCATCTCACTCTCTTTGAATCTTCTTTATCATGCTAGGATTAGCAGGAAAAAGCAAAAAATTTCAGAATTGCACCTTGCAATGTGGAGATATTACTGTTTGTGCATTTACAATATTCATTGATTTTTGCCATTGAAAAACATGTTTTTCATATACCAGAAATGTTTGAAGCTACTGACTGAATGAAAGGAGCTGGCATCTCACTCTCTTTGAATCTTCTTTATCATGCTAGGATTAGCAGGAAAAAGCAAAAAATTTCAGAATTGCACCTTGCAATGTGGAGATATTACTGTTTGTGCATTTACAATATTCATTGATTTTTGCCATTGAAAAACATGTTTTTCATATACCAGAAATGTTTGAAGCTACTGACTGAATGAAAGGAGCTGGCATCTCACTCTCTTTGAATCTTCTTTATCATGCTAGGATTAGCAGGAAAAAGCAAAAAATTTCAGAATTGCACCTTGCAATGTGGAGATATTACTGTTTGTGCATTTACAATATTCATTGATTTTTGCCATTGAAAAACATGTTTTTCATATACCAGAAATGTTTGAAGCTACTGACTGAATGAAAGGAGCTGGCATCTCACTCTCTTTGAATCTTCTTTATCATGCTAGGATTAACAGGAAAAAGCAAAAAATTTCAGAATTGCACCTTGCAATGTGGAGATATTACTGTTTGTGCATTTACAATATTCATTGATTTTTGCCATTGAAAAACATGTTTTTCATATACCAGAAATGTTTGAAGCTACTGACTGAATGAAAGGAGCTGGCATCTCACTCTCTTTGAATCTTCTTTATCATGCTAGGATTAACAGGAAAAAGCTAAAAATTTCAGAATTGCACCGTGCAATGTGGAGATATTACTGTTTGTGCATTTACAATATTCATTGATTTTTGCCATTGAAAAACATGTTTTTCATATACCAGAAATGTTTGAAGCTACTGACTGAATGAAAGGAGCTGGCATCTCACTCTCTTTGAATCTTCTTTATCATGCTAGGATTAGCAGGAAAAAGCAAAAAATTTCAGAATTGCACCTTGCAATGTGGAGATATTACTGTTTGTGCATTTACAATATTCATTGATTTTTGCCATTGAAAAACATGTTTTTCATATACCAGAAATGTTTGAAGCTACTGACTGAATGAAAGGAGCTGGCATCTCACTCTCTTTGAATCTTCTTTATCATGCTAGGATTAACAGGAAAAAGCAAAAAATTTCAGAATTGCACCTTGCAATGTGGAGATATTACTGTTTGTGCATTTACAATATTCATTGATTTTTGCCATTGAAAAACATGTTTTTCATATACCAGAAATGTTTGAAGCTACTGACTGAATGAAAGGAGCTGGCATCTCACTCTCTTTGAATCTTCTTTATCATGCTAGGATTAGCAGGAAAAAGCAAAAAATTTCAGAATTGCACCTTGCAATGTGGAGATATTACTGTTTGTGCATTTACAATATTCATTGATTTTTGCCATTGAAAAACATGTTTTTCATATACCAGAAATGTTTGAAGCTACTGACTGAATGAAAGGAGCTGGCATCTCACTCTCTTTGAATCTTCTTTATCATGCTAGGATTAACAGGAATAAGCTAAAAATTTCAGAATTGCACCGTGCAATGTGGAGATATTACTGTTTGTGCATTTACAATATTCATTGATTTTTGCCATTGAAAAACATGTTTTTCATATACCAGAAATGTTTGAAGCTACTGACTGAATGAAAGGAGCTGGCATCTCACTCTCTTTGAATCTTCTTTATCATGCTAGGATTAGCAGGAAAAAGCAAAAAATTTCAGAATTGCACCTTGCAATGTGGAGATATTACTGTTTGTGCATTTACAATATTCATTGATTTTTGCCATTGAAAAACATGTTTTTCATATACCAGAAATGTTTGAAGCTACTGACTGAATGAAAGGAGCTGGCATCTCACTCTCTTTGAATCTTCTTTATCATGCTAGGATTAGCAGGAAAAAGCAAAAAATTTCAGAATTGCACCTTGCAATGTGGAGATATTACTGTTTGTGCATTTACAATATTCATTGATTTTTGCCATTGAAAAACATGTTTTTCATATACCAGAAATGTTTGAAGCTACTGACTGAATGAAAGGAGCTGGCATCTCACTCTCTTTGAATCTTCTTTATCATGCTAGGATTAACAGGAAAAAGCTAAAAATTTCAGAATTGCACCGTGCAATGTGGAGATATTACTGTTTGTGCATTTACAATATTCATTGATTTTTGCCATTGAAAAACATGTTTTTCATATACCAGAAATGTTTGAAGCTACTGACTGAATGAAAGGAGCTGGCATCTCACTCTCTTTGAAACTTCTTTATCATGCTAGGATTAGCAGGAAAAAGCAAAAAATTTCAGAATTGCACCTTGCAATGTGGAGATATTACTGTTTGTGCATTTACAATATTCATTGATTTTTGCCATTGAAAAACATGTTTTTCATATACCAGAAATGTTTGAAGCTACTGACTGAATGAAAGGAGCTGGCATCTCACTCTCTTTGAATCTTCTTTATCATGCTAGGATTAACAGGAAAAAGCTAAAAATTTCAGAATTGCACCGTGCAATGTGGAGATATTACTGTTTGTGCATTTACAATATTCATTGATTTTTGCCATTGAAAAACATGTTTTTCATATACCAGAAATGTTTGAAGCTACTGACTGAATGAAAGGAGCTGGCATCTCACTCTCTTTGAATCTTCTTTATCATGCTAGGTTTAGCAGGAAAAAGCAAAAAATTTCAGAATTGCACCTTGCAATGTGGAGATATTACTGTTTGTGCATTTACAATATTCATTGATTTTTGCCATTGAAAAACATGTTTTTCATATACCAGAAATGTTTGAAGCTACTGACTGAATGAAAGGAGCTGGCATCTCACTCTCTTTGAATCTTCTTTATCATGCTAGGATTAACAGGAAAAAGCAAAAAATTTCAGAATTGCACCTTGCAATGTGGAGATATTACTGTTTGTGCATTTACAATATTCATTGATTTTTGCCATTGAAAAACATGTTTTTCATATACCAGAAATGTTTGAAGCTACTGACTGAATGAAAGGAGCTGGCATCTCACTCTCTTTGAATCTTCTTTATCATGCTAGGATTAACAGGAAAAAGCTAAAAATTTCAGAATTGCACCGTGCAATGTGGAGATATTACTGTTTGTGCATTTACAATATTCATTGATTTTTGCCATTGAAAAACATGTTTTTCATATACCAGAAATGTTTGAAGCTACTGACTGAATGAAAGGAGCTGGCATCTCACTCTCTTTGAATCTTCTTTATCATGCTAGGATTAGCAGGAAAAAGCAAAAAATTTCAGAATTGCACCTTGCAATGTGGAGATATTACTGTTTGTGCATTTACAATATTCATTGATTTTTGCCATTGAAAAACATGTTTTTCATATACCAGAAATGTTTGAAGCTACTGACTGAATGAAAGGAGCTGGCATCTCACTCTCTTTGAATCTTCTTTATCATGCTAGGATTAACAGGAAAAAGCTAAAAATTTCAGAATTGCACCGTGCAATGTGGAGATATTACTGTTTGTGCATTTACAATATTCATTGATTTTTGCCATTGAAAAACATGTTTTTCATATACCAGAAATGTTTGAAGCTACTGACTGAATGAAAGGAGCTGGCATCTCACTCTCTTTGAATCTTCTTTATCATGCTAGGATTAGCAGGAAAAAGCAAAAAATTTCAGAATTGCACCTTGCAATGTGGAGATATTACTGTTTGTGCATTTACAATATTCATTGATTTTTGCCATTGAAAAACATGTTTTTCATATACCAGAAATGTTTGAAGCTACTGACTGAATGAAAGGAGCTGGCATCTCACTCTCTTTGAATCTTCTTTATCATGCTAGGATTAACAGGAAAAAGCAAAAAATTTCAGAATTGCACCTTGCAATGTGGAGATATTACTGTTTGTGCATTTACAATATTCATTGATTTTTGCCATTGAAAAACATGTTTTTCATATACCAGAAATGTTTGAAGCTACTGACTGAATGAAAGGAGCTGGCATCTCACTCTCTTTGAATCTTCTTTATCATGCTAGGATTAACAGGAAAAAGCTAAAAATTTCAGAATTGCACCGTGCAATGTGGAGATATTACTGTTTGTGCATTTACAATATTCATTGATTTTTGCCATTGAAAAACATGTTTTTCATATACCAGAAATGTTTGAAGCTACTGACTGAATGAAAGGAGCTGGCATCTCACTCTCTTTGAATCTTCTTTATCATGCTAGGATTAGCAGGAAAAAGCAAAAAATTTCAGAATTGCACCTTGCAATGTGGAGATATTACTGTTTGTGCATTTACAATATTCATTGATTTTTGCCATTGAAAAACATGTTTTTCATATACCAGAAATGTTTGAAGCTACTGACTGAATGAAAGGAGCTGGCATCTCACTCTCTTTGAATCTTCTTTATCATGCTAGGATTAACAGGAAAAAGCTAAAAATTTCAGAATTGCACCGTGCAATGTGGAGATATTACTGTTTGTGCATTTACAATATTCATTGATTTTTGCCATTGAAAAACATGTTTTTCATATACCAGAAATGTTTGAAGCTACTGACTGAATGAAAGGAGCTGGCATCTCACTCTCTTTGAATCTTCTTTATCATGCTAGGATTAGCAGGAAAAAGCAAAAAATTTCAGAATTGCACCTTGCAATGTGGAGATATTACTGTTTGTGCATTTACAATATTCATTGATTTTTGCCATTGAAAAACATGTTTTTCATATACCAGAAATGTTTGAAGCTACTGACTGAATGAAAGGAGCTGGCATCTCACTCTCTTTGAATCTTCTTTATCATGCTAGGATTAACAGGAAAAAGCAAAAAATTTCAGAATTGCACCTTGCAATGTGGAGATATTACTGTTTGTGCATTTACAATATTCATTGATTTTTGCCATTGAAAAACATGTTTTTCATATACCAGAAACATTTCTGGTATATGAAAAACATGTTTTTCAATGGCAAAAATCAATGAATATTGTAAATGCACAAACAGTAATATCTCCACATTGCAAGGTGCAATTCTGAAATTTTTTGCTTTTTCCTGCTAATCCTAGCATGATAAAGAAGATTCAAAGAGAGTGAGATGCCAGCTCCTTTCATTCAGTCAGTAGCTTCAAACATTTCTGGTATATGAAAAACATGTTTTTCAATGGCAAAAATCAATGAATATTGTAAATGCACAAACAGTAATATCTCCACATTGCACGGTGCAATTCTGAAATTTTTAGCTTTTTTCTGTTAATCCTAGCATGATAAAGAAGATTCCAAGAGAGTGAGATGCCAGCTCCTTTCATTCAGTCAGTAGCTTCAAACATTTCTGGACGTTTTTCAATGGCAAAAATCAATGAATATTGTAAATGCACAAACAGTAATATCTCCACATTGCACGGTGCAATTCTGAAATTTTTAGCTTTTTCCTGTTAATCCTAGCATGATAAAAAAGATTCAAAGAGAGTGAGATGCCAGCTCCTTTCATTCAGTCAGTAGCTTCAAACATTTCTGGTATATGAAAAACATGTTTTTCAATGGCAAAAATCAATGAATATTGTAAATGCACAAACAGTAATATCTCCACATTGCAAGGTGCAATTCTGAAATTTTTTGCTTTTTCCTGCTAATCCTAGCATGATAAAGAAGATTCAAAGAGAGTGAGATGCCAGCTCCTTTCATTCAGTCAGTAGCTTCAAACATTTCTGGTATATGAAAAACATGTTTTTCAATGGCAAAAATCAATGAATATTGTAAATGCACAAACAGTAATATCTCCACATTGCAAGGTGCAATTCTGAAATTTTTTGCTTTTTCCTGCTAATCCTAGCATGATAAAGAAGATTCAAAGAGAGTGAGATGCCAGCTCCTTTCATTCAGTCAGTAGCTTCAAACATTTCTGGTATATGAAAAACATGTTTTTCAATGGCAAAAATCAATGAATATTGTAAATGCACAAACAGTAATATCTCCACATTGCACGGTGCAATTCTGAAATTTTTAGCTTTTTCCTGTTAATCCTAGCATGATAAAGAAGATTCAAAGAGAGTGAGATGCCAGCTCCTTTCATTCAGTCAGTAGCTTCAAACATTTCTGGTATATGAAAAACATGTTTTTCAATGGCAAAAATCAATGAATATTGTAAATGCACAAACAGTAATATCTCCACATTGCAAGGTGCAATTCTGAAATTTTTTGCTTTTTCCTGTTAATCCTAGCATGATAAAGAAGATTCAAAGAGAGTGAGATGCCAGCTCCTTTCATTGTCAGTAGAGTAGCTTCAAACATTTCTGGTATATGAAAAACATGTTTTTCAATGGCAAAAATCAATGAATATTGTAAATGCACAAACAGTAATATCTCCACATTGCAAGGTGCAATTCTGAAATTTTTTGCTTTTTCCTGCTAATCCTAGCATGATAAAGAAGATTCAAAGAGAGTGAGATGCCAGCTCCTTTCATTCAGTCAGTAGCTTCAAACATTTCTGGTATATGAAAAACATGTTTTTCAATGGCAAAAATCAATGAATATTGTAAATGCACAAACAGTAATATCTCCACATTGCACGGTGCAATTCTGAAATTTTTAGCTTTTCCTGTTAATCCTAGCATGATAAAGAAGATTCAAAGAGAGTGAGATGCCAGCTCCTTTCATTCAGTCAGTAGCTTCAAACATTTCTGGTATATGAAAAACATGTTTTTCAATGGCAAAAATCAATGAATATTGTAAATGCACAAACAGTAATATCTCCACATTGCAAGGTGCAATTCTGAAATTTTTTGCTTTTTCCTGCTAATCCTAGCATGATAAAGAAGATTCAAAGAGAGTGAGATGCCAGCTCCTTTCATTCAGTCAGTAGCTTCAAACATTTCTGGTATATGAAAAACATGTTTTTCAATGGCAAAAATCAATGAATATTGTAAATGCACAAACAGTAATATCTCCACATTGCACGGTGCAATTCTGAAATTTTTAGCTTTTTCCTGTTAATCCTAGCATGATAAAGAAGATTCAAAGAGAGTGAGATGCCAGCTCCTTTCATTCAGTCAGTAGCTTCAAACATTTCTGGTATATGAAAAACATGTTTTTCAATGGCAAAAATCAATGAATATTGTAAATGCACAAACAGTAATATCTCCACATTGCAAGGTGCAATTCTGAAATTTTTTGCTTTTTCCTGCTAATCCTAGCATGATAAAGAAGATTCAAAGAGAGTGAGATGCCAGCTCCTTTCATTCAGTCAGTAGCTTCAAACATTTCTGGTATATGAAAAACATGTTTTTCAATGGCAAAAATCAATGAATATTGTAAATGCACAAACAGTAATATCTCCACATTGCACGGTGCAATTCTGAAATTTTTAGCTTTTTCCTGTTAATCCTAGCATGATAAAGAAGATTCAAAGAGAGTGAGATGCCAGCTCCTTTCATTCAGTCAGTAGCTTCAAACATTTCTGGTATATGAAAAACATGTTTTTCAATGGCAAAAATCAATGAATATTGTAAATGCACAAACAGTAATATCTCCACATTGCAAGGTGCAATTCTGAAATTTTTTGCTTTTTCCTGTTAATCCTAGCATGATAAAGAAGATTCAAAGAGAGTGAGATGCCAGCTCCTTTCATTCAGTCAGTAGCTTCAAACATTTCTGGTATATGAAAAACATGTTTTTCAATGGCAAAAATCAATGAATATTGTAAATGCACAAACAGTAATATCTCCACATTGCAAGGTGCAATTCTGAAATTTTTTGCTTTTTCCTGCTAATCCTAGCATGATAAAGAAGATTCAAAGAGAGTGAGATGCCAGCTCCTTTCATTCAGTCAGTAGCTTCAAACATTTCTGGTATATGAAAAACATGTTTTTCAATGGCAAAAATCAATGAATATTGTAAATGCACAAACAGTAATATCTCCACATTGCAAGGTGCAATTCTGAAATTTTTTGCTTTTTCCTGTTAATCCTAGCATGATAAAGAAGATTCAAAGAGAGTGAGATGCCAGCTCCTTTCATTCAGTCAGTAGCTTCAAACATTTCTGGTATATGAAAAACATGTTTTTCAATGGCAAAAATCAATGAATATTGTAAATGCACAAACAGTAATATCTCCACATTGCAAGGTGCAATTCTGAAATTTTTTGCTTTTTCCTGCTAATCCTAGCATGATAAAGAAGATTCAAAGAGAGTGAGATGCCAGCTCCTTTCATTCAGTCAGTAGCTTCAAACATTTCTGGTATATGAAAAACATGTTTTTCAATGGCAAAAATCAATGAATATTGTAAATGCACAAACAGTAATATCTCCACATTGCACGGTGCAATTCTGAAATTTTTAGCTTTTTCCTGTTAATCCTAGCATGATAAAGAAGATTCAAAGAGAGTGAGATGCCAGCTCCTTTCATTCAGTCAGTAGCTTCAAACATTTCTGGTATATGAAAAACATGTTTTTCAATGGCAAAAATCAATGAATATTGTAAATGCACAAACAGTAATATCTCCACATTGCACGGTGCAATTCTGAAATTTTTAGCTTTTTCCTGTTAATCCTAGCATGATAAAGAAGATTCAAAGAGAGTGAGATGCCAGCTCCTTTCATTCAGTCAGTAGCTTCAAACATTTCTGGTATATGAAAAACATGTTTTTCAATGGCAAAAATCAATGAATATTGTAAATGCACAAACAGTAATATCTCCACATTGCAAGGTGCAATTCTGAAATTTTTTGCTTTTTCCTGTTAATCCTAGCATGATAAAGAAGATTCAAAGAGAGTGAGATGCCAGCTCCTTTCATTCAGTCAGTAGCTTCAAACATTTCTGGTATATGAAAAACATGTTTTTCAATGGCAAAAATCAATGAATATTGTAAATGCACAAACAGTAATATCTCCACATTGCAAGGTGCAATTCTGAAATTTTTTGCTTTTTCCTGCTAATCCTAGCATGATAAAGAAGATTCAAAGAGAGTGAGATGCCAGCTCCTTTCATTCAGTCAGTAGCTTCAAACATTTCTGGTATATGAAAAACATGTTTTTCAATGGCAAAAATCAATGAATATTGTAAATGCACAAACAGTAATATCTCCACATTGCACGGTGCAATTCTGAAATTTTTAGCTTTTTCCTGTTAATCCTAGCATGATAAAGAAGATTCAAAGAGAGTGAGATGCCAGCTCCTTTCATTCAGTCAGTAGCTTCAAACATTTCTGGTATATGAAAAACATGTTTTTCAATGGCAAAAATCAATGAATATTGTAAATGCACAAACAGTAATATCTCCACATTGCAAGGTGCAATTCTGAAATTTTTTGCTTTTTCCTGCTAATCCTAGCATGATAAAGAAGATTCAAAGAGAGTGAGATGCCAGCTCCTTTCATTCAGTCAGTAGCTTCAAACATTTCTGGTATATGAAAAACATGTTTTTCAATGGCAAAAATCAATGAATATTGTAAATGCACAAACAGTAATATCTCCACATTGCACGGTGCAATTCTGAAATTCTTAGCTTTTTCCTGTTAATCCTAGCATGATAAAGAAGATTCAAAGAGAGTGAGATGCCAGCTCCTTTCATTCAGTCAGTAGCTTCAAACATTTCTGGTATATGAAAAACATGTTTTTCAATGGCAAAAATCAATGAATATTGTAAATGCACAAACAGTAATATCTCCACATTGCAAGGTGCAATTCTGAAATTTTTTGCTTTTTCCTGCTAATCCTAGCATGATAAAGAAGATTCAAAGAGAGTGAGATGCCAGCTCCTTTCATTCAGTCAGTAGCTTCAAACATTTCTGGTATATGAAAAACATGTTTTTCAATGGCAAAAATCAATGAATATTGTAAATGCACAAACAGTAATATCTCCACATTGCACGGTGCAATTCTGAAATTTTTAGCTTTTTCCTGTTAATCCTAGCATGATAAAGAAGATTCAAAGAGAGTGAGATGCCAGCTCCTTTCATTCAGTCAGTAGCTTCAAACATTTCTGGTATATGAAAAACATGTTTTTCAATGGCAAAAATCAATGAATATTGTAAATGCACAAACAGTAATATCTCCACATTGCAAGGTGCAATTCTGAAATTTTTTGCTTTTTCCTGTTAATCCTAGCATGATAAAGAAGATTCAAAGAGAGTGAGATGCCAGCTCCTTTCATTCAGTCAGTAGCTTCAAACATTTCTGGTATATGAAAAACATGTTTTTCAATGGCAAAAATCAATGAATATTGTAAATGCACAAACAGTAATATCTCCACATTGCAAGGTGCAATTCTGAAATTTTTTGCTTTTTCCTGCTAATCCTAGCATGATAAAGAAGATTCAAAGAGAGTGAGATGCCAGCTCCTTTCATTCAGTCAGTAGCTTCAAACATTTCTGGTATATGAAAAACATGTTTTTCAATGGCAAAAATCAATGAATATTGTAAATGCACAAACAGTAATATCTCCACATTGCACGGTGCAATTCTGAAATTTTTAGCTTTTTCCTGTTAATCCTAGCATGATAAAGAAGATTCAAAGAGAGTGAGATGCCAGCTCCTTTCATTCAGTCAGTAGCTTCAAACATTTCTGGACGTTTTTCAATGGCAAAAATCAATGAATATTGTAAATGCACAAACAGTAATATCTCCACATTGCACGGTGCAATTCTGAAATTTTTAGCTTTTTCCTGTTAATCCTAGCATGATAAAGAAGATTCAAAGAGAGTGAGATGCCAGCTCCTTTCATTCAGTCAGTAGCTTCAAACATTTCTGGTATATGAAAAACATGTTTTTCAATGGCAAAAATCAATGAATATTGTAAATGCACAAACAGTAATATCTCCACATTGCAAGGTGCAATTCTGAAATTTTTTGCTTTTTCCTGTTAATCCTAGCATGATAAAGAAGATTCAAAGAGAGTGAGATGCCAACTCCTTTCATTCAGTCAGTAGCTTCAAACATTTCTGGTATATGAAAAACATGTTTTTCAATGGCAAAAATCAATGAATATTGTAAATGCACAAACAGTAATATCTCCACATTGCAAGGTGCAATTCTGAATTTTTTTGCTTTTTCCTGCTAATCCTAGCATGATAAAGAAGATTCAAAGAGAGTGAGATGCCAGCTCCTTTCATTCAGTCAGTAGCTTCAAACATTTCTGGTATATGAAAAAGATGTTTTTCAATGGCAAAAATCAATGAATATTGTAAATGCACAAACAGTAATATCTCCACATTGCACGGTGCAATTCTGAAATTTTTAGCTTTTTCCTGTTAATCCTAGCATGATAAAAAAGATTCAAAGAGAGTGAGATGCCAGCTCCTTTCATTCAGTCAGTAGCTTCAAACATTTCTGGTATATGAAAAACATGTTTTTCAATGGCAAAAATCAATGAATATTGTAAATGCACAAACAGTAATATCTCCACATTGCAAGGTGCAATTCTGAAATTTTTTGCTTTTTCCTGCTAATCCTAGCATGATAAAGAAGATTCAAAGAGAGTGAGATGCCAGCTCCTTTCATTCAGTCAGTAGCTTCAAACATTTCTGGTATATGAAAAACATGTTTTTCAATGGCAAAAATCAATGAATATTGTAAATGCACAAACAGTAATATCTCCACATTGCACGGTGCAATTCTGAAATTTTTAGCTTTTTCCTGTTAATCCTAGCATGATAAAGAAGATTCAAAGAGAGTGAGATGCCAGCTCCTTTCATTCAGTCAGTAGCTTCAAACATTTCTGGTATATGAAAAACATGTTTTTCAATGGCAAAAATCAATGAATATTGTAAATGCACAAACAGTAATATCTCCACATTGCAAGGTGCAATTCTGAAATTTTTTGCTTTTTCCTGTTAATCCTAGCATGATAAAGAAGATTCAAAGAGAGTGAGATGCCAGCTCCTTTCATTCAGTCAGTAGCTTCAAACATTTCTGGTATATGAAAAACATGTTTTTCAATGGCAAAAATCAATGAATATTGTAAATGCACAAACAGTAATATCTCCACATTGCAAGGTGCAATTCTGAAATTTTTTGCTTTTTCCTGCTAATCCTAGCATGATAAAGAAGATTCAAAGAGAGTGAGATGCCAGCTCCTTTCATTCAGTCAGTAGCTTCAAACATTTCTGGTATATGAAAAACATGTTTTTCAATGGCAAAAATCAATGAATATTGTAAATGCACAAACAGTAATATCTCCACATTGCACGGTGCAATTCTGAAATTTTTAGCTTTTTCCTGTTAATCCTAGCATGATAAAGAAGATTCAAAGAGAGTGAGATGCCAGCTCCTTTCATTCAGTCAGTAGCTTCAAACATTTCTGGACGTTTTTCAATGGCAAAAATCAATGAATATTGTAAATGCACAAACAGTAATATCTCCACATTGCACGGTGCAATTCTGAAATTTTTAGCTTTTTCCTGTTAATCCTAGCATGATAAAGAAGATTCAAAGAGAGTGAGATGCCAGCTCCTTTCATTCAGTCAGTAGCTTCAAACATTTCTGGTATATGAAAAACATGTTTTTCAATGGCAAAAATCAATGAATATTGTAAATGCACAAACAGTAATATCTCCACATTGCACGGTGCAATTCTGAAATTTTTAGCTTTTTCCTGTTAATCCTAGCATGATAAAGAAGATTCAAAGAGAGTGAGATGCCAGCTCCTTTCATTCAGTCAGTAGCTTCAAACATTTCTGGTATATGAAAAACGTGTTTTTCAATGGCAAAAATCAATGAATATTGTAAATGCACAAACAGTAATATCTCCACATTGCAAGGTGCAATTCTGAATTTTTTTGCTTTTTCCTGCTAATCCTAGCATGATAAAGAAGATTCAAAGAGAGTGAGATGCCAGCTCCTTTCATTCAGTCAGTAGCTTCAAACATTTCTGGTATATGAAAAAGATGTTTTTCAATGGCAAAAATCAATGAATATTGTAAATGCACAAACAGTAATATCTCCACATTGCACGGTGCAATTCTGAAATTTTTAGCTTTTTCCTGTTAATCCTAGCATGATAAAAAAGATTCAAAGAGAGTGAGATGCCAGCTCCTTTCATTCAGTCAGTAGCTTCAAACATTTCTGGTATATGAAAAACATGTTTTTCAATGGCAAAAATCAATGAATATTGTAAATGCACAAACAGTAATATCTCCACATTGCAAGGTGCAATTCTGAAATTTTTTGCTTTTTCCTGCTAATCCTAGCATGATAAAGAAGATTCAAAGAGAGTGAGATGCCAGCTCCTTTCATTCAGTCAGTAGCTTCAAACATTTCTGGTATATGAAAAACATGTTTTTCAATGGCAAAAATCAATGAATATTGTAAATGCACAAACAGTAATATCTCCACATTGCACGGTGCAATTCTGAAATTTTTAGCTTTTTCCTGTTAATCCTAGCATGATAAAGAAGATTCAAAGAGAGTGAGATGCCAGCTCCTTTCATTCAGTCAGTAGCTTCAAACATTTCTGGTATATGAAAAACATGTTTTTCAATGGCAAAAATCAATGAATATTGTAAATGCACAAACAGTAATATCTCCACATTGCAAGGTGCAATTCTGAAATTTTTTGCTTTTTCCTGTTAATCCTAGCATGATAAAGAAGATTCAAAGAGAGTGAGATGCCAGCTCCTTTCATTCAGTCAGTAGCTTCAAACATTTCTGGTATATGAAAAACATGTTTTTCAATGGCAAAAATCAATGAATATTGTAAATGCACAAACAGTAATATCTCCACATTGCAAGGTGCAATTCTGAAATTTTTTGCTTTTTCCTGCTAATCCTAGCATGATAAAGAAGATTCAAAGAGAGTGAGATGCCAGCTCCTTTCATTCAGTCAGTAGCTTCAAACATTTCTGGTATATGAAAAACATATTTTTCAATGGCAAAAATCAATGAATATTGTAAATGCACAAACAGTAATATCTCCACATTGCACGGTGCAATTCTGAAATTTTTAGCTTTTTCCTGTTAATCCTAGCATGATAAAGAAGATTCAAAGAGAGTGAGATGCCAGCTCCTTTCATTCAGTCAGTAGCTTCAAACATTTCTGGTATATGAAAAACATGTTTTTCAATGGCAAAAATCAATGAATATTGTAAATGCACAAACAGTAATATCTCCACATTGCAAGGTGCAATTCTGAAATTTTTTGCTTTTTCCTGCTAATCCTAGCATGATAAAGAAGATTCAAAGAGAGTGAGATGCCAGCTCCTTTCATTCAGTCAGTAGCTTCAAACATTTCTGGTATATGAAAAACATGTTTTTCAATGGCAAAAATCAATGAATATTGTAAATGCACAAACAGTAATATCTCCACATTGCACGGTGCAATTCTGAAATTTTTAGCTTTTTCCTGTTAATCCTAGCATGATAAAGAAGATTCAAAGAGAGTGAGATGCCAGCTCCTTTCATTCAGTCAGTAGCTTCAAACATTTCTGGTATATGAAAAACATGTTTTTCAATGGCAAAAATCAATGAATATTGTAAATGCACAAACAGTAATATCTCCACATTGCAAGGTGCAATTCTGAAATTTTTTGCTTTTTCCTGCTAATCCTAGCATGATAAAGAAGATTCAAAGAGAGTGAGATGCCAGCTCCTTTCATTCAGTCAGTAGCTTCAAACATTTCTGGTATATGAAAAACATGTTTTTCAATGGCAAAAATCAATGAATATTGTAAATGCACAAACAGTAATATCTCCACATTGCACGGTGCAATTCTGAAATTTTTAGCTTTTTCCTGTTAATCCTAGCATGATAAAGAAGATTCAAAGAGAGTGAGATGCCAGCTCCTTTCATTCAGTCAGTAGCTTCAAACATTTCTGGTATATGAAAAACATGTTTTTCAATGGCAAAAATCAATGAATATTGTAAATGCACAAACAGTAATATCTCCACATTGCAAGGTGCAATTCTGAAATTTTTAGCTTTTTCCTGTTAATCCTAGCATGATAAAGAAGATTCAAAGAGAGTGAGATGCCAGCTCCTTTCATTCAGTCAGTAGCTTCAAACATTTCTGGTATATGAAAAACATGTTTTTCAATGGCAAAAATCAATGAATATTGTAAATGCACAAACAGTAATATCTCCACATTGCAAGGTGCAATTCTGAAATTGTTTGCTTTTTTCCTGCTAATCCTAGCATGATAAAGAAGATTCAAAGAGTGAGATGCCAGCTCCTTTCATTCAGTCAGTAGCTTCAAACATTTCTGGTATATGAAAAACATGTTTTTCAATGGCAAAAATCAATGAATATTGTAAATGCACAAACAGTAATATCTCCACATTGCAAGGTGCAATTCTGAAATTTTTTGCTTTTTCCTGCTAATCCTAGCATGATAAAGAAGATTCAAAGAGAGTGAGATGCCAGCTCCTTTCATTCAGTCAGTAGCTTCAAACATTTCTGGACGTTTTTCAATGGCAAAAATCAATGAATATTGTAAATGCACAAACAGTAATATCTCCACATTGCAAGGTGCAATTCTGAAATTTTTTGCTTTTTCCTGTTAATCCTAGCATGAAAAAGAAGATTCAAAGAGAGTGAGATGCCAGCTCCTTTCATTCAGTCAGTAGCTTCAAACATTTCTGGTATATGAAAAACATGTTTTTCAATGGCAAAAATCAATGAATATTGTAAATGCACAAACAGTAATATCTCCACATTGCAAGGTGCAATTCTGAAATTTTTTGCTTTATCCTGCTAATCCTAGCATGATAAAGAAGATTCAAAGAGAGTGAGATGCCAGCTCCTTTCATTCAGTCAGTAGCTTCAAACATTTCTGGTATATGAAAAACATGTTTTTCAATGGCAAAAATCAATGAATATTGTAAATGCACAAACAGTAATATCTCCACATTGCAAGGTGCAATTCGGAAATTTTTTACTTTTTCCTGCTAATCCTAGCATGATAAAGAAGATTCAAAGAGAGTGAGATGCCAGCTCCTTTCATTCAGTCAGTAGCTTCAAACATTTCTGGTATATGAATAACATGATGTTTTTCAATGGCAAAAATCAATGAATATTGTAAATGCACAAACAGTAATATCTCCACATTGCAAGGTGCAATTCTGAAATTTTTAGCTTTTTCCTGTTAATCCTAGCATGATAAAGAAGATTCAAAGAGAGTGAGATGCCAGCTCCTTTCATTCAGTCAGTAGCTTCAAACATTTCTGGTATATGAAAAACATGTTTTTCAATGGCAAAAATCAATGAATATTGTAAATGCACAAACAGTAATATCTCCACATTGCAAGGTGCAATTCTGAAATTGTTTGCTTTTTTCCTGCTAATCCTAGCATGATAAAGAAGATTCAAAGAGTGAGATGCCAGCTCCTTTCATTCAGTCAGTAGCTTCAAACATTTCTGGTATATGAAAAACATGTTTTTCAATGGCAAAAATCAATGAATATTGTAAATGCACAAACAGTAATATCTCCACATTGCAAGGTGCAATTCTGAAATTTTTTGCTTTTTCCTGCTAATCCTAGCATGATAAAGAAGATTCAAAGAGAGTGAGATGCCAGCTCCTTTCATTCAGTCAGTAGCTTCAAACATTTCTGGACGTTTTTCAATGGCAAAAATCAATGAATATTGTAAATGCACAAACAGTAATATCTCCACATTGCAAGGTGCAATTCTGAAATTTTTTGCTTTTTCCTGTTAATCCTAGCATGAAAAAGAAGATTCAAAGAGAGTGAGATGCCAGCTCCTTTCATTCAGTCAGTAGCTTCAAACATTTCTGGTATATGAAAAACATGTTTTTCAATGGCAAAAATCAATGAATATTGTAAATGCACAAACAGTAATATCTCCACATTGCAAGGTGCAATTCTGAAATTTTTTGCTTTATCCTGCTAATCCTAGCATGATAAAGAAGATTCAAAGAGAGTGAGATGCCAGCTCCTTTCATTCAGTCAGTAGCTTCAAACATTTCTGGTATATGAAAAACATGTTTTTCAATGGCAAAAATCAATGAATATTGTAAATGCACAAACAGTAATATCTCCACATTGCAAGGTGCAATTCGGAAATTTTTTACTTTTTCCTGCTAATCCTAGCATGATAAAGAAGATTCAAAGAGAGTGAGATGCCAGCTCCTTTCATTCAGTCAGTAGCTTCAAACATTTCTGGTATATGAATAACATGATGTTTTTCAATGGCAAAAATCAATGAATATTGTAAATGCACAAACAGTAATATCTCCACATTGCAAGGTGCAATTCTGAAATTTTTTGCATTTTCCTGCTAATCCTAGCATGATAAAGAAGATTCAAAGAGAGTGAGATGCCAGCTCCTTTCATTCAGTCAGTAGCTTCAAACATTTCTGGACGTTTTTCAATGGCAAAAATCAATGAATATTGTAAATGCACAAACAGTAATATCTCCACATTGCAAGGTGCAATTCTGAAATTTTTTGCTTTTTCCTGTTAATCCTAGCATGATAAAGAAGATTCAAAGAGAGTGAGATGCCAGCTCCTTTCATTCAGTCAGTAGCTTCAAACATTTCTGGTATATGAAAAACATGTTTTTCAATGGCAAAAATCAATGAATATTGTAAATGCACAAACAGTAATATCTCCACATTGCAAGGTGCAATTCTGAAATTTTTTGCTTTTTCCTGCTAATCCTAGCATGATAAAGAAGATTCAAAGAGAGTGAGATGCCAGCTCCTTTCATTCAGTCAGTAGCTTCAAACATTTCTGGTATATGAAAAACATGTTTTTCAATGGCAAAAATCAATGAATATTGTAAATGCACAAACAGTAATATCTCCACATTGCACGGTGCAATTCTGAAATTTTTAGCTTTTTCCTGTTAATCCTAGCATGATAAAGAAGATTCAAAGAGAGTGAGATGCCAGCTCCTTTCATTCAGTCAGTAGCTTCAAACATTTCTGCTATATGAAAAACATGTTTTTCAATGGCAAAAATCAATGAATATTGTAAATGCACAAACAGTAATATCTCCACATTGCAAGGTGCAATTCTGAAATTTTTTGCTTTTTCCTGTTAATCCTAGCATGATAAAGAAGATTCAAAGAGAGTGAGATGCCAGCTCCTTTCATTCAGTCAGTAGCTTCAAACATTTCTGGTATATGAAAAACATGTTTTTCAATGGCAAAAATCAATGAATATTGTAAATGCACAAACAGTAATATCTCCACATTGCAAGGTGCAATTCTGAAATTTTTTGCTTTTTCCTGCTAATCCTAGCATGATAAAGAAGATTCAAAGAGAGTGAGATGCCAGCTCCTTTCATTCAGTCAGTAGCTTCAAACATTTCTGGTATATGAAAAACATGTTTTTCAATGGCAAAAATCAATGAATATTGTAAATGCACAAACAGTAATATCTCCACATTGCACGGTGCAATTCTGAAATTTTTAGCTTTTTCCTGTTAATCCTAGCATGATAAAGAAGATTCAAAGAGAGTGAGATGCCAGCTCCTTTCATTCAGTCAGTAGCTTCAAACATTTCTGGTATATGAAAAACATGTTTTTCAATGGCAAAAATCAATGAATATTGTAAATGCACAAACAGTAATATCTCCACATTGCAAGGTGCAATTCTGAAATTTTTTGCTTTTTCCTGCTAATCCTAGCATGATAAAGAAGATTCAAAGAGAGTGAGATGCCAGCTCCTTTCATTCAGTCAGTAGCTTCAAACATTTCTGGTATATGAAAAACATGTTTTTCAATGGCAAAAATCAATGAATATTGTAAATGCACAAACAGTAATATCTCCACATTGCACGGTGCAATTCTGAAATTTTTAGCTTTTTCCTGTTAATCCTAGCATGATAAAGAAGATTCAAAGAGAGTGAGATGCCAGCTCCTTTCATTCAGTCAGTAGCTTCAAACATTTCTGGTATATGAAAAACATGTTTTTCAATGGCAAAAATCAATGAATATTGTAAATGCACAAACAGTAATATCTCCACATTGCAAGGTGCAATTCTGAAATTTTTTGCTTTTTCCTGCTAATCCTAGCATGATAAAGAAGATTCAAAGAGAGTGAGATGCCAGCTCCTTTCATTCAGTCAGTAGCTTCAAACATTTCTGGTATATGAAAAACATGTTTTTCAATGGCAAAAATCAATGAATATTGTAAATGCACAAACAGTAATATCTCCACATTGCACGGTGCAATTCTGAAATTTTTAGCTTTTTCCTGTTAATCCTAGCATGATAAAGAAGATTCAAAGAGAGTGAGATGCCAGCTCCTTTCATTCAGTCAGTAGCTTCAAACATTTCTGGACGTTTTTCAATGGCAAAAATCAATGAATATTGTAAATGCACAAACAGTAATATCTCCACATTGCAAGGTGCAATTCTGAAATTTTTTGCTTTTTCCTGCTAATCCTAGCATGATAAAGAAGATTCAAAGAGAGTGAGATGCCAGCTCCTTTCATTCAGTCAGTAGCTTCAAACATTTCTGGTATATGAAAAACATGTTTTTCAATGGCAAAAATCAATGAATATTGTAAATGCACAAACAGTAATATCTCCACATTGCACGGTGCAATTCTGAAATTTTTAGCTTTTTCCTGTTAATCCTAGCATGATAAAGAAGATTCAAAGAGAGTGAGATGCCAGCTCCTTTCATTCAGTCAGTAGCTTCAAACATTTCTGGTATATGAAAAACATGTTTTTCAATGGCAAAAATCAATGAATATTGTAAATGCACAAACAGTAATATCTCCACATTGCAAGGTGCAATTCTGAAATTTTTTGCTTTTTCCTGCTAATCCTAGCATGATAAAGAAGATTCAAAGAGAGTGAGATGCCAGCTCCTTTCATTCAGTCAGTAGCTTCAAACATTTCTGGTATATGAAAAACATGTTTTTCAATGGCAAAAATCAATGAATATTGTAAATGCACAAACAGTAATATCTCGACATTGCACGGTGCAATTCTGAAATTTTTAGCTTTTTCCTGTTAATCCTAGCATGATAAAGAAGATTCAAAGAGAGTGAGATGCCAGCTCCTTTCATTCAGTCAGTAGCTTCAAACATTTCTGGTATATGAAAAACATGTTTTTCAATGGCAAAAATCAATGAATATTGTAAATGCACAAACAGTAATATCTCCACATTGCAAGGTGCAATTCTGAAATTTTTTGCTTTTTCCTGTTAATCCTAGCATGATAAAGAAGATTCAAAGAGAGTGAGATGCCAGCTCCTTTCATTCAGTCAGTAGCTTCAAACATTTCTGGTATATGAAAAACATGTTTTTCAATGGCAAAAATCAATGAATATTGTAAATGCACAAACAGTAATATCTCCACATTGCAAGGTGCAATTCTGAAATTTTTTGCTTTTTCCTGCTAATCCTAGCATGATAAAGAAGATTCAAAGAGAGTGAGATGCCAGCTCCTTTCATTCAGTCAGTAGCTTCAAACATTTCTGGACGTTTTTCAATGGCAAAAATCAATGAATATTGTAAATGCACAAACAGTAATATCTCCACATTGCAAGGTGCAATTCTGAAATTTTTTGCTTTTTCCTGCTAATCCTAGCATGATAAAGAAGATTCAAAGAGAGTGAGATGCCAGCTCCTTTCATTCAGTCAGTAGCTTCAAACATTTCTGGTATATGAAAAACATGTTTTTCAATGGCAAAAATCAATGAATATTGTAAATGCACAAACAGTAATATCTCCACATTGCACGGTGCAATTCTGAAATTTTTAGCTTTTTCCTGTTAATCCTAGCATGATAAAGAAGATTCAAAGAGAGTGAGATGCCAGCTCCTTTCATTCAGTCAGTAGCTTCAAACATTTCTGGTATATGAAAAACATGTTTTTCAATGGCAAAAATCAATGAATATTGTAAATGCACAAACAGTAATATCTCCACATTGCAAGGTGCAATTCTGAAATTTTTTGCTTTTTCCTGCTAATCCTAGCATGATAAAGAAGATTCAAAGAGAGTGAGATGCCAGCTCCTTTCATTCAGTCAGTAGCTTCAAACATTTCTGGTATATGAAAAACATGTTTTTCAATGGCAAAAATCAATGAATATTGTAAATGCACAAACAGTAATATCTCGACATTGCACGGTGCAATTCTGAAATTTTTAGCTTTTTCCTGTTAATCCTAGCATGATAAAGAAGATTCAAAGAGAGTGAGATGCCAGCTCCTTTCATTCAGTCAGTAGCTTCAAACATTTCTGGTATATGAAAAACATGTTTTTCAATGGCAAAAATCAATGAATATTGTAAATGCACAAACAGTAATATCTCCACATTGCAAGGTGCAATTCTGAAATTTTTTGCTTTTTCCTGCTAATCCTAGCATGATAAAGAAGATTCAAAGAGAGTGAGATGCCAGCTCCTTTCATTCAGTCAGTAGCTTCAAACATTTCTGGTATATGAAAAACATGTTTTTCAATGGCAAAAATCAATGAATATTGTAAATGCACAAACAGTAATATCTCCACATTGCACGGTGCAATTCTGAAATTTTTAGCTTTTTCCTGTTAATCCTAGCATGATAAAGAAGATTCAAAGAGAGTGAGATGCCAGCTCCTTTCATTCAGTCAGTAGCTTCAAACATTTCTGGTATATGAAAAACATGTTTTTCAATGGCAAAAATCAATGAATATTGTAAATGCACAAACAGTAATATCTCCACATTGCAAGGTGCAATTCTGAAATTTTTTGCTTTTTCCTGCTAATCCTAGCATGATAAAGAAGATTCAAAGAGAGTGAGATGCCAGCTCCTTTCATTCAGTCAGTAGCTTCAAACATTTCTGGTATATGAAAAACATGTTTTTCAATGGCAAAAATCAATGAATATTGTAAATGCACAAACAGTAATATCTCCACATTGCACGGTGCAATTCTGAAATTTTTAGCTTTTTCCTGTTAATCCTAGCATGATAAAGAAGATTCAAAGAGAGTGAGATGCCAGCTCCTTTCATTCAGTCAGTAGCTTCAATCATTTCTGGACGTTTTTCAATGGCAAAAATCAATGAATATTGTAAATGCACAAACAGTAATTTCTCCGCATTGCAAGGTGCAATTCTGAAATTTTTTGCTTTTTCCTGCTCCTCTTAGCATGATAAAGAAGATTCAAAGAGAGTGAGATGCCAGCTCCTTTCATTCAGTCAGTAGCTTCAAACATTTCTGGTATATGAATAACATGATGTTTTTCAATGGCAAAAATCAATGAATATTGTAAATGCACAAACAGTAATTTCTCCGCATTGCAAGGTGCAATTCTGAAATTTTTTGCTTTTTCCTGCTCCTCTTAGCATGATAAAGAAGATTCAAAGAGAGTGAGATGCCAGCTACTTTCATTCAGTCAGTAGATTCAATCATTTCTGGACGTTTTTCATTGTTAAAAATCAATGAATATTGTAAATGCACAAACAGTAATTTCTCCACATTGCAAGGTGCAATTCTGAAATTTTTTGCTTTTTCCTGCTCCTCTTAGCATGATAATGAAGATTCAAAGAGAGTGAGATGCCAGCTCCTTTCATTCAGTCAGTAGCTTCAAACATTTCTGGTATATGAATAACATGATGTTTTTCAATGGCAAAAATCAATGAATATTGTAAATGCACAAACAGTAATTTCTCCGCATTGCAAGGTGCAATTCTGAAATTTTTTGCTTTTTCCTGCTCCTCTTAGCATGAGAAAGAAGATTCAAAGAGAGTGAGATGCCAGCTCCTTTCATTCAGTCAGTAGCTTCAATCATTTCTGGATGTTTTTCAATGGCAAAAATCAATGAATATTGTAAATGCACAAACTGTAATTTCTCCGCATTGCAAGGTGCAATTCTGAAATTTTTTACTTTTTCCTGCTCCTCTTAGCATGATAAAGAAGATTCAAAGAGAGTGAGATGCCAGCTCCTTTCATTCAGTCAGTAGCTTCAATCATTTCTGGACGTTTTTCAATGGCAAAAATCAATGAATATTGTAAATGCACAAACAGTAATTTCTCCGCATTGCAAGGTGCAATTCTGAAATTTTTTGCTTTTTCCTGCTCCTCTTTGCATGATAAAGAAGATTCAAAGAGAGTGAGATGCCAGCTCCTTTCATTCAGTCAGTACTTTCAATCATTTCTGGACGTTTTTCAATGGCAAAAATCAATGAATATTGTAAATGCACAAACAGTAATTTCTCCGCATTGCAAGGTGCAATTCTGAATTTTTTTGCTTTTTCCCGCTCCTCTTAGCATGATAAAGAAGATTCAAAGAGAGTGAGGTGCCAGCTCCTTTCATTCAGTCAGTAGCTTCAAACATTTCTGGTATATGAATAACATGTTTTTCAATGGCAAAAATCAATGAATATTGTAAATGCACAAACAGTAATTTCTCCGCATTGCAAGGTGCAATTCTGAAATTTTTTGCTTTTTCCTGCTCCTCTTAGCATGATAATGAAGATTCAAAGAGAGTGAGATGCCAGCTCCTTTCATTCAGTCAGTAGCTTCAAACATTTCTGGTATATGAATAACATGATGTTTTTCAATGGCAAAAATCAATGAATATTGTAAATGCACAAACAGTAATTTCTCCGCATTGCAAGGTGCAATTCTGAAATTTTTTGCTTTTTCCTGCTCCTCTTAGCATGATAAAGAAGATTCAAAGAGAGTGAGATGCCAGCTCCTTTCATTCAGTCAGTAGCTTCAATCATTTCTGGATGTTTTTCAATGGCAAAAATCAATGAATATTGTAAATGCACAAACTGTAATTTCTCCGCATTGCAAGGTGCAATTCTGAAATTTTTTACTTTTTCCTGCTCCTCTTAGCATGATAAAGAAGATTCAAAGAGAGTGAGATGCCAGCTCCTTTCATTCAGTCAGTAGCTTCAATCATTTCTGGACGTTTTTCAATGGCAAAAATCAATGAATATTGTAAATGCACAAACAGTAATTTCTCCGCATTGCAAGGTGCAATTCTGAAATTTTTTGCTTTTTCCTGCTCCTCTTAGCATGATAAAGAAGATTCAAAGAGAGTGAGATGCCAGCTCCTTTCATTCAGTCAGTACTTTCAATCATTTCTGGACGTTTTTCAATGGCAAAAATCAATGAATATTGTAAATGCACAAACAGTAATTTCTCCGCATTGCAAGGTGCAATTCTGAATTTTTTTGCTTTTTCCCGCTCCTCTTAGCATGATAAAGAAGATTCAAAGAGAGTGAGGTGCCAGCTCCTTTCATTCAGTCAGTAGCTTCAATCATTTCTGGACGTTTTTCAATGGTAAAAATCAATGAATATTGTAAATGCACAAACAGTAATTTCTCCACATTGCAAGGTGCAATTCTGAAATTTTTTGCTTTTCCCTGCTCCTCTTAGCATGATAAAGAAGATTCAAAGAGAGTGAGATGCCAGCTCCTTTCATTCAGTCAGTAGCTTCAAACATTTCTGGTATATGAATAACATGATGTTTTTCAATGGCAAAAATCAATGAATATTGTAAATGCACAAACAGTAATTTCTCCGCATTGCAAGGTGCAATTCTGAAATTTTTTGCTTTTTCCTGCTCCTCTTAGCATGATAAAGAAGATTCAAAGAGAGTGAGATGCCAGCTCCTTTCATTCAGTCAGTAGCTTCAAACATTTCTGGTATATGAATAACATGATGTTTTTCAATGGCAAAAATCAATGAATATTGTAAATGCACAAACAGTAATTTCTCCGCATTGCAAGGTGCAATTCTGAAATTTTTTGCTTTTTCCTGCTCCTCTTAGCATGATAAAGAAGATTCAAAGAGAGTGAGATGCCAGCTCCTTTCATTCAGTCAGTAGCTTCAATCAATTCTGGACGTTTTTCAATGGCAAAAATCAATGAATATTGTAAATGCACAAACAGTAATTTCTCCGCATTGCAAGGTGCAATTCTGAAATTTTTTGCTTTTTCCTGCTCCTCTTAGCATGATAAAGAAGATTCAAAGAGCGTGAGATGTCAGCTCCTTTCATTCAGTCAGTAGCTTCAAACATTTCTGGTATATGAATAACATGATGTTTTTCAATGGCAAAAATCAATGAATATTGTAAATGCACAAACAGTAATTTCTCCGCATTGCAAGGTGCAATTCTGAAATTTTTTGCTTTTTCCTGCTCCTCTTAGCATGATAAAGAAGATTCAAAGAGAGTGAGATGCCAGCTCCTTTCATTCAGTCAGTAGCTTCAATCATTTCTGGACGTTTTTCAATGGCAAAAATCAATGAATATTGTAAATGCACAAACAGTAATTTCTCCGCATTGCAAGGTGCAATTCTGAAATTTTTTGCTTTTTCCTGCTCCTCTTAGCATGATAAAGAAGATTCAAAGAGAGTGAGATGCCAGCTCCTTTCGTTCAGTCAGTAGCTTCAATCATTTCTGGACGTTTTTCAATGGCAAAAATCATTGAATATTATAAATGCACAAACAGTAATTTCTCCGCATTGCAAGGTGCAATTCTGAAATTTTTTACTTTTTCCTGCTCCTCTTAGCATGATAAAGAAGATTCAAAGAGAGTGAGATGCCAGCTCCTTTCATTCAGTCAGTAGCTTCAATCATTTCTGGTATATGAATAACATGATGTTTTTCAATGGCAAAAATCAATGAATATTGTAAATGCACAAACAGTAATTTCTCCGCATTGCAAGGTGCAATTCTGAAATTTTTTGCTTTTTCCTGCTCCTCTTAGCATGATAAACAAGATTCAAAGAGAGTGAGATGCCAGCTCCTTTCATTCAGTCAGTAGCTTCAATCATTTCTGGACGTTTTTCAATGGCAAAAATCAATGAATATTGTAAATGCACAAACAGTAATTTCTCCGCATTGCAAGGTGCAATTCTGAAATTTTTTGCTTTTTCCTGCTCCTCTTAGCATGATAAAGAAGATTCAAAGAGAGTGAGATGCCAGCTCCTTTCATTCAGTCAGTAGCTTCAAACATTTCTGGTATATGAATAACATGATGTTTTTCAATGGCAAAAATCAATGAATATTGTAAATGCACAAACAGTAATTTCTCCGCATTGCAAGGTGCAATTCTGAAATTTTTTGCTTTTTCCTGCTCCTCTTAGCATGATAAAGAAGATTCAAAGAGAGTGAGATGCCAGCTCCTTTCATTCAGTCAGTAGCTTCAATCATTTCTGGACGTTTTTCAATGGCAAAAATCAATGAATATTGTAAATGCACAAACAGTAATTTCTCCGCATTGCAAGGTGCAATTCTGAAATTTTTTGCTTTTTCCTGCTCCTCTTAGCATGATAAAGAAGATTCAAAGAGAGTGAGATGCCAGCTCCTTTCATTCAGTCAGTAGCTTCAATCATTTCTGGACGTTTTTCAATGGCAAAAATCTATGAATATTGTAAATGCACAAACAGTAATTTCTCCGCATTGCAAGGTGCAATTCTGAAATGTTTTGCTTTTTCCTGCTCCTCTTAGCATGATAAAGAAGATTCAAAGAGAGTGAGATGCCAGCTCCTTTCATTCAGTCAGTAGCTTCAATCATTTCTGGACGTTTTTCAATGGCAAAAATCAATGAATATTGTAAATGCACAAACAGTAATTTCTCCGCATTGCAAGGTGCAATTCTGAAATTTTTTGCTTTTTCCTGCTCCTCTTAGCATGATAAAGAAGATTCAAAGAGAGTGAGATGCCAGCTCCTTTCATTCAGTCAGTAGCTTCAAACATTTCTGGTATATGAATAACATGATGTTTTTCAATGGCAAAAATCAATGAATATTGTAAATGCACAAACAGTAATTTCTCCGCATTGCAAGGTGCAATTCTGAAATTTTTTGCTTTTTCCTGCTCCTCTTAGCATGATAAAGAAGATTCAAAGAGAGTGAGATGCCAGCTCCTTTCATTCAGTCAGTAGCTTCAAACATTTCTGGTATATGAATAACATGATGTTTTTCAATGGCAAAAATCAATGAATATTGTAAATGCACAAACAGTAATTTCTCCGCATTGCAAGGTGCAATTCTGAAATTTTTTGCTTTTTCCTGCTCCTCTTAGCATGATAAAGAAGATTCAAAGAGAGTGAGATGCCAGCTCCTTTCATTCAGTCAGTAGCTTCAATCATTTCTGGACGTTTTTCAATGCCAAAAATCAATGAATATTGTAAATGCACAAACAGTAATTTCTCCGCATTGCAAGGTGCAATTCTGAAATTTTTTGCTTTTTCCTGCTCCTCTTAGCATGATAAAGAAGATTCAAAGAGCGTGAGATGTCAGCTCCTTTCATTCAGTCAGTAGCTTCAAACATTTCTGGTATATGAATAACATGATGTTTTTCAATGGCAAAAATCAATGAATATTGTAAATGCACAAACAGTAATTTCTCCGCATTGCAAGGTGCAATTCTGAAATTTTTTGCTTTTTCCTGCTCCTCTTAGCATGATAAAGAAGATTCAAAGAGAGTGAGATGCCAGCTCCTTTCATTCAGTCAGTAGCTTCAATCATTTCTGGACGTTTTTCAATGGCAAAAATCAATGAATATTGTAAATGCACAAACAGTAATTTCTCCGCATTGCAAGGTGCAATTCTGAAATTTTTTGCTTTTTCCTGCTCCTCTTAGCATGATAAAGAAGATTCAAAGAGAGTGAGATGCCAGCTCCTTTCATTCAGTCAGTAGCTTCAATCATTTCTGGACGTTTTTCAATGGCAAAAATCTATGAATATTGTAAATGCACAAACAGTAATTTCTCCGCATTGCAAGGTGCAATTCTGAAATGTTTTGCTTTTTCCTGCTCCTCTTAGCATGATAAAGAAGATTCAAAGAGAGTGAGATGCCAGCTCCTTTCATTCAGTCAGTAGCTTCAATCATTTCTGGACGTTTTTCAATGGCAAAAATCAATGAATATTGTAAATGCACAAACAGTAATTTCTCCGCATTGCAAGGTGCAATTCTGAAATTTTTTGCTTTTTCCTGCTCCTCTTAGCATGATAAAGAAGATTCAAAGAGAGTGAGATGCCAGCTCCTTTCATTCAGTCAGTAGCTTCAAACATTTCTGGTATATGAATAACATGATGTTTTTCAATGGCAAAAATCAATGAATATTGTAAATGCACAAACAGTAATTTCTCCGCATTGCAAGGTGCAATTCTGAAATTTTTTGCTTTTTCCTGCTCCTCTTAGCATGATAAAGAAGATTCAAAGAGAGTGAGATGCCAGCTCCTTTCATTCAGTCAGTAGCTTCAAACATTTCTGGTATATGAATAACATGATGTTTTTCAATGGCAAAAATCAATGAATATTGTAAATGCACAAACAGTAATTTCTCCGCATTGCAAGGTGCAATTCTGAAATTTTTTGCTTTTTCCTGCTCCTCTTAGCATGATAAAGAAGATTCAAAGAGAGTGAGATGCCAGCTCCTTTCATTCAGTCAGTAGCTTCAATCATTTCTGGACGTTTTTCAATGCCAAAAATCAATGAATATTGTAAATGCACAAACAGTAATTTCTCCGCATTGCAAGGTGCAATTCTGAAATTTTTTGCTTTTTCCTGCTCCTCTTAGCATGATAAAGAAGATTCAAAGAGCGTGAGATGTCAGCTCCTTTCATTCAGTCAGTAGCTTCAAACATTTCTGGTATATGAATAACATGATGTTTTTCAATGGCAAAAATCAATGAATATTGTAAATGCACAAACAGTAATTTCTCCGCATTGCAAGGTGCAATTCTGAAATTTTTTGCTTTTTCCTGCTCCTCTTAGCATGATAAAGAAGATTCAAAGAGAGTGAGATGCCAGCTCCTTTCATTCAGTCAGTAGCTTCAATCATTTCTGGACGTTTTTCAATGGCAAAAATCAATGAATATTGTAAATGCACAAACAGTAATTTCTCCGCATTGCAAGGTGCAATTCTGAAATTTTTTGCTTTTTCCTGCTCCTCTTAGCATGATAAAGAAGATTCAAAGAGAGTGAGATGCCAGCTCCTTTCATTCAGTCAGTAGCTTCAAACATTTCTGGTATATGAATAACATGATGTTTTTCAATGGCAAAAATCAATGAATATTGTAAATGCACAAACAGTAATTTCTCCGCATTGCAAGGTGCAATTCTGAAATTTTTTGCTTTTTCCTGCTCCTCTTAGCATGATAAAGAAGATTCAAAGAGAGTGAGATGCCAGCTCCTTTCATTCAGTCAGTAGCTTCAATCATTTCTGGACGTTTTTCAATGGCAAAAATCAATGAATATTGTAAATGCACAAACAGTAATTTCTCCGCATTGCAAGGTGCAATTCTGAAATGTTTTGCTTTTTCCTGCTCCTCTTAGCATGATAAAGAAGATTCAAAGAGCGTGAGATGTCAGCTCCTTTCATTCAGTCAGTAGCTTCAAACATTTCTGGTATATGAATAACATGATGTTTTTCAAAGGCAAAAATCAATGAATATTGTAAATGCACAAACAGTAATTTCTCCGCATTGCAAGGTGCAATTCTGAAATTATTTGCTTTTTCCTGCTCCTCTTAGCATGATAAAGAAGATTCAAAGAGAGTGAGATGCCAGCTCCTTTCATTCAGTCAGTAGCTTCAATAATTTCTGGACGTTTTTCAATGGCAAAAATCAATGAATATTGTAAATGCACAAACAGTAATTTCTCCGCATTGCAAGGTGCAATTCTGAAATTTTTTGCTTTTTCCTGCTCCTCTTAGCATGATAAAGAAGATTCAAAGAGAGTGAGATGCCAGCTCCTTTCGTTCAGTCAGTAGCTTCAATCATTTCTGGACGTTTTTCAATGGCAAAAATCATTGAATATTATAAATGCACAAACAGTAATTTCTCCGCATTGCAAGGTGCAATTCTGAAATTTTTTACTTTTTCCTGCTCCTCTTAGCATGATAAAGAAGATTCAAAGAGAGTGAGATGCCAGCTCCTTTCATTCAGTCAGTAGCTTCAATCATTTCTGGTATATGAATAACATGATGTTTTTCAATGGCAAAAATCAATGAATATTGTAAATGCACAAACAGTAATTTCTCCGCATTGCAAGGTGCAATTCTGAAATTTTTTGCTTTTTCCTGCTCCTCTTAGCATGATAAACAAGATTCAAAGAGAGTGAGATGCCAGCTCCTTTCATTCAGTCAGTAGCTTCAATCATTTCTGGACGTTTTTCAATGGCAAAAATCAATGAATATTGTAAATGCACAAACAGTAATTTCTCCGCATTGCAAGGTGCAATTCTGAAATTTTTTGCTTTTTCCTGCTCCTCTTAGCATGATAAAGAAGATTCAAAGAGAGTGAGATGCCAGCTCCTTTCATTCAGTCAGTAGCTTCAAACATTTCTGGTATATGAATAACATGATGTTTTTCAATGGCAAAAATCAATGAATATTGTAAATGCACAAACAGTAATTTCTCCGCATTGCAAGGTGCAATTCTGAAATTTTTTGCTTTTTCCTGCTCCTCTTAGCATGATAAAGAAGATTCAAAGAGAGTGAGATGCCAGCTCCTTTCATTCAGTCAGTAGCTTCAATCATTTCTGGACGTTTTTCAATGGCAAAAATCAATGAATATTGTAAATGCACAAACAGTAATTTCTCCGCATTGCAAGGTGCAATTCTGAAATTTTTTGCTTTTTCCTGCTCCTTTTAGCATGATAAAGAAGATTCAAAGAGAGTGAGATGCCAGCTCCTTTCATTCAGTCAGTAGCTTCAATCATTTCTGGACGTTTTTCAATGGCAAAAATCAATGAATATTGTAAATGCACAAACAGTAATTTCTCCGCATTGCAAGGTGCAATTCTGAAATTTTTTGCTTTTTCCTGCTCCTCTTAGCATGATAAAGAAGATTCAAAGAGAGTGAGGTGCCAGCTCCTTTCATTCAGTCAGTAGCTTCAAACATTTCTGGTATATGAATAACATGATGTTTTTCAATGGCAAAAATCAATGAATATTGTAAATGCACAAACAGTAATTTCTCCGCATTGCAAGGTGCAAGTCTGAAATTTTTTGCTTTTTCCTGCTCCTCTTAGTATGATAAAGAAGATTCAAAGAGAGTGAGATGCCAGCTACTTTCATTCAGTCAGTAGCTTCAATCATTTCTGGACGTTTTTCAATGGTAAAAATCAATGAATATTGTAAATGCACAAACAGTAATTTCTCCACATTGCAAGGTGCAATTCTGAAATTTTTTGCTTTTTCCTGCTCCTCTTAGCATGATAAAGAAGATTCAAAGAGAGTGAGATGCCAGCTCCTTTCATTCAGTCAGTAGCTTCAAACATTTCTGGTATATGAATAACATGATGTTTTTCAATGGCAAAAATCAATGAATATTGTAAATGCACAAACAGTAATTTCTCCGCATTGCAAGGTGCAATTCTGAAATTTTTTGCTTTTTCCTGCTCCTCTTAGCATGATAAAGAAGATTCAAAGAGAGTGAGATGCCAGCTACTTTCATTCAGTCAGTAGATTCAATCATTTCTGGACGTTTTTCATTGTTAAAAATCAATGAATATTGTAAATGCACAAACAGTAATTTCTCCACATTGCAAGGTGCAATTCTGAAATTTTTTGCTTTTTCCTGCTCCTCTTAGCATGATAATGAAGATTCAAAGAGAGTGAGATGCCAGCTCCTTTCATTCAGTCAGTAGCTTCAAACATTTCTGGTATATGAATAACATGATGTTTTTCAATGGCAAAAATCAATGAATATTGTAAATGCACAAACAGTAATTTCTCGGCATTGCAAGGTGCAATTCTGAAATTTTTTGCTTTTTCCTGCTCCTCTTAGCATGATAAAGAAGATTCAAAGAGAGTGAGATGCCAGCTCCTTTCATTCAGTCAGTAGCTTCAAACATTTCTGGTATATGAATAACATGATGTTTTTCAATGGCAAAAATCAATGAATATTGTAAATGCACAAACAGTAATTTCTCCGCATTGCAAGGTGCAATTCTGAAATTTTTTGCTTTTTCCTGCTCCTCTTAGCATGATAAAGAAGATTCAAAGAGAGTGAGATGCCAGCTACTTTCATTCAGTCAGTAGATTCAATCATTTCTGGACGTTTTTCATTGTTAAAAATCAATGAATATTGTAAATGCACAAACAGTAATTTCTCCACATTGCAAGGTGCAATTCTGAAATTTTTTGCTTTTTCCTGCTCCTCTTAGCATGATAATGAAGATTCAAAGAGAGTGAGATGCCAGCTCCTTTCATTCAGTCAGTAGCTTCAAACATTTCTGGTATATGAATAACATGATGTTTTTCAATGGCAAAAATCAATGAATATTGTAAATGCACAAACAGTAATTTCTCCGCATTGCAAGGTGCAATTCTGAAATTTTTTGCTTTTTCCTGCTCCTCTTAGCCTGATAAAGAAGATTCAAAGAGAGTGAGATGCCAGCTCCTTTCATTCAGTCAGTAGCTTCAATCATTTCTGGATGTTTTTCAATGGCAAAAATCAATGAATATTGTAAATGCACAAACTGTAATTTCTCCGCATTGCAAGGTGCAATTCTGAAATTTTTTACTTTTTCCTGCTCCTCTTAGCATGATAAAGAAGATTCAAAGAGAGTGAGATGCCAGCTCCTTTCATTCAGTCAGTAGCTTCAATCATTTCTGGACGTTTTTCAAGGGCAAAAATCAATGAATATTGTAAATGCGCAAACAGTAATTTCTCCGCATTGCAAGGTGCAATTCTGAAATTTTTTGCTTTTTCCTGCTCCTCTTAGCATGATAAAGAAGATTCAAAGAGAGTGAGATGCCAGCTCCTTTCATTCAGTCAGTACTTTCAATCATTTCTGGACGTTTTTCAATGGCAAAAATCAATGAATATTGTAAATGCACAAACAGTAATTTCTCCGCATTGCAAGGTGCAATTCTGAATTTTTTTGCTTTTTCCCGCTCCTCTTAGCATGATAAAGAAGATTCAAAGAGAGTGAGGTGCCAGCTCCTTTCATTCAGTCAGTAGCTTCAAACATTTCTGGTATATGAATAACATGTTTTTCAATGGCAAAAATCAATGAATATTGTAAATGCACAAACAGTAATTTCTCCGCATTGCAAGGTGCAATTCTGAAATTTTTTGCTTTTTCCTGCTCCTCTTAGCATGATAATGAAGATTCAAAGAGAGTGAGATGCCAGCTCCTTTCATTCAGTCAGTAGCTTCAAACATTTCTGGTATATGAATAACATGATGTTTTTCAATGGCAAAAATCAATGAATATTGTAAATGCACAAACAGTAATTTCTCCGCATTGCAAGGTGCAATTCTGAAATTTTTTGCTTTTTCCTGCTCCTCTTAGCATGATAAAGAAGATTCAAAGAGAGTGAGATGCCAGCTCCTTTCATTCAGTCAGTAGCTTCAATCATTTCTGGATGTTTTTCAATGGCAAAAATCAATGAATATTGTAAATGCACAAACTGTAATTTCTCCGCATTGCAAGGTGCAATTCTGAAATTTTTTACTTTTTCCTGCTCCTCTTAGCATGATAAAGAAGATTCAAAGAGAGTGAGATGCCAGCTCCTTTCATTCAGTCAGTAGCTTCAATCATTTCTGGACGTTTTTCAATGGCAAAAATCAATGAATATTGTAAATGCACAAACAGTAATTTCTCCGCATTGCAAGGTGCAATTCTGAAATTTTTTGCTTTTTCCTGCTCCTCTTAGCATGATAAAGAAGATTCAAAGAGAGTGAGATGCCAGCTCCTTTCATTCAGTCAGTACTTTCAATCATTTCTGGACGTTTTTCAATGGCAAAAATCAATGAATATTGTAAATGCACAAACAGTAATTTCTCCGCATTGCAAGGTGCAATTCTGAATTTTTTTGCTTTTTCCCGCTCCTCTTAGCATGATAAAGAAGATTCAAAGAGAGTGAGGTGCCAGCTCCTTTCATTCAGTCAGTAGCTTCAAACATTTCTGGTATATGAATAACATGTTTTTCAATGGCAAAAATCAATGAATATTGTAAATGCACAAACAGTAATTTCTCCGCATTGCAAGGTGCAATTCTGAAATTTTTTGCTTTTTCCTGCTCCGCTTAGCATGATAAAGAAGATTCAAAGAGAGTGAGATGCCAGCTCCTTTCATTCAGTCAGTAGCTTCAAACATTTCTGGTATATGAATAACATGATGTTTTTCAATGTCAAAAATCAATGAATATTGTAAATGCACAAACAGTAATTTCTCCGCATTGCAAGGTGCAAGTCTGAAATTTTTTGCTTTTTCCTGCTCCTCTTAGCATGATAAAGAAGATTCAAAGAGAGTGAGATGCCAGCTACTTTCATTCAGTCAGTAGCTTCAATCATTTCTGGACGTTTTTCAATGGTAAAAATCAATGAATATTGTAAATGCACAGTAATTTCTCCACATTGCAAGGTGCAATTCTGAAATTTTTTGCTTTTTCCTGCTCCTCTTAGCATGATAAAGAAGATTCAAAGAGAGTGAGATGCCAGCTCCTTTCATTCAGTCAGTAGCTTCAAACATTTCTGGTATATGAATAACATGATGTTTTTCAATGGCAAAAATCAATGAATATTGTAAATGCACAAACAGTAATTTCTCCGCATTGCAAGGTGCAATTCTGAAATTTTTTGCTTTTTCCTGCTCCTCTTAGCATGATAAAGAAGATTCAAAGAGAGTGAGATGCCAGCTCCTTTCATTCAGTCAGTAGCTTCAAACATTTCTGGTATATGAATAACATGATGTTTTTCAATGGCAAAAATCAATGAATATTGTAAATGCACAAACAGTAATTTCTCCGCATTGCAAGGTGCAATTCTGAAATTTTTTGCTTTTTCCTGCTCCTCTTAGCATGATAAAGAAGATTCAAAGAGAGTGAGATGCCAGCTCCTTTCATTCAGTCAGTAGCTTCAATCATTTCTGGACGTTTTTCAATGGCAAAAATCAATGAATATTGTAAATGCACAAACAGTAATTTCTCTGCATTGCAAGGTGCAATTCTGAAATTTTTTGCTTTTTCCTGCTCCTCTTAGCATGATAAAGAAGATTCAAAGAGAGTGAGATGTCAGCTCCTTTCATTCAGTCAGTAGCTTCAAACATTTCTGGTATATGAATAACATGATGTTTTTCAATGGCAAAAATCAATGAATATTGTAAATGCACAAACAGTAATTTCTCCGCATTGCAAGGTGCAATTCTGAAATTTTTCGCTTTTTCCTGCTCCTCTTAGCATGATAAAGAAGATTCAAAGAGAGTGAGATGCCAGCTCCTTTCATTCAGTCAGTAGCTTCAATCATTTCTGGACGTTTTTCAATGGCAAAAATCAATGAATATTGTAAATGCACAAACAGTAATTTCTCTGCATTGCAAGGTGCAATTCTGAAATTTTTTGCTTTTTCCTGCTCCTCTTAGCATGATAAAGAAGATTCAAAGAGAGTGAGATGCCAGCTCCTTTCGTTCAGTCAGTAGCTTCAATCATTTCTGGACGTTTTTCAATGGCAAAAATCATTGAATATTATAAATGCACAAACAGTAATTTCTCCGCATTGCAAGGTGCAATTCTGAAATTTTTTACTTTTTCCTGCTCCTCTTAGCATGATAAAGAAGATTCAAAGAGAGTGAGATGCCAGCTCCTTTCATTCAGTCAGTAGCTTCAATCATTTCTGGTATATGAATAACATGATGTTTTTCAATGGCAAAAATCAATGAATATTGTAAATGCACAAACAGTAATTTCTCCGCATTGCAAGGTGCAATTCTGAAATTTTTTGCTTTTTCCTGCTCCTCTTAGCATGATAAAGAAGATTCAAAGAGAGTGAGATGCCAGCTCCTTTCATTCAGTCAGTAGCTTCAATCATTTCTGGACGTTTTTCAATGGCAAAAATCAATGAATATTGTAAATGCACAAACAGTAATTTCTCCGCATTGCAAGGTGCAATTCTGAAATTTTTTGATTTTTCCTGCTCCTCTTAGCATGATAAAGAAGATTCAAAGAGAGTGAGATGCCTGCTACTTTCATTCAGTCAGTAGCTTCAAACATTTCTGGTATATGAATAACATAATGTTTTTCAATGGCAAAAATCAATGAATATTGTAAATGCACTAACAGTAATTTCTCCGCATTGCAAGGTGCAAGTCTGAAATTTTTTGCTTTTTCCTGCTCCTCTTAGCATGATAAAGAAGATTCAAAGAGAGTGAGATGCCAGCTACTTTCATTCAGTCAGTAGCTTCAATCATTTCTGGACGTTTTTCAATGGTAAAAATCAATGAATATTGTAAATGCACAAACAGTAATTTCTCCACATTGCAAGGTGCAATTCTGAAATTTTTTGCTTTTTCCTGCTCCTCTTAGCATGATAAAGAAGATTCAAAGAGAGTGAGATGCCAGCTCCTTTCATTCAGTCAGTAGCTTCAAACATTTCTGGTATATGAATAACATGATGTTTTTCAATGGCAAAAATCAATGAATATTGTAAATGCACAAACAGTAATTTCTCCGCATTGCAAGGTGCAATTCTGAAATTTTTTGCTTTTTCCTGCTCCTCTTAGCATGATAAAGAAGATTCAAAGAGAGTGAGATGCCAGCTCCTTTCATTCAGTCAGTAGCTTCAATCATTTCTGGATGTTTTTCAATGGCAAAAATCAATGAATATTGTAAATGCACAAACTGTAATTTCTCCGCATTGCAAGGTGCAATTCTGAAATTTTTTGCTTTTTCCTGCTCCTCTTAGCATGATAAAGAAGATTCAAAGAGAGTGAGATGCCAGCTCCTTTCATTCAGTCAGTAGCTTCAATCATTTCTGGACGTTTTTCAATGGCAAAAATCAATGAATATTGTAAATGCACAAACAGTAATTTCTCCGCATTGCAAGGTGCAATTCTGAAATTTTTTGCTTTTTCCTGCTCCTCTTAGCATGATAAAGAAGATTCAAAGAGAGTGAGATGCCAGCTCCTTTCATTCAGTCAGTACCTTCAATCATTTCTGGACGTTTTTCAATGGCAAAAATCAATGAATATTGTAAATGCACAAACAGTAATTTCTCCGCATTGCAAGGTGCAATTCTGAAATTTTTTGCTTTTTCCCGCTCCTCTTAGCATGATAAAGAAGATTCAAAGAGAGTGAGGTGCCAGCTCCTTTCATTCAGTCAGTAGCTTCAAACATTTCTGGTATATGAATAACATGTTTTTCAATGGCAAAAATCAATGAATATTGTAAATGCACAAACAGTAATTTCTCCGCATTGCAAGGTGCAATTCTGAAATTTTTTGATTTTTCCTGCTCCTCTTAGCATGATAAAGAAGATTCAAAGAGAGTGAGATGCCAGCTCCTTTCATTCAGTCAGTAGCTTCAATCATTTCTGGACGTTTTTCAATGGCAAAAATCAATGAATATTGTAAATGCACAAACAGTAATTTCTCCGCATTGCAAGGTGCAATTCTGAAATTTTTTGCTTTTTCCTGCTCCTCTTAGCATGATAAAGAAGATTCAAAGAGAGTGAGATGCCAGCTCCTTTCATTCAGTCAGTAGCTTCAAACATTTCTGGTATATGAATAACATGATGTTTTTCAATGGCAAAAATCAATGAATATTGTAAATGCACAAACAGTAATTTCTCCGCATTGCAAGGTGCAAGTCTGAAATTTTTTGCTTTTTCCTGCTCCTCTTAGCATGATAAAGAAGATTCAAAGAGAGTGAGATGCCAGCTACTTTCATTCAGTCAGTAGCTTCAATCATTTCTGGACGTTTTTCAATGGTAAAAATCAATGAATATTGTAAATGCACAAACAGTAATTTCTCCACATTGCAAGGTGCAATTCTGAAATTTTTTGCTTTTTCCTGCTCCTCTTAGCATGATAAAGAAGATTCAAAGAGAGTGAGATGCCAGCTCCTTTCATTCAGTCAGTAGCTTCAAACATTTCTGGTATATGAATAACATGATGTTTTTCAATGGCAAAAATCAATGAATATTGTAAATGCACAAACAGTAATTTCTCCGCATTGCAAGGTGCAATTCTGAAATTTTTTGCTTTTTCCTGCTCCTCTTAGCATGATAAAGAAGATTCAAAGAGAGTGAGATGCCAGCTCCTTTCATTCAGTCAGTAGCTTCAATCATTTCTGGATGTTTTTCAATGGCAAAAATCAATGAATATTGTAAATGCACAAACTGTAATTTCTCCGCATTGCAAGGTGCAATTCTGAAATTTTTTGCTTTTTCCTGCTCCTCTTAGCATGTTAAAGAAGATTCAAAGAGAGTGAGATGCCAGCTCCTTTCATTCAGTCAGTAGCTTCAATCATTTCTGGACGTTTTTTAGTGGCAAAAATCAATGAATATTGTAAATGCACAAACAGTAATTTCTCCGCATTGCAAGGTGCAATTCTGAAATTTTTTGCTTTTTCCTGCTCCTCTTAGCATGATAAAGAAGATTCAAAGAGAGTGAGATGCCAGCTCCTTTCATTCAGTCAGTACCTTCAATCATTTCTGGACGTTTTTCAATGGCAAAAATCAATGAATATTGTAAATGCACAAACAGTAATTTCTCCGCATTGCAAGGTGCAAGTCTGAAATTTTTTGCTTTTTCCTGCTCCTCTTAGCATGATAAAGAAGATTCAAAGAGAGTGAGATGCCAGCTACTTTCATTCAGTCAGTAGCTTCAATCATTTCTGGACGTTTTTCAATGGTAAAAATCAATGAATATTGTAAATGCACAAACAGTAATTTCTCCACATTGCAAGGTGCAATTCTGAAATTTTTTGCTTTTTCCTGCTCCTCTTAGCATGATAAAGAAGATTCAAAGAGAGTGAGATGCCAGCTCCTTTCATTCAGTCAGTAGCTTCAAACATTTCTGGTATATGAATAACATGATGTTTTTCAATGGCAAAAATCAATGAATATTGTAAATGCACAAACAGTAATTTCTCCGCATTGCAAGGTGCAATTCTGAAATTTTTTGCTTTTTCCTGCTCCTCTTAGCATGATAAAGAAGATTCAAAGAGAGTGAGATGCCAGCTCCTTTCATTCAGTCAGTAGCTTCAATCATTTCTGGATGTTGTTCAATGGCAAAAATCAATGAATATTGTAAATGCACAAACTGTAATTTCTCCGCATTGCAAGGTGCAATTCTGAAATTTTTTGCTTTTTCCTGCTCCTCTTAGCATGATAAAGAAGATTCAAAGAGAGTGAGATGCCAGCTCCTTTCATTCAGTCAGTAGCTTCAATCATTTCTGGACGTTTTTCAATGGCAAAAATCAATGAATATTGTAAATGCACAAACAGTAATTTCTCCGCATTGCAAGGTGCAATTCTGAAATTTTTTGCTTTTTCCTGCTCCTCTTAGCATGATAAAGAAGATTCAAAGAGAGTGAGATGCCAGCTCCTTTCATTCAGTCAGTAGCTTCAAACATTTCTGGTATATGAATAACATGATGTTTTTCAATGGCAAAAATCAATGAATATTGTAAATGCACAAACAGTAATTTCTCCGCATTGCAAGGTGCAAGTCTGAAATTTTTTGCTTTTTCCTGCTCCTCTTAGCATGATAAAGAAGATTCAAAGAGAGTGAGATGCCAGCTACTTTCATTCAGTCAGTAGCTTCAATCATTTCTGGACGTTTTTCAATGGTAAAAATCAATGAATATTGTAAATGCACAAACAGTAATTTCTCCACATTGCAAGGTGCAATTCTGAAATTTTTTGCTTTTTCCTGCTCCTCTTAGCATGATAAAGAAGATTCAAAGAGAGTGAGATGCCAGCTCCTTTCATTCAGTCAGTAGCTTCAAACATTTCTGGTATATGAATAACATGATGTTTTTCAATGGCAAAAATCAATGAATATTGTAAATGCACAAACAGTAATTTCTCCGCATTGCAAGGTGCAATTCTGAAATTTTTTGCTTTTTCCTGCTCCTCTTAGCATGATAAAGAAGATTCAAAGAGAGTGAGATGCCAGCTCCTTTCATTCAGTCAGTAGCTTCAATCATTTCTGGATGTTTTTCAATGGCAAAAATCAATGAATATTGTAAATGCACAAACTGTAATTTCTCCGCATTGCAAGGTGCAATTCTGAAATTTTTTGCTTTTTCCTGCTCCTCTTAGCATGTTAAAGAAGATTCAAAGAGAGTGAGATGCCAGCTCCTTTCATTCAGTCAGTAGCTTCAATCATTTCTGGACGTTTTTTAGTGGCAAAAATCAATGAATATTGTAAATGCACAAACAGTAATTTCTCCGCATTGCAAGGTGCAATTCTGAAATTTTTTGCTTTTTCCTGCTCCTCTTAGCATGATAAAGAAGATTCAAAGAGAGTGAGATGCCAGCTCCTTTCATTCAGTCAGTACCTTCAATCATTTCTGGACGTTTTTCAATGGCAAAAATCAATGAATATTGTAAATGCACAAACAGTAATTTCTCCGCATTGCAAGGTGCAAGTCTGAAATTTTTTGCTTTTTCCTGCTCCTCTTAGCATGATAAAGAAGATTCAAAGAGAGTGAGATGCCAGCTACTTTCATTCAGTCAGTAGCTTCAATCATTTCTGGACGTTTTTCAATGGTAAAAATCAATGAATATTGTAAATGCACAAACAGTAATTTCTCCACATTGCAAGGTGCAATTCTGAAATTTTTTGCTTTTTCCTGCTCCTCTTAGCATGATAAAGAAGATTCAAAGAGAGTGAGATGCCAGCTCCTTTCATTCAGTCAGTAGCTTCAAACATTTCTGGTATATGAATAACATGATGTTTTTCAATGGCAAAAATCAATGAATATTGTAAATGCACAAACAGTAATTTCTCCGCATTGCAAGGTGCAATTCTGAAATTTTTTGCTTTTTCCTGCTCCTCTTAGCATGATAAAGAAAATTCAAAGAGAGTGAGATGCCAGCTCCTTTCATTCAGTCAGTAGCTTCAATCATTTCTGGATGTTTTTCAATGGCAAAAATCAATGAATATTGTAAATGCACAAACTGTAATTTCTCCGCATTGCAAGGTGCAATTCTGAAATTTTTTGCTTTTTCCTGCTCCTCTTAGCATGATAAAGAAGATTCAAAGAGAGTGAGATGCCAGCTCCTTTCATTCAGTCAGTAGCTTCAATCATTTCTGGACGTTTTTCAATGGCAAAAATCAATGAATATTGTAAATGCACAAACAGTAATTTCTCCGCATTGCAAGGTGCAATTCTGAAATTTTTTGCTTTTTCCTGCTCCTCTTAGCATGATAAAGAAGATTCAAAGAGAGTGAGATGCCAGCTCCTTTCATTCAGTCAGTACCTTGAATCATTTCTGGACGTTTTTCAATGGCAAAAATCAATGAATATTGTAAATGCACAAACAGTAATTTCTCCGCATTGCAAGGTGCAATTCTGAAATTTTTTGCTTTTTCCCGCTCCTCTTAGCATGATAAAGAAGATTCAAAGAGAGTGAGGTGCCAGCTCCTTTCATTCAGTCAGTAGCTTCAAACATTTCTGGTATATGAATAACATGTTTTTCAATGGCAAAAATCAATGAATATTGTAAATGCAAAAACAGTAATTTCTCCGCATTGCAAGGTGCAATTCTGAAATTTTTTGATTTTTCCTGCTCCTCTTAGCATGATAAAGAAGATTCAAAGAGAGTGAGATGCCAGCTCCTTTCATTCAGTCAGTAGCTTCAATCATTTCTGGACGTTTTTCAATGGCAAAAATCAATGAATATTGTAAATGCACAAACAGTAATTTCTCCGCATTGCAAGGTGCAATTCTGAAATTTTTTGCTTTTTCCTGCTCCTCTTAGCATGATAAAGAAGATTCAAAGAGAGTGAGATGCCAGCTCCTTTCATTCAGTCAGTAGCTTCAAACATTTCTGGTATATGAATAACATGATGTTTTTCAATGGCAAAAATCAATGAATATTGTAAATGCACAAACAGTAATTTCTCCGCATTGCAAGGTGCAATTCTGAAATTTTTTGCTTTTTCCTGCTCCTCTTAGCATGATAAAGAAGATTCAAAGAGAGTGAGATGCCAGCTCCTTTCATTCAGTCAGTAGCTTCAAACATTTCTGGTATATGAATAACATGATGTTTTTCAATGGCAAAAATCAATGAATATTGTAAATGCACAAACAGTAATTTCTCCGCATTGCAAGGTGCAAGTCTGAAATTTTTTGCTTTTTCCTGCTCCTCTTAGCATGATAAAGAAGATTCAAAGAGAGTGAGATGCCAGCTACTTTCATTCAGTCAGTAGCTTCAATCATTTCTGGACGTTTTTCAATGGTAAAAATCAATGAATATTGTAAATGCACAAACAGTAATTTCTCCACATTGCAAGGTGCAATTCTGAAATTTTTTGCTTTTTCCTGCTCCTCTTAGCATGATAAAGAAGATTCAAAGAGAGTGAGATGCCAGCTCCTTTCATTCAGTCAGTAGCTTCAAACATTTCTGGTATATGAATAACATGATGTTTTTCAATGGCAAAAATCAATGAATATTGTAAATGCACAAACAGTAATTTCTCCGCATTGCAAGGTGCAATTCTGAAATTTTTTGCTTTTTCCTGCTCCTCTTAGCATGATAAAGAAGATTCAAAGAGAGTGAGATGCCAGCTCCTTTCATTCAGTCAGTAGCTTCAATCATTTCTGGATGTTTTTCAATGGCAAAAATCAATGAATATTGTAAATGCACAAACTGTAATTTCTCCGCATTGCAAGGTGCAATTCTGAAATTTTTTGCTTTTTCCTGCTCCTCTTAGCATGATAAAGAAGATTCAAAGAGAGTGAGATGCCAGCTCCTTTCATTCAGTCAGTAGCTTCAAACATTTCTGGTATGTGAATAACATGTTTTTCAATGGCAAAAATCAATGAATATTGTAAATGCACAAACAGTAATTTCTCCGCATTGCAAGGTGCAATTCTGAAATTTTTTGCTTTTTCCCGCTCCTCTTAGCATGATAAAGAAGATTCAAAGAGAGTGAGGTGCCAGCTCCTTTCATTCAGTCAGTAGCTTCAAACATTTCTGGTATATGAATAACATGTTTTTCAATGGCAAAAATCAATGAATATTGTAAATGCACAAACAGTAATTTCTCCGCATTGCAAGGTGCAATTCTGAAATTTTTTGATTTTTCCTGCTCCTCTTAGCATGATAAAGAAGATTCAAAGAGAGTGAGATGCCGGCTCCTTTCATTCAGTCAGTAGCTTCAATCATTTCTGGACGTTTTTCAATGGCAAAAATCAATGAATATTGTAAATGCACAAACAGTAATTTCTCCGCATTGCAAGGTGCAATTCTGAAATTTTTTGCTTTTTCCTGCTCCTCTTAGCATGATAAAGAAGATTCAAAGAGAGTGAGATGCCAGCTCCTTTCATTCAGTCAGTAGCTTTAAACATTTCTGGTATATGAATAACATGATGTTTTTCAATGGCAAAAATCAATGAATATTGTAAATGCACAAACAGTAATTTCTCCGCATTGCAAGGTGCAATTCTGAAATTTTTTGCTTTTTCCTGCTCCTCTTAGCATGATAAAGAAGATTCAAAGAGAGTGAGATGCCAGCTCCTTTCATTCAGTCAGTAGCTTCAAACATTTCTGGTATATGAATAACATGATGTTTTTCAATGGCAAAAATCAATGAATATTGTAAATGCACAAACAGTAATTTCTCCGCATTGCAAGGTGCAAGTCTGAAATTTTTTGCTTTTTCCTGCTCCTCTTAGCATGATAAAGAAGATTCAAAGAGAGTGAGATGCCAGTTACTTTCATTCAGTCAGTAGCTTCAATCATTTCTGGACGTTTTTCAATGGTAAAAATCAATGAATATTGTAAATGCACAAACAGTAATTTCTCCACATTGCAAGGTGCAATTCTGAAATTTTTTGCTTTTTCCTGCTCCTCTTAGCATGATAAAGAAGATTCAAAGAGAGTGAGATGCCAGCTCCTTTCATTCAGTCAGTAGCTTCAAACATTTCTGGTATATGAATAACATGATGTTTTTCAATGGCAAAAATCAATGAATATTGTAAATGCACAAACAGTAATTTCTCCGCATTGCAAGGTGCAATTCTGAAATTTTTTGCTTTTTCCTGCTCCTCTTAGCATGATAAAGAAGATTCAAAGAGAGTGAGATGCCAGCTCCTTTCATTCAGTCAGTAGCTTCAAACATTTCTGGTATATGAATAACATGATGTTTTTCAATGGCAAAAATCAATGAATATTGTAAATGCACAAAAAGTAATTTCTCCGCATTGCAAGGTGCAATTCTGAAATTTTTTGCTTTTTCCTGCTCCTCTTAGCATGATAAAGAAGATTCAAAGAGAGTGAGATGCCAGCTCCTTTCATTCAGTCAGTAGCTTCAATCATTTCTGGATGTTTTTCAATGGCAAAAATCAATGAATATTGTAAATGCACAAACAGTAATTTCTCCGCATTGCAAGGTGCAATTCTGAAATTTTTTGCTTTTTCCTGCTCCTCTTAGCATGATAAAGAAGATTCAAAGAGAGTGAGATGTCAGCTCCTTTCATTCAGTCAGTAGCTTCAAACATTTCTGGTATATGAATAACATGATGTTTTTCAATGGCAAAAATCAATGAATATTGTAAATGCACAAACAGTAATTTCTCCGCATTGCAAGGTGCAATTCTGAAATTTTTTGCTTTTTCCTGCTCCTCTTAGCATGATAAAGAAGATTCAAAGAGAGTGAGATGCCAGCTCCTTTCATTCAGTCAGTAGCTTCAATCATTTCTGGATGTTTTTCAATGGCAAAAATCAATGAATATTGTAAATGCACAAACAGTAATTTCTCCGCATTGCAAGGTGCAATTCTGAAATTTTTTGCTTTTTCCTGCTCCTCTTAGCATGATAAAGAAGATTCAAAGAGAGTGAGATGCCAGCTCCTTTCGTTCAGTCAGTAGCTTCAATCATTTCTGGACGTTTTTCAATGGCAAAAATCATTGAATATTATAAATGCACAAACAGTAATTTCTCCGCATTGCAAGGTGCAATTCTGAAATTTTTTACTTTTTCCTGCTCCTCTTAGCATGATAAAGAAGATTCAAAGAGAGTGAGATGCCAGCTCCTTTCATTCAGTCAGTAGCTTCAATCATTTCTGGTATATGAATAACATGATGTTTTTCAATGGCAAAAATCAATGAATATTGTAAATGCACAAACAGTAATTTCTCCGCATTGCAAGGTGCAATTCTGAAATTTTTTGCTTTTTCCTGCTCCTCTTAGCATGATAAAGAAGATTCAAAGAGAGTGAGATGCCAGCTCCTTTCATTCAGTCAGTAGCTTCAATCATTTCTGGACGTTTTTCAATGGCAAAAATCAATGAATATTGTAAATGCACAAACTGTAATTTCTCCGCATTGCAAGGTGCAATTCTGAAATTTTTTGCTTTTTCCTGCTCCTCTTAGCATGATAAACAAGATTCAAAGAGAGTGAGATGCCAGTTCCTTTCATTCAGTCAGTAGCTTCAATCATTTCTGGATGTTTTTCAATGGCAAAAATCAATGAATATTGTAAATGCACAAACAGTAATTTCTCCGCATTGCAAGGTGCAATTCTGAAATTTTTTGCTTTTTCCTGCTCCTCTTAGCATGATAAAGAAGATTCAAAGAGAGTGAGATGCCAGCTCCTTTCATTCAGTCAGTAGCTTCAATCATTTCTGGACGTTTTTCAATGGCAAAAATCAATGAATATTGTAAATTCACAAACAGTAATTTCTCCGCATTGCAAGGTGCAATTCTGAAATTTTTTGCTTTTTCCTGCTCCTCTTAGCATGATAAAGAAGATTCAAAGAGAGTGAGATGCCAGCTCCTTTCATTCAGTCAGTAGCTTCAAACATTTCTGGTATATGAATAACATGATGTTTTTCAATGGCAAAAATCAATGAATATTGTAAATGCACAAACAGTAATTTCTCCGCATTGCAAGGTGCAATTCTGAAATTTTTTGCTTTTTCCTGCTCCTCTTAGCATGATAAAGAAGATTCAAAGAGAGTGAGATGCCAGCTCCTTTTGTTCAGTCAGTAGCTTCAATCATTTCTGGACGTTTTTCAATGGCAAAAATCATTGAATATTATAAATGCACAAACAGTAATTTCTCCGCATTGCAAGGTGCAATTCTGAAATTTTTTACTTTTTCCTGCTCCTCTTAGCATGATAAAGAAGATTCAAAGAGAGTGAGATGCCAGCTCCTTTCATTCAGTCAGTAGCTTCAATCATTTCTGGTATATGAATAACATGATGTTTTTCAATGGCAAAAATCAATGAATATTGTAAATGCACAAACAGTAATTTCTCCGCATTGCAAGGTGCAATTCTGAAATTTTTTGCTTTTTCCTGCTCCTCTTAGCATGATAAAGAAGATTCAAAGAGAGTGAGATGCCAGCTCCTTTCATTCAGTCAGTAGCTTCAATCATTTCTGGACGTTTTTCAATGGCAAAAATCAATGAATATTGTAAATGCACAAACAGTAATTTCTCCGCATTGCAAGGTGCAATTCTGAAATTTTTTGCTTTTTCCTGCTCCTCTTAGCATGATAAACAAGATTCAAAGAGAGTGAGATGCCAGCTCCTTTCATTCAGTCAGTAGCTTCAATCATTTCTGGACGTTTTTCAATGGCAAAAATCAATGAATATTGTAAATGCACAAACAGTAATTTCTCCGCATTGCAAGGTGCAATTCTGAAATTTTTTGCTTTTTCCTGCTCCTCTTAGCATGATAAAGAAGATTCAAAGAGAGTGAGATGCCAGCTCCTTTCATTCAGTCAGTAGCTTCAATCATTTCTGGACGTTTTTCAATGGCAAAAATCAATGAATATTGTAAATGCACAAACAGTAATTTCTCCGCATTGCAAGGTGCAATTCTGAAATTTTTTGCTTTTTCCTGCTCCTCTTAGCATGATAAAGAAGATTCAAAGAGAGTGAGATGCCAGCTCCTTTCATTCAGTCAGTAGCTTCAAACATTTCTGGTATATGAATAACATGATGTTTTTCAATGGCAAAAATCAATGAATATTGTAAATGCACAAACAGTAATTTGTCCGCATTGCAAGGTGCAATTCTGAAATTTTTTGCTTTTTCCTGCTCCTCTTAGCATGATAAAGAAGATTCAAAGAGAGTGAGATGCCAGCTCCTTTCGTTCAGTCAGTAGCTTCAATCATTTCTGGACGTTTTTCAATGGTAAAAATCATTTAATATTATAAATGCACAAACAGTAATTTCTCCGCATTGCAAGGTGCAATTCTGAAATTTTTTACTTTTTCCTGCTCCTCTTAGCATGATAAAGAAGATTCAAAGAGAGTGAGATGCCAGCTCCTTTCATTCAGTCAGTAGCTTCAAACATTTCTGGTATATGAAAAACATGTTTTTCAATGGCAAAAATCAATGAATATTGTAAATGCACAAACAGTAATATCTCCACATTGCAAGGTGCAATTCTGAAATTTTTTGCTTTTTCCTGATAATCCTAGCATGATAAAGAAGATTCAAAGAGAGTGAGTTGCCAGCTCCTTTCATTCAGTCAGTAGCTTCAAACATTTCTGGACGTTTTTCAATGGCAAAAATCAATGAATATTGTAAATGCACAAACAGTAATATCTCCACATTGCAAGGTGCAATTCTGAAATTTTTTGCTTTTTCCTGTTAATCCTAGCATGATAAAGAAGATTCAAAGAGAGTGAGATGCCAGCTCCTTTCATTCAGTCAGTAGCTTCAAACATTTCTGGTATATGAAAAACATGTTTTTCAATGGCAAAAATCAATGAATATTGTAAATGCACAAACAGTAATATCTCCACATTGCAAGGTGCAATTCTGAAATTTTTTGCTTTTTCCTGCTAATCCTAGCATGATAAAGAAGATTCAAAGAGAGTGAGATGCCAGCTCCTTTCATTCAGTCAGTAGCTTCAAACATTTCTGGTATATGAAAAACATGTTTTTCAATGGTAAAAATCAATGAATATTGTAAATGCACAAACAGTAATATCTCCACATTGCAAGGTGCAATTCTGAAATTTTTTGCTTTTTCCTGCTCCTCTTAGCATGATAAAGAAGATTCAAAGAGAGTGAGATGCCAGCTCCTTTCATTCAGTCAGTAGCTTCAATCATTTCTGGACGTTTTTCAATGGCAAAAATCAATGAATATTGTAAATTCACAAACAGTAATTTCTCCGCATTGCAAGGTGCAATTCTGAAATTTTTTGCTTTTTCCTGCTCCTCTTAGCATGATAAAGAAGATTCAAAGAGAGTGAGATGCCAGCTCCTTTCATTCAGTCAGTAGCTTCAAACATTTCTGGTATATGAATAACATGATGTTTTTCAATGGCAAAAATCAATGAATATTGTAAATGCACAAACAGTAATTTCTCCGCATTGCAAGGTGCAATTCTGAAATTTTTTGCTTTTTCCTGCTCCTCTTAGCATGATAAAGAAGATTCAAAGAGAGTGAGATGCCAGCTCCTTTCGTTCAGTCAGTAGCTTCAATCATTTCTGGACGTTTTTCAATGGCAAAAATCATTGAATATTATAAATGCACAAACAGTAATTTCTCCGCATTGCAAGGTGCAATTCTGAAATTTTTTACTTTTTCCTGCTCCTCTTAGCATGATAAAGAAGATTCAAAGAGAGTGAGATGCCAGCTCCTTTCATTCAGTCAGTAGCTTCAATCATTTCTGGTATATGAATAACATGATGTTTTTCAATGGCAAAAATCAATGAATATTGTAAATGCACAAACAGTAATTTCTCCGCATTGCAAGGTGCAATTCTGAAATTTTTTGCTTTTTCCTGCTCCTCTTAGCATGATAAAGAAGATTCAAAGAGAGTGAGATGCCAGCTCCTTTCATTCAGTCAGTAGCTTCAATCATTTCTGGACGTTTTTCAATGGCAAAAATCAATGAATATTGTAAATGCACAAACAGTAATTTCTCCGCATTGCAAGGTGCAATTCTGAAATTTTTTGCTTTTTCCTGCTCCTCTTAGCATGATAAACAAGATTCAAAGAGAGTGAGATGCCAGCTCCTTTCATTCAGTCAGTAGCTTCAATCATTTCTGGACGTTTTTCAATGGCAAAAATCAATGAATATTGTAAATGCACAAACAGTAATTTCTCCGCATTGCAAGGTGCAATTCTGAAATTTTTTGCTTTTTCCTGCTCCTCTTAGCATGATAAAGAAGATTCAAAGAGAGTGAGATGCCAGCTCCTTTCATTCAGTCAGTAGCTTCAATCATTTCTGGACGTTTTTCAATGGCAAAAATCAATGAATATTGTAAATGCACAAACAGTAATTTCTCCGCATTGCAAGGTGCAATTCTGAAATTTTTTGCTTTTTCCTGCTCCTCTTAGCATGATAAAGAAGATTCAAAGAGAGTGAGATGCCAGCTCCTTTCATTCAGTCAGTAGCTTCAAACATTTCTGGTATATGAATAACATGATGTTTTTCAATGGCAAAAATCAATGAATATTGTAAATGCACAAACAGTAATTTGTCCGCATTGCAAGGTGCAATTCTGAAATTTTTTGCTTTTTCCTGCTCCTCTTAGCATGATAAAGAAGATTCAAAGAGAGTGAGATGCCAGCTCCTTTCGTTCAGTCAGTAGCTTCAATCATTTCTGGACGTTTTTCAATGGCAAAAATCATTTAATATTATAAATGCACAAACAGTAATTTCTCTGCATTGCAAGGTGCAATTCTGAAATTTTTTACTTTTTCCTGCTCCTCTTAGCATGATAAAGAAGATTCAAAGAGAGTGAGATGCCAGCTCCTTTCATTCAGTCAGTAGCTTCAAACATTTCTGGTATATGAAAAACATGTTTTTCAATGGCAAAAATCAATGAATATTGTAAATGCACAAACAGTAATATCTCCACATTGCAAGGTGCAATTCTGAAATTTTTTGCTTTTTCCTGATAATCCTAGCATGATAAAGAAGATTCAAAGAGAGTGAGATGCCAGCTCCTTTCATTCAGTCAGTAGCTTCAAACATTTCTGGACGTTTTTCAATGGCAAAAATCAATGAATATTGTAAATGCACAAACAGTAATATCTCCACATTGCAAGGTGCAATTCTGAAATTTTTTGCTTTTTCCTGTTAATCCTAGCATGATAAAGAAGATTCAAAGAGAGTGAGATGCCAGCTTCTTTCATTCAGTCAGTAGCTTCAAACATTTCTGGTATATGAAAAACATGTTTTTCAATGGCAAAAATCAATGAATATTGTAAATGCACAAACAGTAATATCTCCACATTGCAAGGTGCAATTCTGAAATTTTTTGCTTTTTCCTGCTAATCCTAGCATGATAAAGAAGATTCAAAGAGAGTGAGATGCCAGCTCCTTTCATTCAGTCAGTAGCTTCAAACATTTCTGGTATATGAAAAACATGTTTTTCAATGGTAAAAATCAATGAATATTGTAAATGCACAAACAGTAATATCTCCACATTGCAAGGTGCAATTCTGAAATTTTTTGCTTTTTCCTGCTAATCCTAGCATGATAAAGAAGATTCAAAGAGAGTGAGATGCCAGCTCCTTTCATTCAGTCAGTAGCTTCAAACATTTCTGGTATATGAAAAACATGTTTTTCAATGGCAAAAATCAATGAATATTGTAAATGCACAAACAGTAATATCTCCACATTGCAAGGTGCAATTCTGAAATTTTTAGCTTTTTCCTGTTAATCCTAGCATGATAAAGAAGATTCAAAGAGAGTGAGATGCCAGCTCCTTTCAGTCAGTAGCTTCAAACATTTCTGGACGTTTTTCAATGGCAAAAATCAATGAATATTGTAAATGCACAAACAGTAATATCTCCACATTGCAAGGTGCAATTCTGAAATTTTTTGCTTTTTCCTGTTAATCCTAGCATGATAAAGAAGATTCAAAGAGAGTGAGATGCCAGCTCCTTTCATTCAGTCAGTAGCTTCAAACATTTCTGGTATATGAAAAACATGTTTTTCAATGGCAAAAATCAATGAATATTGTAAATGCACAAACAGTAATATCTCCACATTGCAAGGTGCAATTCTGAAATTTTTTGCTTTTTCCTGCTAATCCTAGCATGATAAAGAAGATTCAAAGAGAGTGAGATGCCAGCTCCTTTCATTCAGTCAGTAGCTTCAAACATTTCTGGTATATGAAAAACATGTTTTTCAATGGCAAAAATCAATGAATATTGTAAATGCACAAACAGTAATATCTCCACATTGCAAGGTGCAATTCTGAAATTTTTTGCTTTTTCCTGCTAATCCTAGCATGATAAAGAAGATTCAAAGAGAGTGAGATGCCAGCTCCTTTCAATCAGTGAGTAGCTTCAAACATTTCTGGCATATGAAAAACATGTTTTTCAATGGCAAAAATCAATGAATATTGTAAATGCACAAACAGTAATATCTCCACATTGCAAGGTGCAATTCTGAAATTTTTAGCTTTTTCCTGTTAATCCTAGCATGATAAAGAAGATTCAAAGAGAGTGAGATGCCTGCTCCTTTCATTCAGTCAGTAGCTTCAAACATTTCTGGATGTTTTTCAATGGCAAAAATCAATGAATATTGTAAATGCACAAACAGTAATATCTCCACATTGCAAGGTGCAATTCTGAAATTTTTTGCTTTTTCCTGTTAATCCTAGCATGATAAAGAAGATTCAAAGAGAGTGAGATGCCAGCTCCTTTCATTCAGTCAGTAGCTTCAAACATTTCTGGTATATGAAAAACGTTTTTCAATGGCAAAAATCAATGAATATTGTAAATGCACAAACAGTAATATCTCCACATTGCAAGGTGCAATTCTGAAATTTTTTGCTTTTTCCTGCTAATCCTAGCATGATAAAGAAGATTCAAAGAGAGTGAGATGCCAGCTCCTTTCATTCAGTCAGTAGCTTCAAACATTTCTGGACGTTTTTCAATGGCAAAAATCAATGAATATTGTAAATGCACAAACAGTAATATCTCCACATTGCAAGGTGCAATTCTGAAATTTTTTGCTTTTTCCTGCTAATCCTAGCATGATAAAGAAGATTCAAAGAGAGTGAGATGCCAGCTCCTTTCATTCAGTCAGTAGCTTCAAACATTTCTGGTATATGAAAAACATGTTTTTCAATGGCAAAAATCAATGAATATTGTAAATGCACTAACAGTAATATCTCCACATTGCAAGGTGCAATTCTGAAATTTTTTGCTTTTTCCTGCTAATCCTAGCATGATAAAGAAGATTCAAAGAGAGTGAGATGCCAGCTCCTTTCATTCAGTCAGTAGCTTCAATCATTTCTGGACGTTTTTCAATGGCAAAAATCAATGAATATTGTAAATGCACAAACAGTAATTTCTCCGCATTGCAAGGTGCAATTCTGAAATTTTTTGCTTTTTCCTGCTCCTCTTAGCATGATAAACAAGATTCAAAGAGAGTGAGATGCCAGCTCCTTTCATTCAGTCAGTAGCTTCAATCATTTCTGGACGTTTTTCAATGGCAAAAATCAATGAATATTGTAAATGCACAAACAGTAATTTCTCCGCATTGCAAGGTGCAATTCTGAAATTTTTTGCTTTTTCCTGCTCCTCTTAGCATGATAAAGAAGATTCAAAGAGAGTGAGATGCCAGCTCCTTTCATTCAGTCAGTAGCTTCAATCATTTCTGGACGTTTTTCAATGGCAAAAATCAATGAATATTGTAAATGCACAAACAGTAATTTCTCCGCATTGCAAGGTGCAATTCTGAAATTTTTTGCTTTTTCCTGCTCCTCTTAGCATGATAAAGAAGATTCAAAGAGAGTGAGATGCCAGCTCCTTTCATTCAGTCAGTAGCTTCAAACATTTCTGGTATATGAATAACATGATGTTTTTCAATGGCAAAAATCAATGAATATTGTAAATGCACAAACAGTAATTTGTCCGCATTGCAAGGTGCAATTCTGAAATTTTTTGCTTTTTCCTGCTCCTCTTAGCATGATAAAGAAGATTCAAAGAGAGTGAGATGCCAGCTCCTTTCGTTCAGTCAGTAGCTTCAATCATTTCTGGACGTTTTTCAATGGCAAAAATCATTTAATATTATAAATGCACAAACAGTAATTTCTCTGCATTGCAAGGTGCAATTCTGAAATTTTTTACTTTTTCCTGCTCCTCTTAGCATGATAAAGAAGATTCAAAGAGAGTGAGATGCCAGCTCCTTTCATTCAGTCAGTAGCTTCAAACATTTCTGGTATATGAAAAACATGTTTTCCAATGGCAAAAATCAATGAATATTGTAAATGCACAAACAGTAATATCTCCACATTGCAAGGTGCAATTCTGAAATTTTTTGCTTTTTCCTGATAATCCTAGCATGATAAAGAAGATTCAAAGAGAGTGAGATGCCAGCTCCTTTCATTCAGTCAGTAGCTTCAAACATTTCTGGACGTTTTTCAATGGCAAAAATCAATGAATATTGTAAATGCACAAACAGTAATATCTCCACATTGCAAGGTGCAATTCTGAAATTTTTTGCTTTTTCCTGTTAATCCTAGCATGATAAAGAAGATTCAAAGAGAGTGAGATGCCAGCTTATTTCATTCAGTCAGTAGCTTCAAACATTTCTGGTATATGAAAAACATGTTTTTCAATGGCAAAAATCAATGAATATTGTAAATGCACAAACAGTAATATCTCCACATTGCAAGGTGCAATTCTGAAATTTTTTGCTTTTTCCTGCTAATCCTAGCATGATAAAGAAGATTCAAAGAGAGTGAGATGCCAGCTCCTTTCATTCAGTCAGTAGCTTCAAACATTTCTGGTATATGAAAAACATGTTTTTCAATGGTAAAAATCAATGAATATTGTAAATGCACAAACAGTAATATCTCCACATTGCAAGGTGCAATTCTGAAATTTTTTGCTTTTTCCTGCTAATCCTAGCATGATAAAGAAGATTCAAAGAGAGTGAGATGCCAGCTCCTTTCATTCAGTCAGTAGCTTCAAACATTTCTGGTATATGAAAAACATGTTTTTCAATGGCAAAAATCAATGAATATTGTAAATGCACAAACAGTAATATCTCCACATTGCAAGGTGCAATTCTGAAATTTTTAGCTTTTTCCTGTTAATCCTAGCATGATAAAGAAGATTCAAAGAGAGTGAGATGCCAGCTCCTTTCAGTCAGTAGCTTCAAACATTTCTGGACGTTTTTCAATGGCAAAAATCAATGAATATTGTAAATGCACAAACAGTAATATCTCCACATTGCAAGGTGCAATTCTGAAATTTTTTGCTTTTTCCTGTTAATCCTAGCATGATAAAGAAGATTCAAAGAGAGTGAGATGCCAGCTCCTTTCATTCAGTCAGTAGCTTCAAACATTTCTGGTATATGAAAAACATGTTTTTCAATGGCAAAAATCAATGAATATTGTAAATGCACAAACAGTAATATCTCCACATTGCAAGGTGCAATTCTGAAATTTTTTGCTTTTTCCTGCTAATCCTAGCATGATAAAGAAGATTCAAAGAGAGTGAGATGCCAGCTCCTTTCATTCAGTCAGTAGCTTCAAACATTTCTGGTATATGAAAAACATGTTTTTCAATGGCAAAAATCAATGAATATTGTAAATGCACAAACAGTAATATCTCCACATTGCAAGGTGCAATTCTGAAATTTTTTGCTTTTTCCTGCTAATCCTAGCATGATAAAGAAGATTCAAAGAGAGTGAGATGCCAGCTCCTTTCAATCAGTCAGTAGCTTCAAACATTTCTGGCATATGAAAAACATGTTTTTCAATGGCAAAAATCAATGAATATTGTAAATGCACAAACAGTAATATCTCCACATTGCAAGGTGCAATTCTGAAATTTTTAGCTTTTTCCTGTTAATCCTAGCATGATAAAGAAGATTCAAAGAGAGTGAGATGCCTGCTCCTTTCATTCAGTCAGTAGCTTCAAACATTTCTGGATGTTTTTCAATGGCAAAAATCAATGAATATTGTAAATGCACAAACAGTAATATCTCCACATTGCAAGGTGCAATTCTGAAATTTTTTGCTTTTTCCTGTTAATCCTAGCATGATAAAGAAGATTCAAAGAGAGTGAGATGCCAGCTCCTTTCATTCAGTCAGTAGCTTCAAACATTTCTGGTATATGAAAAACGTTTTTCAATGGCAAAAATCAATGAATATTGTAAATGCACAAACAGTAATATCTCCACATTGCAAGGTGCAATTCTGAAATTTTTTGCTTTTTCCTGCTAATCCTAGCATGATAAAGAAGATTCAAAGAGAGTGAGATGCCAGCTCCTTTCATTCAGTCAGTAGCTTCAAACATTTCTGGACGTTTTTCAATGGCAAAAATCAATGAATATTGTAAATGCACAAACAGTAATATCTCCACATTGCAAGGTGCAATTCTGAAATTTTTTGCTTTTTCCTGCTAATCCTAGCATGATAAAGAAGATTCAAAGAGAGTGAGATGCCAGCTCCTTTCATTCAGTCAGTAGCTTCAAACATTTCTGGTATATGAAAAACATGTTTTTCAATGGCAAAAATCAATGAATATTGTAAATGCACAAACAGTAATATCTCCACATTGCAAGGTGCAATTCTGAAATTTTTTGCTTTTTCCTGCTAATCCTAGCATGATAAAGAAGATTCAAAGAGAGTGAGATGCCAGCTCCTTTCATTCAGTCAGTAGCTTCAAACATTTCTGGACGTTTTTCAATGGCAAAAATCAATGAATATTGTAAATGCACAAACAGAAATATCTCCACATTGTAAGGTGCAATTCTGAAATTTTTTGCTTTTTCCTGCTATTCCTAGCATGATAAAGAAGATTCAAAGAGAGTGAGATGCCAGCTCCTTTCATTCAGTCAGTAGCTTCAAACATTTCTGGTATATGAAAAACATGTTTTTCAATGGCAAAAATCAATGAATATTGTAAATGCACAAACAGTAATATCTCCACATTGCAAGGTGCAATTCTGAAATTTTTTGCTTTTTCCTGCTAATCCTAGCATGATAAAGAAGATTCAAAGAGAGTGAGATGCCAGCTCCTTTCATTCAGTCAGTAGCTTCAAACATTTCTGGACGTTTTTCAATGGGAAAAATCAATGAATATTGTAAATGCACAAACAGTAATATCTCCACATTGCAAGGTGCAATTCTGAAATTTTTTGCTTTTTCCTGTTAATCCTAGCATGATAAAGAAGATTCAAAGAGAGTGAGATGCCAGCTCCTTTCATTCAGTCAGTAGCTTCAAACATTTCTGGTATATGAAAAACATGTTTTTCAATGGCAAAAATAAATGAATATTGTAAATGCACAAACAGTAATATCTCCACATTGCAAGGTGCAATTCTGAAATTTTTTGCTTTTTCCTGCTAATCCTAGCATGATAAAGAAGATTCAAAGAGAGTGAGATGCCAGCTCCTTTCATTCAGTCAGTAGCTTCAAACATTTCTGGTATATGAAAAACATGTTTTTCAATGGCAAAAATCAATGAATATTGTAAATGCACAAACAGTAATATCTCCACATTGCAAGGTGCAATTCAGAAATTTTTTGCTTTTTCCTGCTAATCCTAGCATGATAAAGAAGATTCAAAGAGAGTGAGATGCCAGCTCCTTTCATTCAGTCAGTAGCTTCAAACATTTCTGGACGTTTTTCAATGGCAAAAATCAATGAATATTGTAAATGCACAAACAGTAATATCTCCACATTGCAAGGTGCAATTCTGAAATTTTTTGCTTTTTCCTGTTAATCCTAGCATGATAGAGAAGATTCAAAGAGAGTGAGATGCCAGCTCCTTTCATTCAGTCAGTAGCTTCAAACATTTCTGGTATATGAAAAACATGTTTTTCAATGGCAAAAATCAATGAATATTGTAAATGCACAAACAGTAATATCTCCACATTGCAAGGTGCAATTCTGAAATTTTTTGCTTTTTCCTGCTAATCCTAGCATGATAAAGAAGATTCAAAGAGAGTGAGATGCCAGCTCCTTTCATTCAGTCAGTAGCTTCAAACATTTCTGGACGTTTTTCAATGGCAAAAATCAATGAATATTGTAAATGCACAAACAGTAATATCTCCACATTGTAAGGTGCAATTCTGAAATTTTTTGCTTTTTCCTGCTATTCCTAGCATGATAAAGAAGATTCAAAGAGAGTGAGATGCCAGCTCCTTTCATTCAGTCAGTAGCTTCAAACATTTCTGGTATATGAAAAACATGTTTTTCAATGGCAAAAATCAATGAATATTGTAAATGCACAAACAGTAATATCTCCACATTGCAAGGTGCAATTCTGAAATTTTTTGCTTTTTCCTGCTAATCCTAGCATGATAAAGAAGATTCAAAGAGAGTGAGATGCCAGCTCCTTTCATTCAGTCAGTAGCTTCAAACATTTCTGGACGTTTTTCAATGGGAAAAATCAATGAATATTGTAAATGCACAAACAGTAATATCTCCACATTGCAAGGTGCAATTCTGAAATTTTTTGCTTTTTCCTGTTAATCCTAGCATGATAAAGAAGATTCAAAGAGAGTGAGATGCCAGCTCCTTTCATTCAGTCAGTAGCTTCAAACATTTCTGGTATATGAAAAACATGTTTTTCAATGGCAAAAATCAATGAATATTGTAAATGCACAAACAGTAATATCTCCACATTGCAAGGTGCAATTCAGAAATTTTTTGCTTTTTCCTGCTAATCCTAGCATGATAAAGAAGATTCAAAGAGAGTGAGATGCCAGCTCCTTTCATTCAGTCAGTAGCTTCAAACATTTCTGGATGTTTTTCAATGGCAAAAATCAATGAATATTGTAAATGCACAAACAGTAATATCTCCACATTGCAAGGTGCAATTCTGAAATTTTTTGCTTTTTCCTGTTAATCCTAGCATGATAGAGAAGATTCAAAGAGAGTGAGATGCCAGCTCCTTTCATTCAGTCAGTAGCTTCAAACATTTCTGGTATATGAAAAACATGTTTTTCAATGGCAAAAATCAATGAATATTGTAAATGCACAAACAGTAATATCTCCACATTGCAAGGTGCAATTCTGAAATTTTTGCCATTGAAAAACATCATGTTATTCATATACCAGAAATGTTTGAAGCTACTGACTGAATGAAAGCAGCTGGCATCTCACTCTCTTTGAATCTTCTTTATCATGCTAAGAGGAGCAGGAAAAAGCAAAAAATTTCAGAATTGCACCTTGCAATGCGGAGAAATTACTGTTTGTGCATTTACAATATTCATTGATTTTTGCCATTGAAAAACGTCCAGAAATGATTGAAGCTACTGACTGAATGAAAGGAGCTGGCATCTCACTCTCTTTGAATCTTCTTTATCATGCTAAGAGGAGCAGGAAAAAGCAAAAAATTTCAGAATTGCACCTTGCAATGCGGAGAAATTACTGTTTGTGCATTTACAATATTCATTGATTTTTGCCATTGAAAAACATCATGTTATTCATATACCAGAAATGTTTGAAGCTACTGACTGAATGAAAGGAGCTGGCATCTCACTCTCTTTGAATCTTCTTTATCATGCTAAGAGGAGCAGGAAAAAGCAAAAAATTTCAGAATTGCACCTTGCAATGCGGAGAAATTACTGTTTGTGCATTTACAATATTCATTGATTTTTGCCATTGAAAAACATCATGTTATTCATATACCAGAAATTTTGAAGCTACTGACTGAATGAAAGGAGCTGGCATCTCACTCTCTTTGAATCTTCTTTATCATGCTAAGAGGAGCAGGAAAAAGCAAAAAATTTCAGAATTGCACCTTGCAATGCGGAGAAATTACGGTTTGTGCATTTACAATATTCATTGATTTTTGCCATTGAAAAACATCATGTTATTCATATACCAGAAATGTTTGAAGCTACTGACTGAATGAAAGGAGCTGGCATCTCACTCTCTTTGAATCTTCTTTATCATGCTAAGAGGAGCAGGAAAAAGCAAAAAATTTCAGAATTGCACCTTGCAATGCGGAGAAATTACTGTTTGTGCATTTACAATATTCATTGATTTTTGCCATTGAAAAACGTCCAGAAATGATTGAAGCTACTGACTGAATGAAAGGAGCTGGCATCTCACTCTCTTTGAATCTTCTTTATCATGCTAAGAGGAGCAGGAAAAAGCAAAAAATTTCAGAATTGCACCTTGCAATGCGGAGAAATTACTGTTTGTGCATTTACAATATTCATTGATTTTTGCCATTGAAAAACATCATGTTATTCATATACCAGAAATGTTTGAAGCTACTGACTGAATGAAAGGAGCTGGCATCTCACTCTCTTTGAATCTTCTTTATCATGCTAAGAGGAGCCGGAAAAAGCAAAAAATTTCAGAATTGCACCTTGCAATGCGGAGAAATTACTGTTTGTGCATTTACAATATTCATTGATTTTTACCATTGAAAAACGTCCAGAAATGATTGAAGCTACTGACTGACCGAAAGGAGCTGGTATCTCACTCTCTTTGAATCTTCTTTAACATGCTAAGAGGAGCAGGAAAAAGCAAAAAATTTCAGAATTGCACCTTGCAATGCGGAGAAATTACTGTTTGTGCATTTACAATATTCATTGATTTTTGCCATTGAAAAACATCATGTTATTCATATACCAGAAATGTTTGAAGCTACTGACTGAATGAAAGGAGCTGGCATCTCACTCTCTTTGAATCTTCTTTATCATGCTAAGAGGAGCAGGAAAAAGCAAAAAATTTCAGAATTGCACCTTGCAATGCGGAGAAATTAGTGTTTGTGCATTTACAATATTCATTGATTTTTGCCATTGAAAAACGTCCAGAAATGATTGAATCTACTGACTGAATGAAAGGAGCTGGCATCTCACTCTCTTTGAATCTTCTTTATCATGCTAAGAGGAGCAGGAAAAAGCAAAAAATTTCAGAATTGCACCTTGCAATGCGGAGAAATTACTGTTTGTGCATTTACAAAATTCATTGATTTTTGCCATTGAAAAACATCATGTTATTCATATACCAGAAATGATTGAAGCTACTGACTGAATGAAAGGAGCTGGCATCTCACTCTCTTTGAATCTTCTTTATCATGCTAAGAGGAGCAGGAAAAAGCAAAAAATTTCAGAATTGCACCTTGCAATGCGGAGAAATTACTGTTTGTGCATTTACAATATTCATTGATTTTTGCCATTGAAAAACTTCCAGAAATGATTGAAGCTACTGACTGAATGAAAGGAGCTGGCATCTCACTCTCTTTGAATCTTCTTTATCATGCTAAGAGGAGCAGGATAAAGCAAAAAATTTCAGAATTGCACCTTGCAATGCGGAGAAATTACTGTTTGTGCATTTACAATATTCATTGATTTTTGCCATTGAAAAACATCATGTTATTCATATACCAGAAATGATTGAAGCTACTGACTGATTGAAAGTAGCTGGCATCTCACTCTCTTTGAATCTTCTTTATCATGCTAAGAGGAGCAGGAAAAAGCAAAAAATTTCAGAATTGCACCTTGCAATGCGGAGAAATTACTGTTTGTGCATTTACAATATTCATTGATTTTTGCAATTGAAAAACGTCCAGAAATGATTGAAGCTACTGACTGAATGAAAGGAGCTGGCATCTCACTCTCTTTGAATCTTCTTTATCATGCTAAGAGGAGCAGGAAAAAGCAAAAAATTTCAGAATTGCACCTTGCAATGCGGAGAAATTACTGTTTGTGCATTTACAATATTCATTGATTTTTGCCATTGAAAAATGTCCAGAAATGATTGAAGCTACTGACTGAACGAAAGGAGCTGGCATCTCACTCTCTTTGAATCTTCTTTATCATGCTAAGAGGAGCAGGAAAAAGCAAAAAATTTCAGAATTGCACCTTGCAATGCGGAGAAATTACTGTTTGTGCATTTACAATATTCATTGATTTTTGCCATTGAAAAACATCATGTTATTCATATACCAGAAATGTTTGAAGCTACTGACTGAATGAAAGCAGCTGGCATCTCACTCTCTTTGAATCTTCTTTATCATGCTAAGAGGAGCAGGAAAAAGCAAAAAATTTCAGAATTGCACCTTGCAATGCGGAGAAATTACTGTTTGTGCATTTACAATATTCATTGATTTTTGCCATTGAAAAACGTCCAGAAATGATTGAAGCTACTGACTGAATGAAAGGAGCTGGCATCTCACTCTCTTTGAATCTTCTTTATCATGCTAAGAGGAGCAGGAAAAAGCAAAAAATTTCAGAATTGCACCTTGCAATGCGGAGAAATTACTGTTTGTGCATTTACAATATTCATTGATTTTTGCCATTGAAAAACATCATGTTATTCATATACCAGAAATGTTTGAAGCTACTGACTGAATGAAAGGAGCTGGCATCTCACTCTCTTTGAATCTTCTTTATCATGCTAAGAGGAGCAGGAAAAAGCAAAAAAATTCAGAATTGCACCTTGCAATGCGGAGAAATTACTGTTTGTGCATTTACAATATTCATTGATTTTTGCCATTGAAAAACGTCCAGAAATGATTGAAGCTACTGACTGAATGAAAGGAGCTGGCATCTCACTCTCTTTGAATCTTCTTTATCATGCTAAGAGGAGCAGGAAAAAGCAAAAAATTTCAGAATTGCACCTTGCAATGCGGAGAAATTACTGTTTGTGCATTTACAATATTCATTGATTTTTGCCATTGAAAAACGTCCAGAAATGATTGAAGCTACTGACAATGAAAGGAGCTGGCATCTCACTCTCTTTGAATCTTCTTTATCATGCTAAGAGGAGCAGGAAAAAGCAAAAAATTTCAGAATTGCACCTTGCAATGCGGAGAAATTATTGTTTGTGCATTTACAATATTCATTGATTTTTGCCATTGAAAAACATCATGTTATTCATATACCAGTAATGTTTGAAGCTACTGACTGAATGAAAGGAGCTGGCATCTCACTCTCTTTGAATCTTCTTTATCATGCTAAGAGGAGCAGGAAAAAGCAAAAAATTTCAGAATTGCACCTTGCAATGCGGAGAAATTACTGTTTGTGCATTTACAATATTCATTGATTTTTGCCATTGAAAAACGTCCAGAAATGATTGAAGCTACTGACTGAATGAAAGGAGCTGGCATCTCACTCTCTTTGAATCTTCTTTATCATGCTAAGAGGAGCAGGAAAAAGCAAAAAATTTCAGAATTGCACCTTGCAATGCGGAGAAATTACTGTTTGTGCATTTACAATATTCATTGATTTTTGCCATTGAAAAACATCATGTTATTCATATAACAGAAATGTTTGAAGCTACTGACTGAATGAAAGGAGCTGGCATCTCACTCTCTTTGAATCTTCTTTACCATGCTAAGAGGAGCAGGAAAAAGCAAAAAATTTCAGAATTGCACCTTGCAATGCGGAGAAATTACTGTTTGTGCATTTACAATATTCATTGATTTTTACCATTGAAAAACGTCCAGAAATGATTGAAGCTACTGACTGACCGAAAGGAGCTGGCATCTCACTCTCTTTGAATCTTCTTTAACATGCTAAGAGGAGCAGGAAAAAGCAAAAAATTTCAGAATTGCACCTTGCAATGCGGAGAAATTACTGTTTGTGCATTTACAATATTCATTGATTTTTGCCATTGAAAAACATCATGTTATTCATATACCAGAAATGTTTGAAGCTACTGACTGAATGAAAGGAGCTGGCATCTCACTCTCTTTGAATCTTCTTTATCATGCTAAGAGGAGCAGGAAAAAGCAAAAAATTTCAGAATTGCACCTTGCAATGCGGAGAAATTAGTGTTTGTGCATTTACAATATTCATTGATTTTTGCCATTGAAAAACGTCCAGAAATGATTGAATCTACTGACTGAATGAAAGGAGCTGGCATCTCACTCTCTTTGAATCTTCTTTATCATGCTAAGAGGAGCAGGAAAAAGCAAAAAATTTCAGAATTGCACCTTGCAATGCGGAGAAATTACTGTTTGTGCATTTACAAAATTCATTGATTTTTGCCATTGAAAAACATCATGTTATTCATATACCAGAAATAATTGAAGCTACTGACTGAATGAAAGGAGCTGGCATCTCACTCTCTTTGAATCTTCTTTATCATGCTAAGAGGAGCAGGAAAAAGCAAAAAATTTCAGAATTGCACCTTGCAATGCGGAGAAATTACTGTTTGTGCATTTACAATATTCATTGATTTTTGCCATTGAAAAACTTCCAGAAATGATTGAAGCTACTGACTGAATGAAAGGAGCTGGCATCTCACTCTCTTTGAATCTTCTTTATCATGCTAAGAGGAGCAGGATAAAGCAAAAAATTTCAGAATTGCACCTTGCAATGCGGAGAAATTACTGTTTGTGCATTTACAATATTCATTGATTTTTGCCATTGAAAAACATCATGTTATTCATATACCAGAAATGATTGAAGCTACTGACTGAATGAAAGTAGCTGGCATCTCACTCTCTTTGAATCTTCTTTATCATGCTAAGAGGAGCAGGAAAAAGCAAAAAATTTCAGAATTGCACCTTGCAATGCGGAGAAATTACTGTTTGTGCATTTACAATATTCATTGATTTTTGCAATTGAAAAACGTCCAGAAATGATTGAAGCTACTGACTGAATGAAAGGAGCTGGCATCTCACTCTCTTTGAATCTTCTTTATCATGCTAAGAGGAGCAGGAAAAAGCAAAAAATTTCAGAATTGCACCTTGCAATGCGGAGAAATTACTGTTTGTGCATTTACAATATTCATTGATTTTTGCCATTGAAAAACGTCCAGAAATGATTGAAGCTACTGACTGAATGAAAGGAGCTGTTATCTCACTCTCTTTGAATCTTGTTTATCATGCTAAGAGGAGCAGGAAAAAGCAAAAAATTTCAGAATTTCACCTTGCAATGCGGAGAAATTACTGTTTGTGCATTTACAATATTCATTGATTTTTGCCATTGAAAAACATCATGTTATTCATATACCAGAAATGATTGAAGCTACTGACTGAATGAAAGGAGCTGACATCTCACTCTCTTTGAATCTTCTTTATCATGCTAAGAGGAGCAGGAAAAAGTAAAAAATTTCAGAATTGCACCTTGCAATGCGGAGAAATTACTGTTTGTGCATTTACAATATTCAATGATTTTTGCCATTGAAAAACGTCCAGAAATGATTGAAGCTACTGACTGAACGAAAGGAGCTGGCATCTCACTCTCTTTGAATCTTCTTTATCATGCTAAGAGGAGCAGGAAAAAGCAAAAAATTTCAGAATTGCACCTTGCAATGCGGAGAAATTACTGTTTGTGCATTTACAATATTCATTGATTTTTGCCATTGAAAAACATCATGTTATTCATATACCAGAAATGTTTGAAGCTACTGACTGAATGAAAGCAGCTGGCATCTCACTCTCTTTGAATCTTCTTTATCATGCTAAGAGGAGCAGGAAAAAGCAAAAAATTTCAGAATTGCACCTTGCAATGTGGAGAAATTACTGTTTGTGCATTTACAATATTCATTGATTTTTGCCATTGAAAAACGTCCAGAAATGATTGAAGCTACTGACTGAATGAAAGGAGCTGGCATCTCACTCTCTTTGAATCTTCTTTATCATGCTAAGAGGAGCAGGAAAAAGCAAAAAATTTCAGAATTGCACCTTGCAATGCGGAGAAATTACTGTTTGTGCATTTACAATATTCATTGATTTTTGCCATTGAAAAACATCATGTTATTCATATACCAGAAATGTTTGAAGCTACTGACTGAATGAAAGGAGCTGGCATCTCACTCTCTTTGAATCTTCTTTATCATGCTAAGAGGAGCAGGAAAAAGCAAAAAATTTCAGAATTGCACCTTGCAATGCGGAGAAATTACTGTTTGTGCATTTACAATATTCATTGATTTTTGCCATTGAAAAACGTCCAGAAATGATTGAAGCTACTGACTGAATGAAAGGAGCTGCATCTCACTCTCTTTGAATCTTCTTTATCATGCTAAGAGGAGCAGGAAAAAGCAAAAAATTTCAGAATTGCACCTTGCAATGCGGAGAAATTACTGTTTGTGCATTTACAATATTCATTGATTTTTGCCATTGAAAAACGTCCAGAAATGATTGAAGCTACTGACTGAATGAAAGGAGCTGGCATCTCACTCTCTTTGAATCTTCTTTATCATGCTAAGAGGAGCAGGAAAAAGCAAAAAATTTCAGAATTGCACCTTGCAATGCGGAGAAATTATTGTTTGTGCATTTACAATATTCATTGATTTTTGCCATTGAAAAACATCATGTTATTCATATACCAGAAATGTTTGAAGCTACTGACTGAATGAAAGGAGCTGGCATCTCACTCTCTTTGAATCTTCTTTATCATGCTAAGAGGAGCAGGAAAAAGCAAAAAATTTCAGAATTGCACCTTGCAATGCGGAGAAATTACTGTTTGTGCATTTACAATATTCATTGATTTTTGCCATTGAAAAACGTCCAGAAATGATTGAAGCTACTGACTGAATGAAAGGAGCTGGCATCTCACTCTCTTTGAATCTTCTTTATCATGCTAAGAGGAGCAGGAAAAAGCAAAAAATTTCAGAATTGCACCTTGCAATGCGGAGAAATTACTGTTTGTGCATTTACAATATTCATTGATTTTTGCCATTGAAAAACGTCCAGAAATGATTGAAGCTACTGACTGAATGAAAGGAGCTGGCATCTCACTCTCTTTGAATCTTCTTTATCATGCTAAGAGGAGCAGGAAAAAGCAAAAAATTTCAGAATTGCACCTTGCAATGCGGAGAAATTACTGTTTGTGCATTTACAATATTCATTGATTTTTGCCATTGAAAAACATCATGTTATTCATATACCAGAAATGTTTGAAGCTACTGACTGAATGAAAGGAGCTGGCATCTCACTCTCTTTGAATCTTCTTTATCATGCTAAGAGGAGCAGGAAAAAGCAAAAAATTTCAGAATTGCACCTTGCAATGCGGAGAAATTACTGTTTGTGCATTTACAATATTCATTGATTTTTGCCATTGAAAAACGTCCAGAAATGATTGAAGCTACTGACTGAATGAAAGGAGCTGGCATCTCACTCTCTTTGAATCTTCTTTATCATGCTAAGAGGAGCAGGAAAAAGCAAAAAATTTCAGAATTGCACCTTGCAATGCGGAGAAATTACTGTTTGTGCATTTACAATATTCATTGATTTTTGCCATTGAAAAACATCATGTTATTCATATACCAGAAATGTTTGAAGCTACTGACTGAATGAAAGGAGCTGGCATCTCACTCTCTTTGAATCTTCTTTATCATGCTAAGAGGAGCAGGAAAAAGCAAAAAATTTCAGAATTGCACCTTGCAATGCGGAGAAATTACTGTTTGTGCATTTACAATATTCACTGATTTTTGCCATTGAAAAACGTTCAGAAATGATTGAAGCTACTGACTGAATGAAAGGAACTGGCATCTCACTCTCTTTGAATCTTCTTTATCATGCTAAGAGGAGCAGGAAAAAGCAAAAAATTTCAGAATTGCACCTTGCAATGCGGAGAAATTACTGTTTGTGCATTTACAATATTCATTGATTTTTGCCATTGAAAAACGTCCAGAAATGATTGAAGCTACTGACTGAATGAAAGGAGCTGGCATCTCACTCTCTTTGAATCTTCTTTATCATGCTAAGAGGAGCAGGAAAAAGCAAAAAATGTCAGAATTGCACCTTGCAATGCGGAGAAATTACTGTTTGTGCATTTACAATATTCATTAATTTTTGCCATTGAAAAACTTCCAGAAATGATTGAAGCTACTGACTGAATGAAAGGAGCTGGCATCTCACTCTCTTTGAATCTTCTTTATCATGCTAAGAGGAGCAGGAAAAAGCAAAAAATTTCAGAATTGCACCTTGCAATGCGGAGAAATTACTGTTTGTGCATTTACAATATTCATTGATTTTTGCCATTGAAAAATGTCCAGAAATGATTGAAGCTACTGACTGAATGAAAGGAGCTGGCATCTCACTCTCTTTGAATCTTCTTTATCATGCTAAGAGGAGCAGGAAAAAGCAAAAAATTTCAGAATTGCACCTTGCAATGCGGAGAAATTACTGTTTGTGCATTTACAATATTCATTGATTTTTGCCATTGAAAAACTTCCAGAAATGATTGAAGCTACTGACTGAATGAAAGGAGCTGGCATCTCACTCTCTTTGAATCTTCTTTATCATGCTAAGAGGAGCAGGAAAAAGCAAAAAATTTCAGAATTGCACCTTGCAATGCGGAGAAATTACTGTTTGTGCATTTACAATATTCATTGATTTTTGCCATTGAAAAACGTCCAGAAATGATTGAAGCTACTGACTGAATGAAAGGAGCTGGCATCTCACTCTCTTTGAATCTTCTTTATCATGCTAAGAGGAGCAGGAAAAAGCAAAAAATTTCAGAATTGCACCTTGCAATGCGGAGAAATTACTGTTTGTGCATTTACAATATTCATTGATTTTTGCCATTGAAAAACATCATGTTATTCATATACCAGAAATGTTTGAAGCTACTGACTGAATGAAAGGAGCTGGCATCTCACTCTCTTTGAATCTTCTTTATCATGCTAAGAGGAGCAGGAAAAAGCAAAAAATTTCAGAATTGCACCTTGCAATGCGGAGAAATTACTGTTTGTGCATTTACAATATTCACTGATTTTTGCCATTGAAAAACGTCCAGAAATGATTGAAGCTACTGACTGAATGAAAGGAGCTGGCATCTCACTCTCTTTGAATCTTCTTTATCATGCTAAGAGGAGCAGGAAAAAGCAAAAAATTTCAGAATTGCACCTTGCAATGCGGAGAAATTACTGTTTGTGCATTTACAATATTCATTGATTTTTGCCATTGAAAAACGTCCAGAAATGATTGAAGCTACTGACTGAATGAAAGGAGCTGGCATCTCACTCTCTTTGAATCTTCTTTATCATGCTAAGAGGAGCAGGAAAAAGCAAAAAATTTCAGAATTGCACCTTGCAATGCGGAGAAATTACTGTTTGTGCATTTACAATATTCATTAATTTTTGCCATTGAAAAACTTCCAGAAATGATTGAAGCTACTGACTGAATGAAAGGAGCTGGCATCTCACTCTCTTTGAATCTTCTTTATCATGCTAAGAGGAGCAGGAAAAAGCAAAAAATTTCAGAATTGCACCTTGCAATGCGGAGAAATTACTGTTTGTGCATTTACAATATTCATTGATTTTTGCCATTGAAAAACGTCCAGAAATGATTGAAGCTACTGACTGAATGAAAGGAGCTGGCATCTCACTCTCTTTGAATCTTCTTTATCATGCTAAGAGGAGCAGGAAAAAGCAAAAAATTTCAGAATTGCACCTTGCAATGCGGAGAAATTACTGTTTGTGCATTTACAATATTCATTGATTTTTGCCATTGAAAAACTTCCAGAAATGATTGAAGCTACTGACTGAATGAAAGGAGCTGGCATCTCACTCTCTTTGAATCTTCTTTATCATGCTAAGAGGAGCAGGAAAAAGCAAAAAATTTCAGAATTGCACCTTGCAATGCGGAGAAATTACTGTTTGTGCATTTACAATATTCATTGATTTTTGCCATTGAAAAACGTCCAGAAATGATTGAAGCTACTGACTGAATGAAAGGAGCTGGCATCTCACTCTCTTTGAATCTTCTTTATCATGCTAAGAGGAGCAGGAAAAAGCAAAAAATTTCAGAATTGCACCTTGCAATGCGGAAAAATTACTGTTTGTGCATTTACAATATTCATTGATTTTTGCCATTGAAAAACATCATGTTATTCATATACCAGAAATGTTTGAAGCTACTGACTGAATGAAAGGAGCTGGCATCTCACTCTCTTTGAATCTTCTTTATCATGCTAAGAGGAGCAGGAAAAAGCAAAAAATTTCAGAATTGCACCTTGCAATGCGGAGAAATTACTGTTTGTGCATTTACAATATTCATTGATTTTTGCCATTGAAAAACGTCCAGAAATGATTGAAGCTACTGACTGAATGAAAGGAGCTGGCATCTCACTCTCTTTGAATCTTCTTTATCATGCTAAGAGGAGCAGGAAAAAGCAAAAAATTTCAGAATTGCACCTTGCAATGCGGAGAAATTACTATTTGTGCATTTACAATATTCATTGATTTTTGCCATTGAAAAACATCATGTTATTCATATACCAGAAATGTTTGAAGCTACTGACTGAATGAAAGGAGCTGGCATCTCACTCTCTTTGAATCTTCTTTATCATGCTAAGAGGAGCAGGAAAAAGCAAAAAATTTCAGAATTGCACCTTGCAATGCGGAGAAATTACTGTTTGTGCATTTACAATATTCACTGATTTTTGCCATTGAAAAACGTCCAGAAATGATTGAAGCTACTGACTGAATGAAAGGAGCTGGCATCTCACTCTCTTTGAATCTTCTTTATCATGCTAAGAGGAGCAGGAGAAAGCAAAAAAATTCAGAATTGCACCTTGCAATGCGGAGAAATTACTGTTTGTGCATTTACAATATTCATTGATTTTTGCCATTGAAAAACGTCCAGAAATGATTGAAGCTACTGACTGAATGAAAGGAGCTGGCATCTCACTCTCTTTGAATCTTCTTTATCATGCTAAGAGGAGCAGGAAAAAGCAAAAAATTTCAGAATTGCACCTTGCAATGCGGAGAAATTACTGTTTGTGCATTTACAATATTCATTAATTTTTGCCATTGAAAAACTTCCAGAAATGATTGAAGCTACTGACTGAATGAAAGGAGCTGGCATCTCACTCTCTTTGAATCTTCTTTATCATGCTAAGAGGAGCAGGAAAAAGCAAAAAATTTCAGAATTGCACCTTGCAATGCGGAGAAATTACTGTTTGTGCATTTACAATATTCATTGATTTTTGCCATTGAAAAACGTCCAGAAATGATTGAAGCTACTGACTGAATGAAAGGAGCTGGCATCTCACTCTCTTTGAATCTTCTTTATCATGCTAAGAGGAGCAGGAAAAAGCAAAAAATTTCAGAATTGCACCTTGCAATGCGGAGAAATTACTGTTTGTGCATTTACAATATTCATTGATTTTTGCCATTGAAAAACTTCCAGAAATGATTGAAGCTACTGACTGAATGAAAGGAGCTGGCATCTCACTCTCTTTGAATCTTATTTATCATGCTAAGAGGAGCAGGAAAAAGCAAAAAATTTCAGAATTGCACCTTGCAATGCGGAGAAATTACTGTTTGTGCATTTACAATATTCATTGATTTTTGCCATTGAAAAACATCATGTTATTCATATACCAGAAATGTTTGAAGCTACTGACTGAATGAAAGGAGCTGGCATCTCACTCTCTTTGAATCTTCTTTATCATGCTAAGAGGAGCAGGAAAAAGCAAAAAATTTCAGAATTGCACCTTGCAATGCGGATAAATTACTGTTTGTGCATTTACAATATTCATTGATTTTTGCCATTGAAAAACATCATGTTATTCATATACCAGAAATGATTGAAGCTACTGACTGAATGAAAGGAGCTGGCATCTCACTCTCTTTGAATCTTCTTTATCATGCTAAGAGGAGCAGGAAAAAGCAAAAAATTTCAGAATTGCACCTTGCAATGCGGAGAAATTACTGTTTGTGCATTTACAATATTCATTGATTTTTACCATTGAAAAACATCATGTTATTCATATACCAGAAATGTTTGAAGCTACTGACTGAATGAAAGGAGCTGGCATCTCACTCTCTTTGAATCTCTTTATCATGCTAAGAGGAGCAGGAAAAAGCAAAAAATTTCAGAATTGCACCTTGCAATGCGGAGAAATTACTGTTTGTGCATTTACAATATTCATTGATTTTTGCCATTGAAAAACGTCCAGAAATGATTGAAGCTACTGACTGAATGAAAGGAGCTGGCATCTCACTCTCTTTGAATCTTCTTTATCATTCTAAGAGGAGCAGGAAAAAGCAAAAAATTTCAGAATTGCACCTTGCAATGCGGAGAAATTACTGTTTGTGCATTTACAATATTCATTGATTTTTGCCATTGAAAAACATCATGTTATTCATATACCAGAAATGTTTGAAGCTACTGACTGAATGAAAGGAGCTGGCATCTCACTCTCTTTGAATCTTCTTTATCATGCTAAGAGGAGCAGGAAAAAGCAAAAAATTTCAGAATTGCACCTTGCAATGCGGAGAAATTACTGTTTGTGCATTTACAATATTCATTGATTTTTGCCATTGAAAAACATCATGTTATTCATATACCAGAAATGTTTGAAGCTACTGACTGAATGAAAGGAGCTGGCATCTCACTCTCTTTGAATCTTCTTTATCATGCTAAGAGGAGCAGGAAAAAGCAAAAAATTTCAGAATTGCACCTTGCAATGCGGAGAAATTACTGTTTGTGCATTTACAATATTCATTGATTTTTACCATTGAAAAACGTCCAGAAATGATTGAAGCTACTGACTGAACGAAAGGAGCTGGCATCTCACTCTCTTTGAATCTTCTTTATCATGCTAAGAGGAGCAGGAAAAAGCAAAAAATTTCAGAATTGCACCTTGCAATGCGGAGAAATTACTGTTTGTGCATTTACAATATTCATTGATTTTTGCCATTGAAAAACATCATGTTATTCATATACCAGAAATGTTTGAAGCTACTGACTGAATGAAAGGAGCTGGCATCTCACTCTCTTTGAATCTTCTTTATCATGCTAAGAGGAGCAGGAAAAAGCAAAAAATTTCAGAATTGCACCTTGCAATGCGGAGAAATTACTGTTTGTGCATTTACAATATTCATTGATTTTTGCCATTGAAAAACGTCCAGAAATGATTGAAGCTACTGACTGAATGAAAGGAGCTGGCATCTCACTCTCTTTGAATCTTCTTTATCATGCTAAGAGGAGCAGGAAAAAGCAAAAAATTTCAGAATTGCACCTTGCAATGCGGAGAAATTGCTGTTTGTGCATTTACAAAATTCATTGATTTTTGCCATTGAAAAACATCATGTTATTCATATACCAGAAATGATTGAAGCTACTGACTGAATGAAAGGAGCTGGCATCTCACTCTCTTTGAATCTTCTTTATCATGCTAAGAGGAGCAGGAAAAAGCAAAAAATTTCAGAATTGCACCTTGCAATGCGGAGAAATTACTGTTTGTGCATTTACAATATTCATTGATTTTTGCCATTGAAAAACATCATGTTATTCATATACCAGAAATGTTTGAAGCTACTGACTGAATGAAAGGAGCTGGCATCTCACTCTCTTTGAATCTTCTTTATCATGCTAAGAGGAGCAGGAAAAAGCAAAAAATTTCAGAATTGCACCTTGCAATGCGGATAAATTACTCTTTGCGCATTTACAATATTCATTGATTTTTGCCATTGAAAAACATCATGTTATTCATATACCAGAAATGATTGAAGCTACTGACTGAATGAAAGGAGCTGGCATCTCACTCTCTTTGAATCTTCTTTATCATGCTAAGAGGAGCAGGAAAAAGCAAAAAATTTCAGAATTGCACCTTGCAATGCGGAGAAATTACTGTTTGTGCATTTACAATATTCATTGATTTTTGCCATTGAAAAACATCATGTTATTCATATACCAGAAATGATTGAAGCTACTGACTGAATGAAAGTAGCTGGCATCTCACTCTCTTTGAATCTTCTTTATCATGCTAAGAGGAGCAGGAAAAAGCAAAAAATTTCAGAATTGCACCTTGCAATGCGGAGAAATTACTGTTTGTGCATTTACAATATCCATTGATTTTTGCTATTGAAAAACGTCCAGAAATGTTTGAAGCTACTGACTGAATGAAAGGAGCTGGCATCTCACTCTCTTTGAATCTTCTTTATCATGCTAAGAGGAGCAGGAAAAAGCAAAAAATTTCAGAATTGCACCTTGCAATGCGGAGAAATTACTGTTTGTGCATTTACAATATTCATTGATTTTTGCCATTGAAAAACATGATGTTATTCATATACCAGAAATGTTTGAAGCTACTGACTGAATGAAAGGAGCTGGCATCTCACTCTCTTTGAATCTTCTTTATCATGCTAAGAGGAGCAGGAAAAAGCAAAAAATTTCAGAATTGCACCTTGCAATGCGGAGAAGTTACTGTTTGTGCATTTACAATATTCATTGATTTTTGCCATTGAAAAACATCATGTTATTCATATACCAGAAATGATTGAAGCTACTGACTGAATGAAAGTAGCTGGCATCTCACTCTCTTTGAATCTTCTTTATCATGCTAAGAGGAGCAGGAAAAAGCAAAAAATTTCAGAATTGCACCTTGCAATGCGGAGAAATTACTGTTTGTGCATTTACAATATCCATTGATTTTTGCAATTGAAAAACGTCCAGAAATGTTTGAAGCTACTGACTGAATGAAAGGAGCTGGCATCTCACTCTCTTTGAATCTTCTTTATCATGCTAAGAGGAGCAGGAAAAAGCAAAAAATTTCAGAATTGCACCTTGCAATGCGGAGAAATTACTGTTTGTGCATTTACAATATTCATTGATTTTTGCCATTGAAAAACATCATGTTATTCATATACCAGAAATGTTTGAAGCTACTGACTGAATGAAAGGAGCTGGCATCTCACTCTCTTTGAATCTTCTTTATCATGCTAAGAGGAGCAGGAAAAAGCAAAAAATTTCAGAATTGCACCTTGCAATGCGGAGAAATTACTGTTTGTGCATTTACAATATTCATTGATTTTTGCCATTGAAAAACGTCCAGAAATGATTGAAGCTACTGACTGAATGAAAGGAGCTGGCATCTCACTCTCTTTGAATCTTCTTTATCATGCTAAGAGGAGCAGGAAAAAGCAAAAAATTTCAGAATTGCACCTTGCAATGCGGAGAAATTACTGTTTGTGCATTTACAATATTCATTGATTTTTGCCATTGAAAAACATCATGTTATTCATATACCAGAAATGTTTGAAGCTACTGACTGAATGAAAGGAGCTAGCATCTCACTCTCTTTGAATCTTCTTTATCATGCTAAGAGGAGCAGGAAAAAGCAAAAAATTTCAGAATTGCACCTTGCAATGCGGAGAAATTACTGTTTGTGCATTTACAATATTCATTGATTTTTGCCATTGAAAAACGTCCAGAAATGATTGAAGCTACTGACTGAATGAAAGGAGCTGGCATCTCACTCTCTTTGAATCTTCTTTATCATGCTAAGAGGAGCAGGAAAAAGCAAAAAATTTCAGAATTGCACCTTGCAATGCGGAGAAATTACAGTTTGTGCATTTACAATGTTCATTGATTTTTGCCATTGAAAAACTTCCAGAAATGATTGAAGCTACTGACTGAATGAAAGGAGCTGGCATCTCACTCTCTTTGAATCTTCTTTATCATGCTAAGAGGAGCAGGAAATAGCAAAAAATTTCAGAATTGCACCTTGCAATGCGGAGAAATTACTGTTTGTGCATTTACAATATTCATTGATTTTTGACATTGAAAAACGTCCAGAAATGATTGAAGCTACTGACTGAATGAAAGGAGCTGGCATCTCACTCTCTTTGAATCTTCTTTATCATGCTAAGAGGAGCAGGAAAAAGCAAAAAATTTCAGAATTGCACCTTGCAATGCGGAGAAATTACTGTTTGTGCATTTACAATATTCATTGATTTTTGCCATTGAAAAACATGTTATTCATATACCAGAAATGTTTGAAGCTACTGACTGAATGAAAGGAGCTGGCACCTCACTCTCTTTGAATCTTCTTTATCATGATAAGAGGAGCAGGAAAAAGCAAAAAATTTCAGAATTGCACCTTGCAATGCGGAGAAATTACTGTTTGTGCATTTACAATATTCATTGATTTTTGCCATTGAAAAACGTCCAGAAATGATTGAACCTAGTGACTGAATGAAAGGAGCTGGCATCTCACTCTCTTTGAATCTTCTTTATCATGCTAAGAGGAGCAGGAAAAAGCAAAAAATTTCAGAATTGCACCTTGCAATGCGGAGAAATTACTGTTTGTGCATTTACAATATTCATTGATTTTTGCCATTGAAAAACGTCCAGAAATGATTGAAGCTACTGACTGAATGAAAGGAGCTGGCATCTCACTCTCTTTGAATCTTCTTTATCATGCTAAGAGGAGCAGGAAAAAGCAAAAAATTTCAGAATTGCGCCTTGCAATGCGGAGAAATTACTGTTTGTGCATTTACAAAATTCATTGATTTTTGCCATTGAAAAACATCATGTTATTCATTTACCAGAAATGATTGAAGCTACTGACTGAATGAAAGGAGCTGGCATCTCACTCTCTTTGAATCTTCTTTATCATGCTAAGAGGAGCAGGAAAAAGCAAAAAATTTCAGAATTGCACCTTGCAATGCGGAGAAATTAGTTTATGCATTTACAATATTCATTGATTTTTGCCATTGAAAAACGTCCAGAAATGATTGAAGCTACTGACTGAATGAAAGGAGCTGGCATCTCACTCTCTTTGAATCTTCTTTATCATGCTAAGAGGAGCAGGAAAAAGCAAAAAATTTCAGAATTGCACCTTGCAATGCGGAGAAATTACTGTTTGTGCATTTACAATATTCATTGATTTTTGCCATTGAAAAACATCATGTTATTCATATACCAGAAATGATTGAAGCTACTGACTGAATGAAAGGAGCTGGCATCTCACTCTCTTTGAATCTTCTTTACCATGCTAAGAGGAGCAGGAAAAAGTAAAAAATTTCAGAATTGCACCTTGCAATGCGGAGAAATTACTGTTTGTGCATTTACAATATTCATTGATTTTTGCCATTGAAAAACGTCCAGAAATGATTGAAGCTACTGACTGAATGAAAGGAGCTGGCATCTCACTCTCTTTGAATCTTCTTTATCATGCTAAGAGGAGCAGGAAAAAGCAAAAAATTTCAGAATTGCACCTTGCAATGCGGAGAAATTACTGTTTGTGCATTTACAATATTTATTGATTTTTGCCATTGAAAAACGTCCAGAAATGATTGAAGCTACTGACTGAATGAAAGGAGCTGGCATCTCACTCTCTTTGAATCTTCTTTATCATGCTAAGAGGAGCAGGAAAAAGCAAAAAATTTCAGAATTGCACCTTGCAATGCGGAGAAATTACTGTTTGTGCATTTACAATATTCATTGATTTTTGCCATTGAAAAACATCATGTTATTCATATACCAGAAATGTTTGAAGCTACTGACTGAATGAAAGGAGCTGGCATCTCACTCTCTTTGAATCTTCTTTATCATGCTAAGAGGAGCAGGAAAAAGCAAAAAATTTCAGAATTGCACCTTGCAATGCGGATAAATTACTGTTTGTGCATTTACAATATTCATTGATTTTTGCCATTGAAATATTGTAAATGCACAAACAGTAATATCTCCACATTGCAAGGTGCAATTCTGAAATTTTTTGCTTTTTCCTGCTAATCCTAGCATGATAAAGAAGATTCAAAGAGAGTGAGATGCCAGCTCCTTTCATTCAGTCAGTAGCTTCAAACATTTCTGGACGTTTTTCAATGGCAAAAATCAATGAATATTGTAAATGCACAAACAGTAATATCTCCACATTGCAAGGTGCAATTCTGAAATTTTTTGCTTTTTCCTGTTAATCCTATCATGATAAAGAAGATTCAAAGAGAGTGAGATGCCAGCTCCTTTCATTCAGTCAGTAGCTTCAAACATTTCTGGTATATGAAAAACATGTTTTTCAATGGCAAAAATCAATGAATATTGTAAATGCACAAACAGTAATATCTCCACATTGCAAGGTGCAATTCTGAAATGTTTTGCTTTTTCCTGCTAATCCTAGCATGATAAAGAAGATTCAAAGAGAGTGAGATGCCAGCTCCTTTCATTCAGTCAGTAGCTTCAAACATTTCTGGTATATGAAAAACATGTTTTTCAATGGCAAAAATCAATGAATATTGTAAATGCACAAACAGTAATATCTCCACATTGCAAGGTGCAATTCTGAAATTTTTTGCTTTTTCCTGCTAATCCTAGCATGATAAAGAAGATTCAAAGAGAGTGAGATGCCAGCTCCTTTCATTCAGTCAGTAGCTTCAAACATTTCTCGTATATGAAAAACATGTTTTTCAATGGCAAAAATCAATGAATATTGTAAATGCACAAACAGTAATATCTCCACATTGCAAGGTGCAATTCTGAAATTTTTAGCTTTTTCCTGTTAATCCTAGCATGATAAAGAAGATTCAAAGAGAGTGAGATGCCAGCTCCTTTCATTCAGTCAGTAGCTTCAAACATTTCTGGACGTTTTTCAATGGCAAAAATCAATGAATATTGTAAATGCACAAACAGTAATATCTCCACATTGCAAGGTGCAATTCTGAAATTTTTTGCTTTTTCCTGTTAATCCTAGCATGATAAAGAAGATTCAAAGAGAGTGAGATGCCAGCTCCTTTCATTCAGTCAGTAGCTTCAAACATTTCTGGTATATGAAAAACATGTTTTTCAATGGCAAAAATCAATGAATATTGTAAATGCACAAACAGTAATATCTCCACATTGCAAGGTGCAATTCTGAAATTTTTTGCTTTTTCCTGCTAATCCTAGCATGATAAAGAAGATTCAAAGAGAGTGAGATGCCAGCTCCTTTCATTCAGTCAGTAGCTTCAAACATTTCTGGTATATGAAAAACGTTTTTCAATGGCAAAAATCAATGAATATTGTAAATGCACAAACAGTAATATCTCCACAATGCAAGGTGCAATTCTGAAATTTTTTGCTTTTTCCTGCTAATCCTAGCATGATAAAGAAGATTCAAAGAGAGTGAGATGCCAGCTCCTTTCATTCAGTCAGTAGCTTCAAACATTTCTGGTATATGAAAAACATGTTTTTCAATGGCAAAAATCAATGAATATTGTAAATGCACAAACAGTAATATCTCCACATTGCAAGGTGCAATTCTGAAATTTTTAGCTTTTTCCTGTTAATCCTAGCATGATAAAGAAGATTCAAAGAGAGTGAGATGCCAGCTCCTTTCATTCAGTCAGTAGCTTCAAACATTTCTGGACGTTTTTCAATGGCTAAAATCAATGAATATTGTAAATGCACAAACAGTAATATCTCCACATTGCAAGGTGCAATTCTGAAATTTTTTGCTTTTTCCTGTTAATCCTAGCATGATAAAGAAGATTCAAAGAGAGTGAGATGCCAGCTCATTTCATTCAGTCAGTAGCTTCAAACATTTCTGGTATATGAAAAACATGTTTTTCAATGGCAAAAATCAATGAATATTGTAAATGCACAAACAGTAATATCTCCACATTGCAAGGTGCAATTCTGAAATTTTTTGCTTTTTCCTGCTAATCCTAGCATGATAAAGAAGATTCAAAGAGAGGGAGATGCCAGCTCCTTTCATTCAGTCAGTAGCTTCAAACATTTCTGGTATATGAAAAACATGTTTTTCAATGGCAAAAATCAATGAATATTGTAAATGCACAAACAGTAATATCTCCACATTGCAAGGTGCAATTCTGAAATTTTTTGCTTTTTCCTGCTAATCCTAGCATGATAAAGAAGATTCAAAGAGAGTGAGATGCCAGCTCCTTTCATTCAGTCAGTAGCTTCAAACATTTCTGGACGTTTTTCAATGGCAAAAATCAATGAAAATTGTAAATGCACAAACAGTAATATCTCCACATTGCAAGGTGCAATTCTGAAATTTTTTGCTTTTTCCTGTTAATCCTAGCATGATAAAGAAGATTCAAAGAGAGTGAGATGCCAGCTCCTTTCATTCAGTCAGTAGCTTCAAACATTTCTGGAATATGAAAAACATGTTTTTCAATGGCAAAAATCAATGAATATTGTAAATGCACAAACAGTAATATCTCCACATTGCAAGGTGCAATTCTGAAATTTTTTGATTTTTCCTGTTAATCCTAGCATGATAAAGAAGATTCAAAGAGAGTGAGATGCCAGCTCCTTTCATTCAGTCAGTAGCTTCAAACATTTCTGGTATATGAAAAACATGTTTTTCAATGGCAAAAATCAATGAATATTGTAAATGCACAAACAGTAATATCTCCACATTGCAAGGTGCAATTCTGAAATTTTTTGCTTTTTCCTGCTAATCCTAGCATGATAAAGAAGATTCAAAGAGAGTGAGATGCCAGCTCCTTTCATTCAGTCAGTAGCTTCAAACATTTCTGGTATATGAAAAACATGTTTTTCAATGGCAAAAATCAATGAATATTGTAAATGCACAAACAGTAATATCTCCACATTGCAAGGTGCAATTCTGAAATTTTTTGCTTTTTCCTGCTAATCCTAGCATGATAAAGAAGATTCAAAGAGAGTGAGATGCCAGCTCCTTTCATTCAGTCAGTAGCTTCAAACATTTCTGGACGTTTTTCAATGGCAAAAATCAATGAATATTGTAAATGCACAAACAGTAATATCTCCACATTGCAAGGTGCAATTCTGAAATTTTTTGCTTTTTCCTGTTCATCCTAGCATGATAAAGAAGATTCAAAGAGAGTGAGATGCCAGCTCCTTTCATTCAGTCAGTAGCTTCAAACATTTCTGGTATATGAAAAACATGTTTTTCAATGGCAAAAATCAATGAATATTGTAAATGCACAAACAGTAATATCTCCACATTGCAAGGTGCAATTCTGAAATTTTTTGCTTTTTCCTGTTAATCCTAGCATGATAAAGAAGATTCAAAGAGAGTGAGATGCCAGCTCCTTTCATTCAGTCAGTAGCTTCAAACATTTCTGGTATATGAAAAACATGTTTTTCAATGGCAAAAATCAATGAATATTGTAAATGCACAAACAGTAATATCTCCACATTGCAAGGTGCAATTCTGAAATTTTTTGCTTTTTCCTGTTAATCCTAGCATGATAAAGAAGATTCAAAGAGAGTGAGATGCCAGCTCCTTTCATTCAGTCAGTAGCTTCAAACATTTCTGGACGTTTTTCAATGGCAAAAATCAATGAATATTGTAAATGCACAAACAGTAATATCTCCACATTGCAAGGTGCAATTCTGAAATTTTTTGCTTTTTCCTGTTAATCCTAGCATGATAAAGAAGATTCAAAGAGAGTGAGATGCCAGCTCCTTTCATTCAGTCAGTAGCTTCAAACATTTCTGGTATATGAAAAACGTTTTTCAATGGCAAAAATCAATGAATATTGTAAATGCACAAACAGTAATATCTCCACATTGCAAGGTGCAATTCTGAATTTTGCTTTTTCCTGCTAATCCTAGCATGATAAAGAAGATTCAAAGAGAGTGAGATGCCAGCTCCTTTCATTCAGTCAGTAGCTTCAAACATTTCTGGACGTTTTTCAATGGCAAAAATCAATGAATATTGTAAATGCACAAACAGTAATATCTCCACATTGCAAGGTGCAATTCTGAAATTTTTTGCTTTTTCCTGTTAATCCTAGCATGATAAAGAAGATTCAAAGAGAGTGAGATGCCAGCTCCTTTCATTCAGTCAGTAGCTTCAAACATTTCTGGAATATGAAAAACATGTTTTTCAATGGCAAAAATCAATGAATATTGTAAATGCACAAACAGTAATATCTCCACATTGCAAGGTGTAATTCTGAAATTTTTTGATTTTTCCCGTTAATCCTAGCATGATAAAGAAGATTCAAAGAGAGTGAGATGCCAGCTCCTTTCATTCAGTCAGTAGCTTCAAACATTTCTGGTATATGAAAAACATGTTTTTCAATGGCAAAAATCAATGAATATTGTAAATGCACAAACAGTAATATCTCCACATTGCAAGGTGCAATTCTGAAATTTTTTGCTTTTTCCTGCTAATCCTAGCATGATAAAGAAGATTCAAAGAGAGTGAGATGCCAGCTCCTTTCATTCAGTCAGTAGCTTCAAACATTTCTGGACGTTTTTCAATGGCAAAAATCAATGAATATTGTAAATGCACAAACAGTAATATCTCCACATTGCAAGGTGCAATTCTGAAATTTTTTGCTTTTTCCTGTTAATCCTGGCATGATAAAGAAGATTCAAAGAGAGTGAGATGCCAGCTCCTTTCATTCAGTCAGTAGCTTCAAACATTTCTGGTATATGAAAAACATGTTTTTCAATGGCAAAAATCAATGAATATTGTAAATGCACAAACAGTAATATCTCCACATTGCAAGGTGCAATTCTGAAATTTTTTGCTTTTTCCTGCTAATCCTAGCATGATAAAGAAGATACAAAGAGTGAGATGCCAGCTCCTTTCATTCAGTCAGTAGCTTCAAACATTTCTGGTATATGAAAAACATGTTTTTCAATGGCAAAAATCAATGAATATTGTAAATGCACAAACAGTAATATCTCCACATTGCAAGGTGCAATTCTGAAATTTTTTGCTTTTTCCTGTTAATCCTAGCATGATAAAGAAGATTCAAAGAGAGTGAGATGCCAGCTCCTTTCATTCAGTCAGTAGCTTCAAACATTTCTGGTATATGAAAAACATGTTTTTCAATGGCAAAAATCAATGAATATTGTAAATGCACAAACAGTAATATCTCCACATTGCAAGGTGCAATTCGGAAATTTTTTGCTTTTTCCTGCTAATCCTAGCATGATAAAGAAGATTCAAAGAGAGTGAGATGCCAGCTCCTTTCATTCAGTCAGTAGTTTCAAACATTTCTGGTATATGAATAACATGATGTTTTTCAATGGCAAAAATCAATGAATATTGTAAATGCACAAACAGTAATATCTCCACATTGCAAGGTGCAATTCTGAAATTTTTTGCTTTTTCCTGCTAATCCTAGCATGATAAAGAAGATTCAAAGAGAGTGAGATGCCAGCTCCTTTCATTCAGTCAGTAGCTTCAAACATTTCTGGACGTTTTTCAATGGCAAAAATCAATGAATATTGTAAATGCACAAACAGTAATATCTCCACATTGCAAGGTGCAATTCTGAAATTTTTTGCTTTTTCCTGTTAATCCTAGCATGATAAAGAAGATTCAAAGAGAGTGAGATGCCAGCTCCTTTCATTCAGTCAGTAGCTTCAAACATTTCTGGTATATGAAAAACATGTTTTTCAATGGCAAAAATCAATGAATATTGTAAATGCACAAACAGTAATATCTCCACATTGCAAGGTGCAATTCGGAAATTTTTTGCTTTTTCCTGCTAATCCTAGCATGATAAAGAAGATTCAAAGAGAGTGAGATGCCAGCTCCTTTCATTCAGTCAGTAGCTTCAAACATTTCTGGTATATGAATAACATGATGTTTTTCAATGGCAAAAATCAATGAATATTGTAAATGCACAAACAGTAATATCTCCCCTTGCAAGGTGCAATTCTGAAATTTTTTGCTTTTTCCTGCTAATCCTAGCATGATAAAGAAGATTCAAAGAGAGTGAGATGCCAGCTCCTTTCATTCAGTCAGTAGCTTCAAACATTTCTGGACGTTTTTCAATGGCAAAAATCAATGAATATTGTAAATGCACAAACAGTAATATCTCCACATTGCAAGGTGCAATTCTGAAATTTTTTGCTTTTTCCTGTTAATCCTAGCATGATAAAGAAGATTCAAAGAGAGTGAGATGCCAGCTCCTTTCATTCAGTCAGTAGCTTCAAACATTTCTGGTATATGAAAAACATGTTTTTCAATGGCAAAAATCAATGAATATTGTAAATGCACAAACAGTAATATCTCCACATTGCAAGGTGCAATTCTGAAATTTTTTGCTTTTTCCTGCTAATCCTAGCATGATAAAGAAGATTCAAAGAGAGTGAGATGCCAGCTCCTTTCATTCAGTCAGTAGCTTCAAACATTTCTGGTATATGAAAAACATGTTTTTCAATGGCAAAAATCAATGAATATTGTAAATGCACAAACAGTAATATCTCCACATTGCAAGGTGCAATTCTGAAATTTTTTGCTTTTTCCTGCTAATCCTAGCATGATAAAGAAGATTCAAAGAGAGTGAGATGCCAGCTCCTTTCATTCAGTCAGTAGCTTCAAACATTTCTCGTATATGAAAAACATGTTTTTCAATGGCAAAAATCAATGAATATTGTAAATGCACAAACAGTAATATCTCCACATTGCAAGGTGCAATTCTGAAATTTTTAGCTTTTTCCTGTTAATCCTAGCATGATAAAGAAGATTCAAAGAGAGTGAGATGCCAGCTCCTTTCATTCAGTCAGTAGCTTCAAACATTTCTGGACGTTTTTCAATGGCAAAAATCAATGAATATTGTAAATGCACAAACAGTAATATCTCCACATTGCAAGGTGCAATTCTGAAATTTTTTGCTTTTTCCTGTTAATCCTAGCATGATAAAGAAGATTCAAAGAGAGTGAGATGCCAGCTCCTTTCATTCAGTCAGTAGCTTCAAACATTTCTGGTATATGAAAAACATGTTTTTCAATGGCAAAAATCAATGAATATTGTAAATGCACAAACAGTAATATCTCCACATTGCAAGGTGCAATTCTGAAATTTTTTGCTTTTTCCTGCTAATCCTAGCATGATAAAGAAGATTCAAAGAGAGTGAGATGCCAGCTCCTTTCATTCAGTCAGTAGCTTCAAACATTTCTGGTATATGAAAAACGTTTTTCAATGGCAAAAATCAATGAATATTGTAAATGCACAAACAGTAATATCTCCACAATGCAAGGTGCAATTCTGAAATTTTTTGCTTTTTCCTGCTAATCCTAGCATGATAAAGAAGATTCAAAGAGAGTGAGATGCCAGCTCCTTTCATTCAGTCAGTAGCTTCAAACATTTCTGGTATATGAAAAACATGTTTTTCAATGGCAAAAATCAATGAATATTGTAAATGCACAAACAGTAATATCTCCACATTGCAAGGTGCAATTCTGAAATTTTTAGCTTTTTCCTGTTAATCCTAGCATGATAAAGAAGATTCAAAGAGAGTGAGATGCCAGCTCCTTTCATTCAGTCAGTAGCTTCAAACATTTCTGGACGTTTTTCAATGGCTAAAATCAATGAATATTGTAAATGCACAAACAGTAATATCTCCACATTGCAAGGTGCAATTCTGAAATTTTTTGCTTTTTCCTGTTAATCCTAGCATGATAAAGAAGATTCAAAGAGAGTGAGATGCCAGCTCCTTTCATTCAGTCAGTAGCTTCAAACATTTCTGGTATATGAAAAACATGTTTTTCAATGGCAAAAATCAATGAATATTGTAAATGCACAAACAGTAATATCTCCACATTGCAAGGTGCAATTCTGAAATTTTTTGCTTTTTCCTGCTAATCCTAGCATGATAAAGAAGATTCAAAGAGAGTGAGATGCCAGCTCCTTTCATTCAGTCAGTAGCTTCAAACATTTCTGGTATATGAAAAACATGTTTTTCAATGGCAAAAATCAATGAATATTGTAAATGCACAAACAGTAATATCTCCACATTGCAAGGTGCAATTCTGAAATTTTTTGCTTTTTCCTGCTAATCCTAGCATGATAAAGAAGATTCAAAGAGAGTGAGATGCCAGCTCCTTTCATTCAGTCAGTAGCTTCAAACATTTCTGGACGTTTTTCAATGGCAAAAATCAATGAAAATTGTAAATGCACAAACAGTAATATCTCCACATTGCAAGGTGCAATTCTGAAATTTTTTGCTTTTTCCTGTTAATCCTAGCATGATAAAGAAGATTCAAAGAGAGTGAGATGCCAGCTCCTTTCATTCAGTCAGTAGCTTCAAACATTTCTGGAATATGAAAAACATGTTTTTCAATGGCAAAAATCAATGAATATTGTAAATGCACAAACAGTAATATCTCCACATTGCAAGGTGCAATTCTGAAATTTTTTGATTTTTCCTGTTAATCCTAGCATGATAAAGAAGATTCAAAGAGAGTGAGATGCCAGCTCCTTTCATTCAGTCAGTAGCTTCAAACATTTCTGGTATATGAAAAACATGTTTTTCAATGGCAAAAATCAATGAATATTGTAAATGCACAAACAGTAATATCTCCACATTGCAAGGTGCAATTCTGAAATTTTTTGCTTTTTCCTGCTAATCCTAGCATGATAAAGAAGATTCAAAGAGAGTGAGATGCCAGCTCCTTTCATTCAGTCAGTAGCTTCAAACATTTCTGGTATATGAAAAACATGTTTTTCAATGGCAAAAATCAATGAATATTGTAAATGCACAAACAGTAATATCTCCACATTGCAAGGTGCAATTCTGAAATTTTTTGCTTTTTCCTGCTAATCCTAGCATGATAAAGAAGATTCAAAGAGAGTGAGATGCCAGCTCCTTTCATTCAGTCAGTAGCTTCAAACATTTCTGGACGTTTTTCAATGGCAAAAATCAATGAATATTGTAAATGCACAAACAGTAATATCTCCACATTGCAAGGTGCAATTCTGAAATTTTTTGCTTTTTCCTGTTAATCCTAGCATGATAAAGAAGATTCAAAGAGAGTGAGATGCCAGCTCCTTTCATTCAGTCAGTAGCTTCAAACATTTCTGGTATATGAAAAACATGTTTTTCAATGGCAAAAATCAATGAATATTGTAAATGCACAAACAGTAATATCTCCACATTGCAAGGTGCAATTCTGAAATTTTTTGCTTTTTCCTGTTAATCCTAGCATGATAAAGAAGATTCAAAGAGAGTGAGATGCCAGCTCCTTTCATTCAGTCAGTAGCTTCAAACATTTCTGGTATATGAAAAACATGTTTTTCAATGGCAAAAATCAATGAATATTGTAAATGCACAAACAGTAATATCTCCACATTGCAAGGTGCAATTCTGAAATTTTTTGCTTTTTCCTGTTAATCCTAGCATGATAAAGAAGATTCAAAGAGAGTGAGATGCCAGCTCCTTTCATTCAGTCAGTAGCTTCAAACATTTCTGGACGTTTTTCAATGGCAAAAATCAATGAATATTGTAAATGCACAAACAGTAATATCTCCACATTGCAAGGTGCAATTCTGAAATTTTTTGCTTTTTCCTGTTAATCCTAGCATGATAAAGAAGATTCAAAGAGAGTGAGATGCCAGCTCCTTTCATTCAGTCAGTAGCTTCAAACATTTCTGGTATATGAAAAACGTTTTTCAATGGCAAAAATCAATGAATATTGTAAATGCACAAACAGTAATATCTCCACATTGCAAGGTGCAATTCTGAATTTTGCTTTTTCCTGCTAATCCTAGCATGATAAAGATGATTCAAAGAGAGTGAGATGCCAGCTCCTTTCATTCAGTCAGTAGCTTCAAACATTTCTGGACGTTTTTCAATGGCAAAAATCAATGAATATTGTAAATGCACAAACAGTAATATCTCCACATTGCAAGGTGCAATTCTGAAATTTTTTGCTTTTTCCTGTTAATCCTAGCATGATAAAGAAGATTCAAAGAGAGTGAGATGCCAGCTCCTTTCATTCAGTCAGTAGCTTCAAACATTTCTGGAATATGAAAAACATGTTTTTCAATGGCAAAAATCAATGAATATTGTAAATGCACAAACAGTAATATCTCCACATTGCAAGGTGTAATTCTGAAATTTTTTGATTTTTCCCGTTAATCCTAGCATGATAAAGAAGATTCAAAGAGAGTGAGATGCCAGCTCCTTTCATTCAGTCAGTAGCTTCAAACATTTCTGGTATATGAAAAACATGTTTTTCAATGGCAAAAATCAATGAATATTGTAAATGCACAAACAGTAATATCTCCACATTGCAAGGTGCAATTCTGAAATTTTTTGCTTTTTCCTGCTAATCCTAGCATGATAAAGAAGATTCAAAGAGAGTGAGATGCCAGCTCCTTTCATTCAGTCAGTAGCTTCAAACATTTCTGGACGTTTTTCAATGGCAAAAATCAATGAATATTGTAAATGCACAAACAGTAATATCTCCACATTGCAAGGTGCAATTCTGAAATTTTTTGCTTTTTCCTGTTAATCCTGGCATGATAAAGAAGATTCAAAGAGAGTGAGATGCCAGCTCCTTTCATTCAGTCAGTAGCTTCAAACATTTCTGGTATATGAAAAACATGTTTTTCAATGGCAAAAATCAATGAATATTGTAAATGCACAAACAGTAATATCTCCACATTGCAAGGTGCAATTCTGAAATTTTTTGCTTTTTCCTGTTAATCCTAGCATGATAAAGAAGATTCAAAGAGAGTGAGATGCCAGCTCCTTTCATTCAGTCAGTAGCTTCAAACATTTCTGGTATATGAAAAACATGTTTTTCAATGGCAAAAATCAATGAATATTGTAAATGCACAAACAGTAATATCTCCACATTGCAAGGTGCAATTCTGAAATTTTTTGCTTTTTCCTGCTAATCCTAGCATGATAAAGAAGATACAAAGAGTGAGATGCCAGCTCCTTTCATTCAGTCAGTAGCTTCAAACATTTCTGGTATATGAAAAACATGTTTTTCAATGGCAAAAATCAATGAATATTGTAAATGCACAAACAGTAATATCTCCACATTGCAAGGTGCAATTCTGAAATTTTTTCTTTTTCCTGTTAATCCTAGCATGATAAAGAAGATTCAAAGAGAGTGAGATGCCAGCTCCTTTCATTCAGTCAGTAGCTTCAAACATTTCTGGTATATGAAAAACATGTTTTTCAATGGCAAAAATCAATGAATATTGTAAATGCACAAACAGTAATATCTCCACATTGCAAGGTGCAATTCGGAAATTTTTTGCTTTTTCCTGCTAATCCTAGCATGATAAAGAAGATTCAAAGAGAGTGAGATGCCAGCTCCTTTCATTCAGTCAGTAGTTTCAAACATTTCTGGTATATGAATAACATGATGTTTTTCAATGGCAAAAATCAATGAATATTGTAAATGCACAAACAGTAATATCTCCACATTGCAAGGTGCAATTCTGAAATTTTTTGCTTTTTCCTGCTAATCCTAGCATGATAAAGAAGATTCAAAGAGAGTGAGATGCCAGCTCCTTTCATTCAGTCAGTAGCTTCAAACATTTCTGGACGTTTTTCAATGGCAAAAATCAATGAATATTGTAAATGCACAAACAGTAATATCTCCACATTGCAAGGTGCAATTCTGAAATTTTTTGCTTTTTCCTGTTAATCCTAGCATGATAAAGAAGATTCAAAGAGAGTGAGATGCCAGCTCCTTTCATTCAGTCAGTAGCTTCAAACATTTCTGGTATATGAAAAACATGTTTTTCAATGGCAAAAATCAATGAATATTGTAAATGCACAAACAGTAATATCTCCACATTGCAAGGTGCAATTCGGAAATTTTTTGCTTTTTCCTGCTAATCCTAGCATGATAAAGAAGATTCAAAGAGAGTGAGATGCCAGCTCCTTTCATTCAGTCAGTAGCTTCAAACATTTCTGGTATATGAATAACATGATGTTTTTCAATGGCAAAAATCAATGAATATTGTAAATGCACAAACAGTAATATCTCCACATTGCAAGGTGCAATTCTGAAATTTTTTGCTTTTTCCTGCTAATCCTAGCATGATAAAGAAGATTCAAAGAGAGTGAGATGCCAGCTCCTTTCATTCAGTCAGTAGCTTCAAACATTTCTGGACGTTTTTCAATGGCAAAAATCAATGAATATTGTAAATGCACAAACAGTAATATCTCCACATTGCAAGGTGCAATTCTGAAATTTTTTGCTTTTTCCTGTTAATCCTAGCATGATAAAGAAGATTCAAAGAGAGTGAGATGCCAGCTCCTTTCATTCAGTCAGTAGCTTCAAACATTTCTGGTATATGAAAAACATGTTTTTCAATGGCAAAAATCAATGAATATTGTAAATGCACAAACAGTAATATCTCCACATTGCAAGGTGCAATTCTGAAATTTTTTGCTTTTTCCTGCTAATCCTAGCATGATAAAGAAGATTCAAAGAGAGTGAGATGCCAGCTCCTTTCATTCAGTCAGTAGCTTCAAACATTTCTGGTATATGAAAAACATGTTTTTCAATGGCAAAAATCAATGAATATTGTAAATGCACAAACAGTAATATCTCCACATTGCAAGGTGCAATTCTGAAATTTTTAGCTTTTTCCTGTTAATCCTAGCATGATAAAGAAGATTCAAAGAGAGTGAGATGCCAGCTCCTTTCATTCAGTCAGTAGCTTCAAACATTTCTGGTATATGAAAAACATGTTTTTCAATGGCAAAAATCAATGAATATTGTAAATGCACAAACAGTAATATCTCCACATTGCAAGGTGCAATTCTGAAATTTTTTGCTTTTTCCTGCTAATCCTAGCATGATAAAGAAGATTCAAAGAGAGTGAGATGCCAGCTCCTTTCATTCAGTCAGTAGCTTCAAACATTTCTGGTATATGAAAAACATGTTTTTCAATGGCAAAAATCAATGAATATTGTAAATGCACAAACAGTAATATCTCCACATTGCAAGGTGCAATTCGGAAATTTTTTGCTTTTTCCTGCTAATCCTAGCATGATAAAGAAGATTCAAAGAGAGTGAGATGCCAGCTCCTTTCATTCAGTCAGTAGCTTCAAACATTTCTGGTATATGAATAACATGATGTTTTTCAATGGCAAAAATCAATGAATATTGTAAATGCACAAACAGTAATATCTCCACATTGCAAGGTGCAATTCTGAAATTTTTTGCTTTTTCCTGCTAATCCTAGCATGATAAAGAAGATTCAAAGAGAGTGAGATGCCAGCTCCTTTCATTCAGTCAGTAGCTTCAAACATTTCTGGACGTTTTTCAATGGCAAAAATCAATGAATATTGTAAATGCACAAACAGTAATATCTCCACATTGCAAGGTGCAATTCTGGAATTTTTTGCTTTTTCCTGTTAATCCTAGCATGATAAAGAAGATTCAAAGAGAGTGAGATGCCAGCTCCTTTCATTCAGTCAGTAGCTTCAAACATTTCTGGTATATGAAAAACATGTTTTTCAATGGCAAAAATCAATGAATATTGTAAATGCACAAACAGTAATATCTCCACATTGGAAGGTGCAATTCTGAAATTTTTAGCTTTTTCCTGTTAATCCTAGCATGATAAAGAAGATTCAAAGAGAGTGAGATGCCAGCTCCTTTCATTCAGTCAGTAGCTTCAAACATTTCTGGACGTTTTTCAATGGCAAAAATCAATGAATATTGTAAATGCACAAACAGTAATATCTCCACATTGCAAGGTGCAATTCTGAAATTTTTTGCTTTTTCCTGTTAATCCTAGCATGATAAAGAAGATTCAAAGAGAGTGAGATGCCAGCTCCTTTCATTCAGTCAGTAGCTTCAAACATTTCTGGTATATGAAAAACATGTTTTTCAATGGCAAAAATCAATGAATATTGTAAATGCACAAACAGTAATATCTCCACATTGCAAGGTGCAATTCTGAAATTTTTTGCTTTTTCCTGCTAATCCTAGCATGATAAAGAAGATTCAAAGAGAGTGAGATGCCAGCTCCTTTCATTCAGTCAGTAGCTTCAAACATTTCTGGTATATGAAAAACATGTTTTTCAATGGCAAAAATCAATGAATATTGTAAATGCACAAACAGTAATATCTCCACATTGCAAGGTGCAATTCTGAAATTTTTTGCTTTTTCCTGCTAATCCTAGCATGATAAAGAAGATTCAAAGAGAGTGAGATGCCAGCTCCTTTCATTCAGTCAGTAGCTTCAAACATTTCTGGACGTTTTTCAATGGCAAAAATCAATGAATATTGTAAATGCACAAACAGTAATATCTCCACATTGCAAGGTGCAATTCTGAAATTTTTTGCTTTTTCCTGTTAATCCTAGCATGATAAAGAAGATTCAAAGAGAGTGAGATGCCAGCTCCTTTCATTCAGTCAGTAGCTTCAAACATTTCTGGTATATGAAAAACATGTTTTTCAATGGCAAAAATCAATGAATATTGTAAATGCACAAACAGTAATATCTCCACATTGCAAGGTGCAATTCTGAAATTTTTTGCTTTTTCCTGCTAATCCTAGCATGATAAAGAAGATTCAAAGAGAGTGAGATGCCAGCTCCTTTCATTCAGTCAGTAGCTTCAAACATTTCTGGTATATGAAAAACATGTTTTTCAATGGCAAAAATCAATGAATATTGTAAATGCACAAACAGTAATATCTCCACATTGCAAGGTGCAATTCTGAAATTCTTTGCTTTTTCCTGCTAATCCTAGCATGATAAAGAAGATTCAAAGAGAGTGAGATGCCAGCTCCTTTCATTCAGTCAGTAGCTTCAAACATTTCTGGTATATGAAAAACATGTTTTTCAATGGCAAAAATCAATGAATATTGTAAATGCACAAACAGTAATATCTCCACATTGCAAGGTGCAGTTCTGAAATTTTTAGCTTTTTCCTGTTAATCCTAGCATGATAAAGAAGATTCAAAGAGAGTGAGATGCCAGCTCCTTTCATTCAGTCAGTAGCTTCAAACATTTCTGGACGTTTTTCAATGGCAAAAATCAATGAATATTGTAAATGCACAAACAGTAATATCTCCACATTGCAAGGTGCAATTCTGAAATTTTTTGCTTTTTCCTGTTAATCCTAGCATGATAAAGAAGATTCAAAGAGAGTGAGATGCCAGCTCCTTTCATTCAGTCAGTAGCTTCAAACATTTCTGGTATATGAAAAACATGTTTTTCAATGGCAAAAATCAATGAATATTGTAAATGCACAAACAGTAATATCTCCACATTGCAAGGTGCAATTCTGAAATTTTTTGCTTTTTCCTGCTAATCCTAGCATGATAAAGACGATTCAAAGAGAGTGAGATGCCAGCTCCTTTCATTCAGTCAGTAGCTTCAAACATTTCTGGTATATGAAAAACATGTTTTTCAATGGCAAAAATCAATGAATACTGTAAATGCACAAACAGTAATATCTCCACATTGCAAGGTGCAATTCTGAAATTTTTTGCTTTTTCCTGTTAATCCTAGCATGATAAAGAAGATTCAAAGAGAGTGAGATGCCAGCTCCTTTCATTCAGTCAGTAGCTTCAAACATTTCTGGTATATGAAAAACATGTTTTTCAATGGCAAAAATCAATGAATATTGTAAATGCACAAACAGTAATATCTCCACATTGCAAGGTGCAATTCGGAAATTTTTTGCTTTTTCCTGCTAATCCTAGCATGATAAAGAAGATTCAAAGAGAGTGAGATGCCAGCTCCTTTCATTCAGTCAGTAGCTTCAAACATTTCTGGTATATGAATAACATGATGTTTTTCAATGGCAAAAATCAATGAATATTGTAAATGCACAAACAGTAATATCTCCACATTGCAAGGTGCAATTCTGAAATTTTTTGCTTTTTCCTGCTAATCCTAGCATGATAAAGAAGATTCAAAGAGAGTGAGATGCCAGCTCCTTTCATTCAGTCAGTAGCTTCAAACATTTCTGGACGTTTTTCAATGGCAAAAATCAATGAATATTGTAAATGCACAAACAGTAATATCTCCACATTGCAAGGTGCAATTCTGAAATTTTTTGCTTTTTCCTGTTAATCCTAGCATGATAAAGAAGATTCAAAGAGAGTGAGATGCCAGCTCCTTTCATTCAGTCAGTAGCTTCAAACATTTCTGGTATATGAAAAACATGTTTTTCAATGGCAAAAATCAATGAATATTGTAAATGCACAAACAGTAATATCTCCACATTGCAAGGTGCAATTCTGAAATTTTTTGCTTTTTCCTGCTAATCCTAGCATGATAAAGAAGATTCAAAGAGAGTGAGATGCCAGCTCCTTTCATTCAGTCAGTAGCTTCAAACATTTCTGGTATATGAAAAACATGTTTTTCAATGGCAAAAATCAATGAATATTGTAAATGCACAAACAGTAATATCTCCACATTGCAAGGTGCAATTCTGAAATTTTTAGCTTTTTCCTGTTAATCCTAGCATGATTAAGAAGATTCAAAGAGAGTGAGATGCCAGCTCCTTTCATTCAGTCAGTAGCTTCAAACATTTCTGGTATATGAAAAACATGTTTTTCAATGGCAAAAATCAATGAATATTGTAAATGCACAAACAGTAATATCTCCACATTGCAAGGTGCAATTCTGAAATTTTTTGCTTTTTCCTGCTAATCCTAGCATGATAAAGAAGATTCAAAGAGAGTGAGATGCCAGCTCCTTTCATTCAGTCAGTAGCTTCAAACATTTCTGGTATATGAAAAACATGTTTTTCAATGGCAAAAATCAATGAATATTGTAAATGCACAAACAGTAATATCTCCACATTGCAAGGTGCAATTCGGAAATTTTTTGCTTTTTCCTGCTAATCCTAGCATGATAAAGAAGATTCAAAGAGAGTGAGATGCCAGCTCCTTTCATTCAGTCAGTAGCTTCAAACATTTCTGGTATATGAATAACATGATGTTTTTCAATGGCAAAAATCAATGAATATTGTAAATGCACAAACAGTAATATCTCCACATTGCAAGGTGCAATTCTGAAATTTTTTGCTTTTTCCTGCTAATCCTAGCATGATAAAGAAGATTCAAAGAGAGTGAGATGCCAGCTCCTTTCATTCAGTCAGTAGCTTCAAACATTTCTGGACGTTTTTCAATGGCAAAAATCAATGAATATTGTAAATGCACAAACAGTAATATCTCCACATTGCAAGGTGCAATTCTGAAATTTTTTGCTTTTTCCTGTTAATCCTAGCATGATAAAGAAGATTCAAAGAGAGTGAGATGCCAGCTCCTTTCATTCAGTCAGTAGCTTCAAACATTTCTGGTATATGAAAAACATGTTTTTCAATGGCAAAAATCAATGAATATTGTAAATGCACAAACAGTAATATCTCCACATTGGAAGGTGCAATTCTGAAATTTTTAGCTTTTTCCTGTTAATCCTAGCATGATAAAGAAGATTCAAAGAGAGTGAGATGCCAGCTCCTTTCATTCAGTCAGTAGCTTCAAACATTTCTGGACGTTTTTCAATGGCAAAAATCAATGAATATTGTAAATGCACAAACAGTAATATCTCCACATTGCAAGGTGCAATTCTGAAATTTTTTGCTTTTTCCTGTTAATCCTAGCATGATAAAGAAGATTCAAAGAGAGTGAGATGCCAGCTCCTTTCATTCAGTCAGTAGCTTCAAACATTTCTGGTATATGAAAAACATGTTTTTCAATGGCAAAAATCAATGAATATTGTAAATGCACAAACAGTAATATCTCCACATTGCAAGGTGCAATTCTGAAATTTTTTGCTTTTTCCTGCTAATCCTAGCATGATAAAGAAGATTCAAAGAGAGTGAGATGCCAGCTCCTTTCATTCAGTCAGTAGCTTCAAACATTTCTGGTATATGAAAAACATGTTTTTCAATGGCAAAAATCAATGAATATTGTAAATGCACAAACAGTAATATCTCCACATTGCAAGGTGCAATTCTGAAATTTTTTGCTTTTTCCTGCTAATCCTAGCATGATAAAGAAGATTCAAAGAGAGTGAGATGCCAGCTCCTTTCATTCAGTCAGTAGCTTCAAACATTTCTGGACGTTTTTCAATGGCAAAAATCAATGAATATTGTAAATGCACAAACAGTAATATCTCCACATTGCAAGGTGCAATTCTGAAATTTTTTGCTTTTTCCTGTTAATCCTAGCATGATAAAGAAGATTCAAAGAGAGTGAGATGCCAGCTCCTTTCATTCAGTCAGTAGCTTCAAACATTTCTGGTATATGAAAAACATGTTTTTCAATGGCAAAAATCAATGAATATTGTAAATGCACAAACAGTAATATCTCCACATTGCAAGGTGCAATTCTGAAATTTTTTGCTTTTTCCTGCTAATCCTAGCATGATAAAGAAGATTCAAAGAGAGTGAGATGCCAGCTCCTTTCATTCAGTCAGTAGCTTCAAACATTTCTGGTATATGAAAAACATGTTTTTCAATGGCAAAAATCAATGAATATTGTAAATGCACAAACAGTAATATCTCCACATTGCAAGGTGCAATTCTGAAATTCTTTGCTTTTTCCTGCTAATCCTAGCATGATAAAGAAGATTCAAAGAGAGTGAGATGCCAGCTCCTTTCATTCAGTCAGTAGCTTCAAACATTTCTGGTATATGAAAAACATGTTTTTCAATGGCAAAAATCAATGAATATTGTAAATGCACAAACAGTAATATCTCCACATTGCAAGGTGCAGTTCTGAAATTTTTAGCTTTTTCCTGTTAATCCTAGCATGATAAAGAAGATTCAAAGAGAGTGAGATGCCAGCTCCTTTCATTCAGTCAGTAGCTTCAAACATTTCTGGATGTTTTTCAATGGCAAAAATCAATGAATATTGTAAATGCACAAACAGTAATATCTCCACATTGCAAGGTGCAATTCTGAAATTTTTTGCTTTTTCCTGTTAATCCTAGCATGATAAAGAAGATTCAAAGAGAGTGAGATGCCAGCTCCTTTCATTCAGTCAGTAGCTTCAAACATTTCTGGTATATGAAAAACATGTTTTTCAATGGCAAAAATCAATGAATATTGTAAATGCACAAACAGTAATATCTCCACATTGCAAGGTGCAATTCTGAAATTTTTTGCTTTTTCCTGCTAATCCTAGCATGATAAAGACGATTCAAAGAGAGTGAGATGCCAGCTCCTTTCATTCAGTCAGTAGCTTCAAACATTTCTGGTATATGAAAAACATGTTTTTCAATGGCAAAAATCAATGAATACTGTAAATGCACAAACAGTAATATCTCCACATTGCAAGGTGCAATTCTGAAATTTTTTGCTTTTTCCTGCTAATCCTAGCATGATAAAGAAGATTCAAAGAGAGTGAGATGCCAGCTCCTTTCATTCAGTCAGTAGCTTCAAACATTTCTGGACGTTTTTCAATGGCAAAAATCAATGAATATTGTAAATGCACAAACAGTAATATCTCCACATTGCAAGGTGCAATTCTGAAATTTTTTGCTTTTTCCTGTTAATCCTAGCATGATAAAGAAGATTCAAAGAGAGTGAGATGCCAGCTCCTTTCATTCAGTCAGTAGCTTCAAACATTTCTGGACGTTTTTCAATGGCAAAAATCAATGAATATTGTAAATGCACAAACAGTAATATCTCCACATTGCAAGGTGCAATTCTGAAATTTTTTGCTTTTTCCTGTTAATCCTAGCATGATAAAGAAGATTCAAAGAGAGTGAGATGCCAGTTCCTTTCATTCAGTCAGTAGCTTCAAACATTTCTGGTATATGAAAAACATGTTTTTCAATGGCAAAAATCAATGAATATTGTAAATGCACAAACAGTAATATCTCCACATTGCAAGGTGCAATTCTGAAATTTTTTGCTTTTTCCTGTTAATCCTAGCATGATAAAGAAGATTCAAAGAGAGTGAGATGCCAGCTCCTTTCATTCAGTCAGTAGCTTCAAACATTTCTGGTATATGAAAAACATGTTTTTCAATGGCAAAAATCAATGAATATTTTAAATGCACAAACAGTAATATCTCCACATTGCAAGGTGCAATTCTGAAATTTTTTGCTTTTTCCTGCTAATCCTAGCATGATAAAGAAGATTCAAAGAGAGTGAGATGCCAGCTCCTTTCATTCAGTCAGTAGCTTCAAACATTTCTGGACGTTTTTCAATGGCAAAAATCAATGAATATTGTAAATGCACAAACAGTAATATCTCCACATTGCAAGGTGCAATTCTGAAATTTTTTGCTTTTTCCTGTTAATCCTAGCATGATAAAGAAGATTCAAAGAGAGTGAGATGCCAGCTCCTTTCATTCAGTCAGTAGCTTCAAACATTTCTGGTATATGAAAAACATGTTTTTCAATGGCAAAAATCAATGAATATTGTAAATGCACAAACAGTAATATCTCCACATTGCAAGGTGCAATTCTGAAATTTTTTGCTTTTTCCTGTTAATCCTAGCATGATAAAGAAGATTCAAAGAGAGTGACATGCCAGCTCCTTTCATTCAGTCAGTAGCTTCAAACATTTCTGGTATATGAAAAACATGTTTTTCAATGGCAAAAATCAATGAATATTGTAAATGCACAAACAGTAATATCTCCACATTGCAAGGTGCAATTCTGAAATTTTTTGCTTTTTCCTGCTAATCCTAGCATGATAAAGAAGATTCAAAGAGAGTGAGATGCCAGCTCCTTTCATTCAGTCAGTAGCTTCAAACATTTCTGGACGTTTTTCAATGGCAAAAATCAATGAATATTGTAAATGCACAAACAGTAATATCTCCACATTGCAAGGTGCAATTCTGAAATTTTTTGCTTTTTCCTGTTAATCCTAGCATGAAAAGAAGATTCAAAGAGAGTGAGATGCCAGCTCCTTTCATTCAGTCAGTAGCTTCAAACATTTCTGGTATATGAAAAACATGTTTTTCAATGGCAAAAATCAATGAATATTGTAAATGCACAAACAGTAATATCTCCACATTGCAAGGTGCAATTCTGAAATTTTTTGCTTTTTCCTGCTAATCCTAGCATGATAAAGAAGATTCAAAGAGAGTGAGATGCCAGCTCCTTTCATTCAGTCAGTAGCTTCAAACATTTCTGGTATATGAAAAACACATGTTTTTCAATGGCAAAAATCAATGAATATTGTAAATGCACAAACAGTAATATCTCCACATTGCAAGGTGCAATTCTGAAATTTTTTGCTTTTTCCTGGCATGATAAAGAAGATTCAAAGAGAGTGAGATGCCAGCTCCTTTCATTCAGTCAGTAGCTTCAAACATTTCTGGTATATGAAAAACATGTTTTTCAATGGCAAAAATCAATAAATATTGTAAATGCACAAACAGTAATATCTCCACATTGCAAGGTGCAATTCTGAAATTTTTAGCTTTTTCCTGTTAATCCTAGCATGATAAAGAAGATTCAAAGAGAGTGAGATGCCAGCTCCTTTCATTCAGTCAGTAGCTTCAAACATTTCTGGACGTTTTTCAATGGCAAAAATCAATGAATATTGTAAATGCACAAACAGTAATATCTCCACATTGCAAGGTGCAATTCTGAAATTTTTTGCTTTTTCCTGTTAATCCTAGCATGATAAAGAAGATTCAAAGAGAGTGAGATGCCAGCTCCTTTCATTCAGTCAGTAGCTTCAAACATTTCTGGTATATGAAAAACGTTTTTCAATTGCAAAAATCAATGAATATTGTAAATGCACAAACAGTAATATCTCCACATTGCAAGGTGCAATTCTGAAATTTTTTGCTTTTTCCTGTTAATCCTAGCATGATAAAGAAGATTCAAAGAGAGTGAGATGCCAGTTCCTTTCATTCAGTCAGTAGCTTCAAACATTTCTGGTATATGAAAAACATGTTTTTCAATGGCAAAAATCAATGAATATTGTAAATGCACAAACAGTAATATCTCCACATTGCAAGGTGCAATTCTGAAATTTTTTGCTTTTTCCTGTTAATCCTAGCATGATAAAGAAGATTCAAAGAGAGTGAGATGCCAGCTCCTTTCATTCAGTCAGTAGCTTCAAACATTTCTGGTATATGAAAAACATGTTTTTCAATGGCAAAAATCAATGAATATTTTAAATGCACAAACAGTAATATCTCCACATTGCAAGGTGCAATTCTGAAATTTTTTGCTTTTTCCTGCTAATCCTAGCATGATAAAGAAGATTCAAAGAGAGTGAGATGCCAGCTCCTTTCATTCAGTCAGTAGCTTCAAACATTTCTGGACGTTTTTCAATGGCAAAAATCAATGAATATTGTAAATGCACAAACAGTAATATCTCCACATTGCAAGGTGCAATTCTGAAATTTTTTGCTTTTTCCTGTTAATCCTAGCATGATAAAGAAGATTCAAAGAGAGTGAGATGCCAGCTCCTTTCATTCAGTCAGTAGCTTCAAACATTTCTGGTATATGAAAAACATGTTTTTCAATGGCAAAAATCAATGAATATTGTAAATGCACAAACAGTAATATCTCCACATTGCAAGGTGCAATTCTGAAATTTTTTGCTTTTTCCTGTTAATCCTAGCATGATAAAGAAGATTCAAAGAGAGTGACATGCCAGCTCCTTTCATTCAGTCAGTAGCTTCAAACATTTCTGGTATATGAAAAACATGTTTTTCAATGGCAAAAATCAATGAATATTGTAAATGCACAAACAGTAATATCTCCACATTGCAAGGTGCAATTCTGAAATTTTTTGCTTTTTCCTGCTAATCCTAGCATGATAAAGAAGATTCAAAGAGAGTGAGATGCCAGCTCCTTTCATTCAGTCAGTAGCTTCAAACATTTCTGGACGTTTTTCAATGGCAAAAATCAATGAATATTGTAAATGCACAAACAGTAATATCTCCACATTGCAAGGTGCAATTCTGAAATTTTTTGCTTTTTCCTGTTAATCCTAGCATGAAAAGAAGATTCAAAGAGAGTGAGATGCCAGCTCCTTTCATTCAGTCAGTAGCTTCAAACATTTCTGGTATATGAAAAACATGTTTTTCAATGGCAAAAATCAATGAATATTGTAAATGCACAAACAGTAATATCTCCACATTGCAAGGTGCAATTCTGAAATTTTTTGCTTTTTCCTGCTAATCCTAGCATGATAAAGAAGATTCAAAGAGAGTGAGATGCCAGCTCCTTTCATTCAGTCAGTAGCTTCAAACATTTCTGGTATATGAAAAACACATGTTTTTCAATGGCAAAAATCAATGAATATTGTAAATGCACAAACAGTAATATCTCCACATTGCAAGGTGCAATTCTGAAATTTTTTGCTTTTTCCTGGCATGATAAAGAAGATTCAAAGAGAGTGAGATGCCAGCTCCTTTCATTCAGTCAGTAGCTTCAAACATTTCTGGTATATGAAAAACATGTTTTTCAATGGCAAAAATCAATGAATATTGTAAATGCACAAACAGTAATATCTCCACATTGCAAGGTGCAATTCTGAAATTTTTAGCTTTTTCCTGTTAATCCTAGCATGATAAAGAAGATTCAAAGAGAGTGAGATGCCAGCTCCTTTCATTCAGTCAGTAGCTTCAAACATTTCTGGACGTTTTTCAATGGCAAAAATCAATGAATATTGTAAATGCACAAACAGTAATATCTCCACATTGCAAGGTGCAATTCTGAAATTTTTTGCTTTTTCCTGTTAATCCTAGCATGATAAAGAAGATTCAAAGAGAGTGAGATGCCAGCTCCTTTCATTCAGTCAGTAGCTTCAAACATTTCTGGTATATGAAAAACGTTTTTCAATGGCAAAAATCAATGAATATTGTAAATGCACAAACAGTAATATCTCCACATTGCAAGGTGCAATTCTGAAATTTTTTGCTTTTTCCTGCTAATCCTAGCATGATAAAGAAGATTCAAAGAGAGTGAGATGCCAGCTCCTTTCATTCAGTCAGTAGCTTCAAACATTTCTGGTATATGAAAAACATGTTTTTCAATGGCAAAAATCAATGAATATTGTAAATGCACAAACAGTAATATCTCCACATTGCAAGGTGCAATTCTGAAATTTTTTGCTTTTTCCTGCTAATCCTAGCATGATAAAGAAGATTCAAAGAGAGTGAGATGCCAGCTCCTTTCATTCAGTCAGTAGCTTCAAACATTTCTGGACGTTTTTCAATGGCAAAAATCAATGAATATTGTAAATGCACAAACAGTAATATCTCCACATTGCAAGGTGCAATTCTGAAATTTTTTGCTTTTTCCTGTTAATCCTAGCATGATAAAGAAGATTCAAAGAGAGTGAGATGCCAGCTCCTTTCATTCAGTCAGTAGCTTCAAACATTTCTGGTATATGAAAAACATGTTTTTCAATGGCAAAAATCAATGAATATTGTAAATGCACAAACAGTAATATCTCCACATTGCAAGGTGCAATTCTGAAATTTTTTGCTTTTTCCTGCTAATCCTAGCATGATAAAGAAGATTCAAAGAGAGTGAGATGCCAGCTCCTTTCATTCAGTCAGTAGCTTCAAACATTTCTGGTATATGAAAAACACATGTTTTTCAATGGCAAAAATCAATGAATATTGTAAATGCACAAACAGTAATATCTCCACATTGCAAGGTGCAATTCTGAAATTTTTTGCTTTTTCCTGCTAATCCTAGCATGATAAAGAAGATTCAAAGAGAGTGAGATGCCAGCTCCTTTCATTCAGTCAGTAGCTTCAAACATTTCTGGTATATGAAAAACATGTTTTTCAATGGCAAAAATCAATGAATATTGTAAATGCACAAACAGTAATATCTCCACATTGCAAGGTGCAATTCTGAAATTTTTAGCTTTTTCCTGTTAATCCTAGCATGATAAAGAAGATTCAAAGAGAGTGAGATGCCAGCTCCTTTCATTCAGTCAGTAGCTTCAAACATTTCTGGACGTTTTTCAATGGCAAAAATCAATGAATATTGTAAATGCACAAACAGTAATATCTCCACATTGCAAGGTGCAATTCTGAAATTTTTTGCTTTTTCCTGTTAATCCTAGCATGATAAAGAAGATTCAAAGAGAGTGAGATGCCAGCTCCTTTCATTCAGTCAGTAGCTTCAAACATTTCTGGTATATGAAAAACGTTTTTCAATGGCAAAAATCAATGAATATTGTAAATGCACAAACAGTAATATCTCCACATTGCAAGGTGCAATTCTGAAATTTTTTGCTTTTTCCTGCTAATCCTAGCATGATAAAGAAGATTCAAAGAGAGTGAGATGCCAGCTCCTTTCATTCAGTCAGTAGCTTCAAACATTTCTGGTATATGAAAAACATGTTTTTCAATGGCAAAAATCAATGAATATTGTAAATGCACAAACAGTAATATCTCCACATTGCAAGGTGCAATTCTGAAATTTTTTGCTTTTTCCTGCTAATCCTAGCATGATAAAGAAGATTCAAAGAGAGTGAGATGCCAGCTCCTTTCATTCAGTCAGTAGCTTCAAACATTTCTGGACGTTTTTCAATGGCAAAAATCAATGAATATTGTAAATGCACAAACAGTAATATCTCCACATTGCAAGGTGCAATTCTGAAATTTTTTGCTTTTTCCTGTTAATCCTAGCATGATAAAGAAGATTCAAAGAGAGTGAGATGCCAGCTCCTTTCATTCAGTCAGTAGCTTCAAACATTTCTGGTATATGAAAAACATGTTTTTCAATGGCAAAAATCAATGAATATTGTAAATGCACAAACAGTAATATCTCCACATTGCAAGGTGAAATTCTGAAATTTTTTGCTTTTTCCTGTTAATCCTAGCATGATAAAGAAGATTCAAAGAGAGTGAGATGCCAGCTCCTTTCATTCAGTCAGTAGCTTCAAACATTTCTGGTATATGAAAAACATGTTTTTCAATGGCAAAAATCAATGAATATTGTAAATGCACAAACAGTAATATCTCCACATTGCAAGGTGCAATTCTGAAATTTTTTGCTTTTTCCTGCTAATCCTAGCATGATAAAGAAGATTCAAAGAGAGTGAGATGCCAGCTCCTTTCATTCAGTCAGTAGCTTCAATCATTTCTGGACATTTTTCAATGGCAAAAATCAATGAATATTGTAAATGCACAAACAGTAATTTCTCCGCATTGCAAGGTGCAATTCTGAAATTTTTTGCTTTTTCCTGCTCCTCTTAGCATGATAAAGAAGATTCAAAGAGAGTGAGATGACAGCTCCTTTCATTCAGTCAGTAGCTTCAATCATTTCTGGACGTTTTTCAATGGCAAAAATCAATGAATATTGTAAATGCACAAACAGTAATTTCTCCGCATTGCAAGGTGCAATTCTGAAATTTTTTGCTTTTTCCTGCTCCTCTTAGCATGATAAAGAAGATTCAAAGAGAGTGAGATGCCAGCTCCTTTCATTCAGTCAGTAGCTTCAAACATTTCTGGTATATGAAAAACATGTTTTTCAATGGCAAAAATCAATGAATATTGTAAATGCACAAACAGTAATATCTCCACATTGCAAGGTGCAATTCTGAAATTCTTTGCTTTTTCCTGCTAATCCTAGCATGATAAAGAAGATTCAAAGAGAGTGAGATGCCAGCTCCTTTCATTCAGTCAGTAGCTTCAAACATTTCTGGTATATGAAAAACATGTTTTTCAATGGCAAAAATCAATGAATATTGTAAATGCACAAACAGTAATATCTCCACATTGCAAGGTGCAATTCTGAAATTTTTAGCTTTTTCCTGTTAATCCTAGCATGATAAAGAAGATTCAAAGAGAGTGAGATGCCAGCTCCTTTCATTCAGTCAGTAGCTTCAAACATTTCTGGACGTTTTTCAATGGCAAAAATCAATGAATATTGTAAATGCACAAACAGTAATATCTCCACATTGCAAGGTGCAATTCTGAAATTTTTTGCTTTTTCCTGTTAATCCTAGCATGATAAAGAAGATTCAAAGAGAGTGAGATGCCAGCTCCTTTCATTCAGTCAGTAGCTTCAAACATTTCTGGTATATGAAAAACATGTTTTTCAATGGCAAAAATCAATGAATATTGTAAATGCACAAACAGTAATATCTCCACATTGCAAGGTGCAATTCTGAAATTTTTTGCTTTTTCCTGCTAATCCTAGCATGATAAAGAAGATTCAAAGAGAGTGAGATGCCAGCTCCTTTCATTCAGTCAGTAGCTTCAAACATTTCTGGTATATGAAAAACATGTTTTTCAATGGCAAAAATCAATGAATATTGTAAATGCAGAAACAGTAATATCTCCACATTGCAAGGTGCAATTCTGAAATTTTTTGCTTTTTCCTGCTAATCCTAGCATGATAAAGAAGATTCAAAGAGAGTGAGATGCCAGCTCCTTTCATTCAGTCAGTAGCTTCAAACATTTCTGGACGTTTTTCAATGGCAAAAATCAATGAATATTGTAAATGCACAAACAGTAATATCTCCACATTGCAAGGTGCAATTCTGAAATTTTTTGCTTTTTCCTGTTAATCCTAGCATGATAAAGAAGATTCAAAGAGAGTGAGATGCCAGCTCCTTTCATTCAGTCAGTAGCTTCAAACATTTCTGGACGTTTTTCAATGGCAAAAATCAATGAATATTGTAAATGCACAAACAGTAATATCTCCACATTGCAAGGTGCAATTCTGAAATTTTTTGCTTTTTCCTGTTAATCCTAGCATGATAAAGAAGATTCAAAGAGAGTGAGATGCCAGCTCCTTTCATTCAGTCAGTAGCTTCAAACATTTCTGGTATATGAAAAACATGTTTTTCAATGGCAAAAATCAATGAATATTGTAAATGCACAAACAGTAATATCTCCACATTGCAAGGTGCAATTCTGAAATTTTTTGCTTTTTCCTGTTAATCCTAGCATGATAAAGAAGATTCAAAGAGAGTGAGATGCCAGCTCCTTTCATTCAGTCAGTAGCTTCAAACATTTCTGGTATATGAAAAACATGTTTTTCAATGGCAAAAATCAATGAATATTTTAAATGCACAAACAGTAATATCTCAACATTGCAAGGTGCAATTCTGAAATTTTTTGCTTTTTCCTGCTAATCCTAGCATGATAAAGAAGATTCAAAGAGAGTGAGATGCCAGCTCCTTTCATTCAGTCAGTAGCTTCAAACATTTCTGGACGTTTTTCAATGGCAAAAATCAATGAATATTGTAAATGCACAAACAGTAATATCTCCACATTGCAAGGTGCAATTCTGAAATTTTTTGCTTTTTCCTGTTAATCCTAGCATGATAAAGAAGATTCAAAGAGAGTGAGATGCCAGCTCCTTTCATTCAGTCAGTAGCTTCAATCATTTCTGGACATTTTTCAATGGCAAAAATCAATGAATATTGTAAATGCACAAACAGTAATTTCTCCGCATTGCAAGGTGCAATTCTGAAATTTTTTGCTTTTTCCTGCTCCTCTTAGCATGATAAAGAAGATTCAAAGAGAGTGAGATGACAGCTCCTTTCATTCAGTCAGTAGCTTCAATCATTTCTGGACGTTTTTCAATGGCAAAAATCAATGAATATTGTAAATGCACAAACAGTAATTTCTCCGCATTGCAAGGTGCAATTCTGAAATTTTTTGCTTTTTCCTGCTCCTCTTAGCATGATAAAGAAGATTCAAAGAGAGTGAGATGCCAGCTCCTTTCATTCAGTCAGTAGCTTCAAACATTTCTGGTATATGAAAAACATGTTTTTCAATGGCAAAAATCAATGAATATTGTAAATGCACAAACAGTAATATCTCCACATTGCAAGGTGCAATTCTGAAATTCTTTGCTTTTTCCTGCTAATCCTAGCATGATAAAGAAGATTCAAAGAGAGTGAGATGCCAGCTCCTTTCATTCAGTCAGTAGCTTCAAACATTTCTGGTATATGAAAAACATGTTTTTCAATGGCAAAAATCAATGAATATTGTAAATGCACAAACAGTAATATCTCCACATTGCAAGGTGCAATTCTGAAATTTTTAGCTTTTTCCTGTTAATCCTAGCATGATAAAGAAGATTCAAAGAGAGTGAGATGCCAGCTCCTTTCATTCAGTCAGTAGCTTCAAACATTTCTGGACGTTTTTCAATGGCAAAAATCAATGAATATTGTAAATGCACAAACAGTAATATCTCCACATTGCAAGGTGCAATTCTGAAATTTTTTGCTTTTTCCTGTTAATCCTAGCATGATAAAGAAGATTCAAAGAGAGTGAGATGCCAGCTCCTTTCATTCAGTCAGTAGCTTCAAACATTTCTGGTATATGAAAAACATGTTTTTCAATGGCAAAAATCAATGAATATTGTAAATGCACAAACAGTAATATCTCCACATTGCAAGGTGCAATTCTGAAATTTTTTGCTTTTTCCTGCTAATCCTAGCATGATAAAGAAGATTCAAAGAGAGTGAGATGCCAGCTCCTTTCATTCAGTCAGTAGCTTCAAACATTTCTGGTATATGAAAAACATGTTTTTCAATGGCAAAAATCAATGAATATTGTAAATGCACAAACAGTAATATCTCCACATTGCAAGGTGCAATTCTGAAATTTTTTGCTTTTTCCTGCTAATCCTAGCATGATAAAGAAGATTCAAAGAGAGTGAGATGCCAGCTCCTTTCATTCAGTCAGTAGCTTCAAACATTTCTGGACGTTTTTCAATGGCAAAAATCAATGAATATTGTAAATGCACAAACAGTAATATCTCCACATTGCAAGGTGCAATTCTGAAATTTTTTGCTTTTTCCTGTTAATCCTAGCATGATAAAGAAGATTCAAAGAGAGTGAGATGCCAGCTCCTTTCATTCAGTCAGTAGCTTCAAACATTTCTGGACGTTTTTCAATGGCAAAAATCAATGAATATTGTAAATGCACAAACAGTAATATCTCCACATTGCAAGGTGCAATTCTGAAATTTTTTGCTTTTTCCTGTTAATCCTAGCATGATAAAGAAGATTCAAAGAGAGTGAGATGCCAGCTCCTTTCATTCAGTCAGTAGCTTCAAACATTTCTGGTATATGAAAAACATGTTTTTCAATGGCAAAAATCAATGAATATTGTAAATGCACAAACAGTAATATCTCCACATTGCAAGGTGCAATTCTGAAATTTTTTGCTTTTTCCTGTTAATCCTAGCATGATAAAGAAGATTCAAAGAGAGTGAGATGCCAGCTCCTTTCATTCAGTCAGTAGCTTCAAACATTTCTGGTATATGAAAAACATGTTTTTCAATGGCAAAAATCAATGAATATTTTAAATGCACAAACAGTAATATCTCCACATTGCAAGGTGCAATTCTGAAATTTTTTGCTTTTTCCTGCTAATCCTAGCATGATAAAGAAGATTCAAAGAGAGTGAGATGCCAGCTCCTTTCATTCAGTCAGTAGCTTCAAACATTTCTGGACGTTTTTCAATGGCAAAAATCAATGAATATTGTAAATGCACAAACAGTAATATCTCCACATTGCAAGGTGCAATTCTGAAATTTTTTGCTTTTTCCTGTTAATCCTAGCATGATAAAGAAGATTCAAAGAGAGTGAGATGCCAGCTCCTTTCATTCAGTCAGTAGCTTCAAACATTTCTGGTATATGAAAAACATGTTTTTCAATGGCAAAAATCAATGAATATTGTAAATGCACAAACAGTAATATCTCCACATTGCAAGGTGCAATTCTGAAATTTTTTGCTTTTTCCTGTTAATCCTAGCATGATAAAGAAGATTCAAAGGGAGTGACATGCCAGCTCCTTTCATTCAGTCAGTAGCTTCAAACATTTCTGGTATATGAAAAACATGTTTTTCAATGGCAAAAATCAATGAATATTGTAAATGCACAAACAGTAATATCTCCACATTGCAAGGTGCAATTCTGAAATTTTTGCTTTTTCCTGCTAATCCTAGCATGATAAAGAAGATTCAAAGAGAGTGAGATGCCAGCTCCTTTCATTCAGTCAGTAGCTTCAAACATTTCTGGACGTTTTTCAATGGCAAAAATCAATGAATATTGTAAATGCACAAACAGTAATATCTCCACATTGCAAGGTGCAATTCTGAAATTTTTTGCTTTTTCCTGTTAATCCTAGCATGATAAAGAAGATTCAAAGAGAGTGAGATGCCAGCTCCTTTCATTCAGTCAGTAGCTTCAAACATTTCTGGAATATGAAAAACATGTTTTTCAATGGCAAAAATCAATGAATATTGTAAATGCACAAACAGTAATATCTCCACATTGCAAGGTGCAATTCTGAAATTTTTTGCTTTTTCCTGCTAATCCTAGCATGATAAAGAAGATTCAAAGAGAGTGAGATGCCAGCTCCTTTCATTCAGTCAGTAGCTTCAAACATTTCTGGTATATGAAAAACACATGTTTTTCAATGGCAAAAATCAATGAATATTGTAAATGCACAAACAGTAATATCTCCACATTGCAAGGTGCAATTCTGAAATTTTTTGCTTTTTCCTGCTAATCCTAGCATGATAAAGAAGATTCAAAGAGAGTGAGATGCCAGCTCCTTTCATTCAGTCAGTAGCTTCAAACATTTCTGGTATATGAAAAACATGTTTTTCAATGGCAAAAATCAATGAATATTGTAAATGCACAAACAGTAATATCTCCACATTGCAAGGTGCAATCCTGAAATGTTTAGCTTTTTCCTGTTAATCCTAGCATGATAAAGAAGATTCAAAGAGAGTGAGATGCCAGCTCCTTTCATTCAGTCAGTAGCTTCAAACATTTCTGGACGTTTTTCAATGGCAAAAATCAATGAATATTGTAAATGCACAAACAGTAATATCTCCACATTGCAAGGTGCAATTCTGAAATTTTTTGCTTTTTCCTGTTAATCCTAGCATGATAAAGAAGATTCAAAGAGAGTGAGATGCCAGCTCCTTTCATTCAGTCAGTAGCTTCAAACATTTCTGGTATATGAAAAACGTTTTTCAATGGCAAAAATCAATGAATATTGTAAAAGCACAAACAGTAATATCTCCACATTGCAAGGTGCAATTCTGAAATTTTTTGCTTTTTCCTGCTAATCCTAGCATGATAAAGAAGATTCAAAGAGAGTGAGATGCCAGCTCCTTTCATTCAGTCAGTAGCTTCAAACATTTCTGGTATATGAAAAACATGTTTTTCAATGGCAAAAATCAATGAATATTGTAAATGCACAAACAGTAATATCTCCACATTGCAAGGTGCAATTCTGAAATTTTTTGCTTTTTCCTGCTAATCCTAGCATGATAAAGAAGATTCAAAGAGAGTGAGATGCCAGCTCCTTTCATTCAGTCAGTAGCTTCAAACATTTCTGGACGTTTTTCAATGGCAAAAATCAATGAATATTGTAAATGCTCAAACAGTAATATCTCCACATTGCAAGGTGCAATTCTGAAATTTTTTGCTTTTTCCTGTTAATCCTAGCATGATAAAGAAGATTCAAAGAGAGTGAGATGCCAGCTCCTTTCATTCAGTCAGTAGCTTCAAACATTTCTGGTATATGAAAAACATGTTTTTCAATGGCAAAAATCAATGAATATTGTAAATGCACAAACAGTAATATCTCCACATTGCAAGGTGAAATTCTGAAATTTTTTGCTTTTTCCTGTTAATCCTAGCATGATAAAGAAGATTCAAAGAGAGTGAGATGCCAGCTCCTTTCATTCAGTCAGTAGCTTCAAACATTTCTGGTATATGAAAAACATGTTTTTCAATGGCAAAAATCAATGAATATTGTAAATGCACAAACAGTAATATCTCCACATTGCAAGGTGCAATTCTGAAATTTTTTGCTTTTTCCTGCTAATCCTAGCATGATAAAGAAGATTCAAAGAGAGTGAGATGCCAGCTCCTTTCATTCAGTCAGTAGCTTCAATCATTTCTGGACATTTTTCAATGGCAAAAATCAATGAATATTGTAAATGCACAAACAGTAATATCTCCACATTGCAAGGTGCAATTCTGAAATTTTTTGCTTTTTCCTGTTAATCCTAGCATGATAAAGAAGATTCAAAGAGAGTGAGATGCCAGCTCCTTTCATTCAGTCAGTAGCTTCAAACATTTCTGGTATATGAAAAACATGTTTTTCAATGGCAAAAATCAATGAATATTGTAAATGCACAAACAGTAATATCTCCACATTGCAAGGTGAAATTCTGAAATTTTTTGCTTTTTCCTGTTAATCCTAGCATGATAAAGAAGATTCAAAGAGAGTGAGATGCCAGCTCCTTTCATTCAGTCAGTAGCTTCAAACATTTCTGGTATATGAAAAACATGTTTTTCAATGGCAAAAATCAATGAATATTGTAAATGCACAAACAGTAATATCTCCACATTGCAAGGTGCAATTCTGAAATTTTTTGCTTTTTCCTGCTAATCCTAGCATGATAAAGAAGATTCAAAGAGAGTGAGATGCCAGCTCCTTTCATTCAGTCAGTAGCTTCAATCATTTCTGGACATTTTTCAATGTCAAAAATCAATGAATATTGTAAATGCACAAACAGTAATTTCTCCGCATTGCAAGGTGCAATTCTGAAATTTTTTGCTTTTTCCTGCTCCTCTTAGCATGATAAAGAAGATTCAAAGAGAGTGAGATGACAGCTCCTTTCATTCAGTCAGTAGCTTCAATCATTTCTGGACGTTTTTCAATGGCAAAAATCAATGAATATTGTAAATGCACAAATAGTAATTTCTCCGCATTGCAAGGTGCAATTCTGAAATTTTTTGCTTTTTCCTGCTCCTCTTAGCATGATAAAGAAGATTCAAAGAGAGTGAGGTGCCAGCTCCTTTCATTCAGTCAGGAGCTTCAAACATTTCTGGTATATGAATAACATGTTTTTCAATGGCAAAAATCAATGAATATTGTAAATGCACAAACAGTAATTTCTCCGCATTGCAAGGTGCAATTCTGAAATTTTTTGCTTTTTCCTGCTCCTCTTAGCATGATAAAGAAGATTCAAAGAGAGTGAGATGCCAGCTCCTTTCATTCAGTCAGTAGCTTCAATCATTTCTGGACGTTTTTCAATGGCAAAAATCAATGAATATTGTAAATGCACAAACAGTAATTTCTCCGCATTGCAAGGTGCAATTCTGAAATTTTTTGCTTTTTCCTGCTCCTCTTAGCATGATAAACAAGATTCAAAGAGAGTGAGATGCCAGCTCCTTTCATTCAGTCAGTAGCTTCAATCATTTCTGGACGTTTTTCAATGGCAAAAATCATTGAATATTGTAAATGCACAAACAGTAATTTCTCCCATTGCAAGGTGCAATTCTGAAATTTTTTACTTTTTCCTGCTCCTCTTAGCATGATAAAGAAGATTCAAAGAGAGTGAGATGCCAGCTCCTTTCATTCTGTCAGTAGCTTCAATCATTTCTGGTATATGAATAACATGATGTTTTTCAATAGCAAAAATCAATGAATATTGTAAATGCACAAACAGTAATTTCTCCGCATTGCAAGGTGCAATTCTGAAATTTTTTGCTTTTTCCTGCTCCTCTTAGCATGATAAAGAAGATTCAAAGAGAGTGAGATGCCAGCTCCTTTCATTCAGTCAGTAGCTTCAATCATTTCTGGACATTTTTCAATGGCAAAAATCAATGAATATTGTAAATGCACAAACAGTAATTTCTCCGCATTGCAAGGTGCAATTCTGAAATTTTTTGCTTTTTCCTGCTCCTCTTAGCATGATAAACAAGATTCAAAGAGAGTGAGATGCCATCTCCTTTTATTCAGTCAGTAGCTTCAATCATTTCTGGACGTTTTTCAATGGCAAAAATCAATGAATATTGTAAATGCACAAACAGTAATTTCTCCGCATTGCAAGGTGCAATTCTGAAATTTTTTGCTTTTTCCTGCTCCTCTTATCATGATAAAGAAGTTTCAAAGAGAGTGAGATGCCAGCTTCTTTCATTCAGTCAGTAGCTTCAATCATTTCTGGTATATGAATAACATGATGTTTTTCAATGGCAAAAATCAATGAATATTGTAAATGCACAAACAGTAATTTCTCCGCATTGCAAGGTGCAATTCTGAAATTTTTTGCTTTTTCCTGCTCCTCTTAGCATGATAAAGAAGATTCAAAGAGAGTGAGATGCCAGCTCCTTTCATTCAGTCAGTAGCTTCAATCATTTCTGGACGTTTTTCAATGGCAAAAATCAATGAATATTGTAAATGCACAAACAGTAATTTCTCCGCATTGCAAGGTGCAATTCTGAAATTTTTTGCTTTTTCCTGCTCCTCTTAGCATGATAAACAAGATTCAAAGAGAGTGAGATGCCAGCTCCTTTAATTCAGTCAGTAGCTTCAATCATTTCTGGACGTTTTTCAATGGCAAAAATCATTGAATATTGTAAATGCACAAACAGTAATTTCTCCGCATTGCAAGGTGCAATTCTGAAATTTTTTACTTTTTCCTGCTCCTCTTAGCATGATAAAGAAGATTCAAAGAGAGTGAGATGCCAGCTCCTTTCATTCAGTCAGTAGCTTCAATCATTTCTGGTATATGAATAACATGATGTTTTTCAATCGCAAAAATCAATGAATATTGTAAATGCACAAACAGTAATTTCTCCGCATTGCAAGGTGCAATTCTGAAATTTTTTGCTTTTTCCTGCTCCTCTTAGCATGATAAAGAAGATTCAAAGAGAGTGAGATGCCAGCTCCTTTCATTCAGTCAGTAGCTACAATCATTTCTGGATGTTTTTCAATGGCAAAAATCAATGAATATTGTAAATGCACAAACAGTAATTTCTCCGCATTGCAAGGTGCAATTCTGAAATTTTTTGCTTTTTCCTGCTCCTCTTAGCATGATAAAGAAGATTCAAAGAGAGTGAGATGCCAGCTCCTTTCCTTCAGTCAGTAGCTTCAATCATTTCTGGTATATGAATAACATGATGTTTTTCAATGGCAAAAATCAATGAATTTTGTAAATGCACAAACAGTAATTTCTCCGCATTGCAAGGCGCAATTCTGAAATTTTTTGCTTTTTCCTGCTCCTCTTAGCATGATAAAGAAGATTCAAAGAGAGTGAGATGCCAGCTCCTTTCATTCAGTCAGTAGCTTCAATCATTTCTGGACATTTTTCAATGGCAAAAATCAATGAATATTGTAAATGCACAAACAGTAATTTCTCCGCATTGCAAGGTGCAATTCTGAAATTTTTTGCTTTTTCCTGCTCCTCTTAGCATGATAAAGAAGATTCAAAGAGAGTGAGATGCCAGCTCCTTTCATTCAGTCAGTAGCTTCAATCATTTCTGGACGTTTTTCAATGGCAAAAATCAATGAATATTGTAAATGCACAAACAGTAATTTCTCCGCATTGCAAGGTGCAATTCTGAAATTTTTTGCTTTTTCCTGCTCCTCTTAGCATGATAAACAAGATTCAAAGAGAGTGAGATGCCAGCTCCTTTCATTCAGTCAGTAGCTTCAATCATTTCTGGACGTTTTTCAATGGCAAAAATCATTGAATATTGTAAATGCACAAACAGTAATTTCTCCGCATTGCAAGGTGCAATTCTGAAATTTTTTACTTTTTCCTGCTCCTCTTAGCATGATAAAGAAGATTCAAAGAGAGTGAGATGCCAGCTCCTTTCATTCAGTCAGTAGCTTCAATCATTTCTGGTATATGAATAACATGATGTTTTTCAATCGCAAAAATCAATGAATATTGTAAATGCACAAACAGTAATTTCTCCGCATTGCAAGGTGCAATTCTGAAATTTTTTGCTTTTTCCTGCTCCTCTTAGCATGATAAAGAAGATTCAAAGAGAGTGAGATGCCAGCTCCTTTCATTCAGTCAGTAGCTACAATCATTTCTGGATGTTTTTCAATGGCAAAAATCAATGAATATTGTAAATGCACAAACAGTAATTTCTCCGCATTGCAAGGTGCAATTCTGAAATTTTTTGCTTTTTCCTGCTCCTCTTAGCATGATAAAGAAGATTCAAAGAGAGTGAGATGCCAGCTCCTTTCCTTCAGTCAGTAGCTTCAATCATTTCTGGTATATGAATAACATGATGTTTTTCAATGGCAAAAATCAATGAATTTTGTAAATGCACAAACAGTAATTTCTCCGCATTGCAAGGCGCAATTCTGAAATTTTTTGCTTTTTCCTGCTCCTCTTAGCATGATAAAGAAGATTCAAAGAGAGTGAGATGCCAGCTCCTTTCCTTCAGTCAGTAGCTTCAATCATTTCTGGTATATGAATAACATGATGTTTTTCAATGGCAAAAATCAATGAATTTTGTAAATGCACAAACAGTAATTTCTCCGCATTGCAAGGCGCAATTCTGAAATTTTTTGCTTTTTCCTGCTCCTCTTAGCATGATAAAGAAGATTCAAAGAGAGTGAGATGCCAGCTCCTTTCATTCAGTCAGTAGCTTCAATCATTTCTGGACATTTTTCAATGGCAAAAATCAATGAATATTGTAAATGCACAAACAGTAATTTCTCCGCATTGCAAGGTGCAATTCTGAAATTTTTTGCTTTTTCCTGCTCCTCTTAGCATGATAAAGAAGATTCAAAGAGAGTGAGATGCCAGCTCCTTTCATTCAGTCAGTAGCTTCAATCATTTCTGGACGTTTTTCAATGGCAAAAATCAATGAATATTGTAAATGCACAAACAGTAATTTCTCCGCATTGCAAGGTGCAATTCTGAAATTTTTTGCTTTTTCCTGCTCCTCTTAGCATGATAAAGAAGATTCAAAGAGAGTGATATGCCAGCTCCTTTCATTCAGTCAGTACCTTCAATCATTTCTGGACGTTTTTCAATGGCAAAAATCAATGAATATTGTAAATGCACAAACTGTAATTTCTCCGCATTGCAAGGTGCAATTCTGAAATTTTTTGCTTTTTCCTGCTCCTCTTAGCATGATAAAGAAGATTCAAAGAGAGTGAGATGCCAGCTCCTTTCATTCAGTCAGTAGCTTCAATCATTTCTGGTATATGAATAACATGATGTTTTTCAATAGCAAAAATCAATGAATATTGTAAATGCACAAACAGTAATTTCTCCGCATTGCAAGGTGCAATTCTGAAATTTTTTGCTTTTTCCTGCTCCTCTTAGCATGATAAAGAAGATTCAAAGAGAGTGAGATGCCAGCTCCTTTCATTCAGTCAGTAGCTTCAATCATTTCTGGACGTTTTTCAATGGCAAAAATCAATGAATATTGTAAATGCACAAACAGTAATTTCTCCACATTGCAAGGTGCAATTCTGAAATTTTTTGCTTTTTCCTGCTCCTCTTAGCATGATAAACAAGATTCAAAGAGAGTGAGATGCCAGCTCCTTTCATTCAGTCAGTAGCTTCAATCATTTCTGGACGTTTTTCAATGGCAAAAATCATTGAATATTGTAAATGCACAAACAGTAATTTCTCCACATTGCAAGGTGCAATTCTGAAATTTTTTACTTTTTCCTGCTCCTCTTAGCATGATAAGGAAGATTCAAAGAGAGTGAGATGCCAGCTCCTTTCATTCAGTCAGTAGCTTCAATCATTTCTGGACATTTTTCAGTGGCAAAAATCAATGAATATTGTAAATGCACAAACAGTAATTTCTCCGCATTGCAAGGTGCAATTCTGAAATTTTTTGCTTTTTCCTGCTCCTCTTAGCATGATAAAGAAGATTCAAAGAGAGTGAGATGCCAGCTCCTTTCCTTCAGTCAGTAGCTTCAATCATTTCTGGTATATGAATAACATGATGTTTTTCAATGGCAAAAATCAATGAATTTTGTAAATGCACAAACAGTAATTTCTCCGCATTGCAAGGCGCAATTCTGAAATTTTTTGCTTTTTCCTGCTCCTCTTAGCATGATAAAGAAGATTCAAAGAGAGTGAGATGCCAGCTCCTTTCATTCAGTCAGTAGCTTCAATCATTTCTGGACATTTTTCAATGGCAAAAATCAATGAATATTGTAAATGCACAAACAGTAATTTCTCCGCATTGCAAGGTGCAATTCTGAAATTTTTTGCTTTTTCCTGCTCCTCTTAGCATGATAAAGAAGATTCAAAGAGAGTGAGATGCCAGCTCCTTTCATTCAGTCAGTAGCTTCAATCATTTCTGGACGTTTTTCAATGGCAAAAATCAATGAATATTGTAAATGCACAAACAGTAATTTCTCCGCATTGCAAGGTGCAATTCTGAAATTTTTTGCTTTTTCCTGCTCCTCTTAGCATGATAAAGAAGATTCAAAGAGAGTGAGGTGCCAGCTCCTTTCATTCAGTCAGGAGCTTCAAACATTTCTGGTATATGAATAACATGTTTTTCAATGGCAAAAATCAATGAATATTGTAAATGCACAAACAGTAATTTCTCCGCATTGCAAGGTGCAATTCTGAAATTTTTTGCTTTTTCCTGCTCCTCTTAGCATGATAAAGAAGATTCAAAGAGAGTGAGATGCCAGCTCCTTTCATTCAGTCAGTAGCTTCAATCATTTCTGGACGTTTTTCAATGGCAAAAATCAATGAATATTGTAAATGCACAAACTGTAATTTCTCCGCATTGCAAGGTGCAATTCTGAAATTTTTTGCTTTTTCCTGCTCCTCTTAGCATGATAAAGAAGATTCAAAGAGAGTGAGATGCCAGCTCCTTTCATTCAGTCAGTAGCTTCAATCATTTCTGGACGTTTTTCAATGGCAAAAATCAACAAATATTGTAAATGCACAAACAGTAATTTCTCCGCATTGCAAGGTGCAATTCTGAAATTTTTTGCTTTTTCCTGCTCCTCTTAGCATGATAAAGAAGATTCAAAGAGAGTGAGATGCCAGCTCCTTTCATTCAGTCAGTAGCTTCAATCATTTCTGGACGTTTTTCAATGGCAAAAATCAATGAATATTGTAAATGCACAAACTGTAATTTCTCCGCATTGCAAGGTGCAATTCTGAAATTTTTTGCTTTTTCCTGCTCCTCTTAGCATGATAAAGAAGATTCAAAGAGAGTGAGATGCCAGCTCCTTTCATTCAGTCAGTAGCTTCAATCATTTCTGGACGTTTTTCAATGGCAAAAATCAATGAATATTGTAAATGCACAAACAGTAATTTCTCCGCATTGCAAGGTGCAATTCTGAAATTTTTTGCTTTTTCCTGCTCCTCTTAGCATGATAAAGAAGATTCAAAGAGAGTGAGATGCCAGCTCCTTTCATTCAGTCAGTACCTTCAATCATTTCTGGACGTTTTTCAATGGCAAAAATCAATGAATATTGTAAATGCACAAACAGTAATTTCTCCGCATTGCAAGGTGCAATTCTGAAATTTTTTGCTTTTTCCTGCTCCTCTTAGCATGATAAAGAAGATTCAAAGAGAGTGAGATGCCAGCTCCTTTCATTCAGTCAGTAGCTTTAAACATTTCTGGTATATGAATAACATGATGTTTTTCAATGGCAAAAATCAATGAATATTGTAAATGCACAAACAGTAATTTCTCCGCATTGCAAGGTGCAAGTCTGAAATTTTTTGCTTTTTCCTGCTCCTCTTAGCATGATAAAGAAGATTCAAAGAGAGTGAGATGCCAGCTCCTTTCATTCAGTCAGTAGCTTCAAACATTTCTGGTATATGAATAACATGATGTTTTTCAATGGCAAAAATCAATGAATATTGTAAATGCACAAACAGTAATTTCTCCGCATTGCAAGGTGCAAGTCTGAAATTTTTTGCTTTATCCTGCTCCTCTTAGCATGATAAAGAAGATTCAAAGAGAGTGAGATGCCAGCTCCTTTCATTCAGTCAGTAGCTTCAATCATTTCTGGTATATGAATAACATGATGTTTTTCAATGGCAAAAATCAATGAATATTGTAAATGCACAAACAGTAATTTCTCCGCATTGCAAGGTGCAATTCTGAAATTTTTTGCTTTTTCCTGCTCCTCTTAGCATGATAAAGAAGATTCAAAGAGAGTGAGATGCCAGCTCCTTTCATTCAGTCAGTAGCTTCAAACATTTCTGGTATATGAATAACATGATGTTTTTCAATGGCAAAAATCAATGAATATTGTAAATGCACAAACAGTAATTTCTCCGCATTGCAAGGTGCAATTCTGAAATTTTTTGCTTTTTCCTGCTCCTCTTAGCATGATAAAGAAGATTCAAAGAGAGTGAGATGCCAGCTCCTTTCATTCAGTCAGTAGCTTCAATCATTTCTGGACGTTTTTCAATGGCAAAAATCAATGAATATTGTAAATGCACAAACAGTAATTTCTCCGCATTGCAAGGTGCAATTCTGAAAATTTTTGCTTTTTCCTGCTCCTCTTAGCATGATAAAGAAGTTTCAAAGAGAGTGAGATGCCAGCGCCTTTCATTCAGTCAGTAGCTTCAATAATTTCTGGACGTTTTTCAATGGCAAAAATCAATGAATATTGTAAATGCACAAACAGTAATTTCTCCGCATTGCAAGGTGCAATTCTGAAATTTTTTGCTTTTTCCTGCTCCTCTTAGCATGATAAACAAGATTCAAAGAGAGTGAGATGCCAGCTCCTTTCATTCAGTCAGTAGCTTCAATCATTTCTGGACATTTTTCAATGGCAAAAATCAATGAATATTGTAAATGCACAAACAGTAATTTATCCGCATTGCAAGGTGCAATTCTGAAATTTTTTGCTTTTTCCTGCTCCTCTTAGCATGATAAAGAAGATTCAAAGAGAGTGAGATGCCAGCTCCTTTCATTCAGTCAGTAGCTTCAAACATTTCTGGTATATGAATAACATGATGTTTTTCAATGGCAAAAATCAATGAATATTGTAAATGCACAAACAGTAATTTCTCCGCATTGCAAGGTGCAATTCTGAAATTTTTTGCTTTTTCCTGCTCCTCTTAGCATGATAAAGAAGATTCAAAGAGAGTGAGATGCCAGCTCCTTTCATTCAGTCAGTAGCTTCAATCATTTCTGGACGTTTTTCAATGGCAAAAATCAATGAATATTGTAAATGCACAAACAGTAATTTCTCCGCATTGCAAGGTGCAATTCTGAAATTTTTTGCTTTTTCCTGCTCCTCTTAGCATTATGAAGAAGATTCAAAGAGAGTGAGATGCCAGCTCCTTTCATTCAGTCAGTAGCTTCAAACATTTCTGGTATATGAATAACATGATGTTTTTCAATGGCAAAAATCAATGAATATTGTAAATGCACAAACAGTAATTTCTCCGCATTGCAAGGTGCAATTCTGAAATTTTTTGCTTTTTCCTGCTCCTCTTAGCATGATAAAGAAGATTCAAAGAGAGTGAGATGCCAGCTCCTTTCGTTCAGTCAGTAGCTTCAATCATTTCTGGACGTTTTTCAATGGCAAAAATCATTGAATATTGTAAATGCACAAACAGTAATTTCTCCGCATTGCAAGGTGCAATTCTGAAATTTTTTACTTTTTCCTGCTCCTCTTAGCATGATAAAGAAGATTCAAAGAGTGTGAGATGCCAGCTCCTTTCATTCAGTCAGTAGCTTCAATCATTTCTGGTATATGAATAACATGATGTTTTTCAATGGCAAAAATCAATGAATATTGTAAATGCACAAACAGTAATTTCTCCGCATTGCAAGGTGCAATTCTGAAATTTTTTGCTTTTTCCTGCTCCTCTTAGCATGATAAACAAGATTCAAAGAGAGTGAGATAACAGCTCCTTTCATTCAGTCAGTAGCTTCAATCATTTCTGGACGTTTTTCAATGGCAAAAATCAATGAATATTGTAAATGCACAAACAGTAATTTCTCCGCATTGCAAGGTGCAATTCTGAAATTTTTTGCTTTTTCCTGCTCCTCTTAACATGATAAAGAAGATTCAAAGAGAGTGAGATGCCAGCTCCTTTCATTCAGTCAGTAGCTTCAATCATTTCTGGACGTTTTTCAATTGCAAAAATCAATGAATATTGTAAATGCACAAACAGTAATTTCTCCGCATTGCAAGGTGCAATTCTGAAATTTTTTGCTTTTTCCTGCTCCTCTTAGCATGATAAAGAAGATTCAAAGAGAGTGAGTTGCCAGCTTCTTTCATTCAGTCAGTAGCTTCAAACATTTCTGGGATATGAATAACATGATGTTTTTCAATGGCAAAAATCAATGAATATTGTAAATGCACAAACAGTAATTTCTCCGCATTGCAAGGTGCAATTCTGAAATTTTTTGCTTTTTCCTGCTCCTCTTAGCATGATAAAGAAGATTCAAAGAGAGTGAGATGCCAGCTCCTTTCATTCAGTCAGTAGCTTCAATCATTTCTGGACGTTTTTCAATGGCAAAAATCAATGAATATTGTAAATGCACAAACAGTAATTTCTCCGCATTGCAAGGTGCAATTCTGAAATTTTTTGCTTTTTCCTGCTCCTCTTAGCATGATAAAGAAGATTCAAAGAGAGTGAGATGCCAGCTCCTTTCATTCAGTCAGTAGCTTCAATCATTTCTGGACGTTTTTCAATGGCAAAAATCAATGAATATTGTAAATGCACAAACAGTAATTTCTCCGCATTGCAAGGTGCAATTCTGAAATTTTTTGCTTTTTCCTGCTCCTCTTAGCATGATAAAGAAGATTCAAAGAGAGTGAGATGCCAGCTCCTTTCATTCAGTCAGTAGCTTCAATCATTTCTGGTATATGAATAACATGATGTTTTTCAATGGCAAAAATCAATGAATATTGTAAATGCACAAACAGTAATTTCTCCGCATTGCAAGTTGCAATTCTGAAATTTTTTGCTTTTTCCTGCTCCTCTTAGCATGATAAAGAAGATTCAAAGAGAGTGAGATGCCAGCTCCTTTCATTCAGTCAGTAGCTTCAATCATTTCTGGACGTTTTTCAATGGCAAAAATCAATGAATATTGTAAATGCACAAACAGTAATTTCTCCGCATTGCAAGGTGCAATTCTGAAATTTTTTGCTTTTTCCTGCTCCTCTTAGCATGATAAAGAAGATTCAAAGAGAGTGAGATGCCAGCTCCTTTCATTCAGTCAGTAGCTTCAATCATTTCTGGACGTTTTTCAATGGCAAAAATCAATGAATATTGTAAATGCACAAACAGTAATTTCTCCGCATTGCAAGGTGCAATTCTGAAATTTTTTGCTTTTTCCTGCTCCTCTTAGCATGATAAAGAAGATTCAAAGAGAGTGAGATGCCAGCTCCTTTCATTCAGTCAGTAGCTTCAATCATTTCTGGTATATGAATAACATGATGTTTTTCAATGGCAAAAATCAATGAATATTGTAAATGCACAAACAGTAATTTCTCCGCATTGCAAGGTGCAATTCTGAAATTTTTTGCTTTTTCCTGCTCCTCTTAGCATGATAAAGAAGATTCAAAGAGAGTGAGATGCCAGCTCCTTTCATTCAGTCAGTAGCTTCAAACATTTCTGGTATAAACATTTCTGGACGTTTTTCAATGGCAAAAATCAATGAATATTGTAAATGCACAAACAGTAATATCTCCACATTGCAAGGTGCAATTCTGAAATTTTTTGCTTTTTCCTGCTAATCCTAGCATGATAAAGAAGATTCAAATAGAGTGAGATGCCAGCTCCTTTCATTCAGTCAGTAGCTTCAAACATTTCTGGACGTTTTTCAATGGCAAAAATCAATGAATATTGTAAATGCACAAACAGTAATATCTCCACATTGCAAGGTGCAATTCTGAAATTTTTTGCTTTTTCCTGCTAATCCTAGCATGATAAAGAAGATTCAAAGAGAGTGAGATGCCAGCTCCTTTCATTCAGTCAGTAGCTTCAAACATTTCTGGACGTTTTTCAATGGCATAAATCAATGAATATTGTAAATGCACAAACAGTAATATCTCCACATTGCAAGGTGCAATTCTGAAATTTTTTGCTTTTTCCTGCTACTCCTAGCATGATAAAGAAGATTCAAAGAGAGTGAGATGCCTGCTCCTTTCATTCAGTCAGTAGCTTCAAACATTTCTGGACGTTTTTCAATGGCAAAAATCAATGAATATTGTAAATGCACAAACAGTAATATCTCCACATTGCAAGGTGCAATTCTGAAATTTTTTGCTTTTTCCTGCTAATCCTAGCATGATAAAGAAGATTCAAAGAGAGTAAGATGCCAGCTCCTTTCATTCAGTCAGTAGCTTCAAACATTTCTGGACGTTTTTCAATGGCAAAAATCAATGAATATTGTAAATGCACAAACAGTAATTTCTCCGCATTGCAAGGTGCAATTCTGAAATTTTTTGCTTTTTCCTGCTCCTCTTAGCATGATATAGAAGATTCAAAGAGAGTGAGATGCCAGCTCCTTTCATTCAGTCAGTAGCTTCAATCATTTCTGGACGTTTTTCAATGGCAAAAATCAATGAATATTGTAAATGCACAAACAGTAATTTCTCCGCATTGTAAGGTGCAATTCTGAAATTTTTTGCTTTTTCCTGCTCCTCTTAGCATGATAAAGAAGATTCAAAGATAGTGAGATGCCAGCTTCTTTCATTCAGTCAGTAGCTTCAAACATTTCTGGTATATGAATAACATGATGTTTTTCAATGGCAAAAATCAATGAATATTGTAAATGCACAAACAGTAATTTCTCCGCATTGCAAGTTGCAATTCTGAAATTTTTTGCTTTTTCCTGCTCCTCTTAGCATGATAAAGAAGATTCAAAGAGAGTGAGATGCCAGCTCCTTTCATTCAGTCAGTAGCTTCAATCATTTCTGGACGTTTTTCAATGGCAAAAATCAATGAATATTGTAAATGCACAAACAGTAATTTCTCCGCATTGCAAGGTGCAATTCTGAAATTTTTTGCTTTTTCCTGCTCCTCTTAGCATGATAAAGAAGATTCAAAGAGAGTGAGATGCCAGCTCCTTTCATTCAGTCAGTAGCTTCAATCATTTCTGGACGTTTTTCAATGGCAAAAATCAATGAATATTGTAAATGCACAAACAGTAATTTCTCCGCATTGCAAGTTGCAATTCTGAAATTTTTTGCTTTTTCCTGCTCCTCTTACCATGATAAAGAAGATTCAAAGAGAGTGAGATGCCAGCTCCTTTCATTCAGTCAGTAGCTTCAATCATTTCTGGACGTTTTTCAATGGCAAAAATCAATGAATATTGTAAATGCACAAACAGTAATTTCTCCGCATTGCAAGGTGCAATTCTGAAATTTTTTGCTTTTTCCTGCTCCTCTTAGCATGATAAAGAAGATTCAAAAAGAGTGAGATGCCAGCTCCTTTCATTCAGTCAGTAGCTTCAATCATTTCTGGACGTTTTTCAATGGCAAAAATCAATGAATATTGTAAATGCACAAACAGTAATTTCTCCGCATTGCAAGGTGCAATTCTGAAATTTTTTGCTTTTTCCTGCTCCTCTTAGCATGATAAAGAAGATTCAAAGAGAGTGAGATGCCAGCTCCTTTCATTCAGTCAGTAGCTTCAATCATTTCTGGTATATGAATAACATGATGTTTTTCAATGGCAAAAATCAATGAATATTGTAAATGCACAAACAGTAATTTCTCCGCATTGCAAGGTGCAATTCTGAAATTTTTTGCTTTTTCCTGCTCCTCTTAGCATGATAAAGAAGATTCAAAGAGAGTGAGATGCCAGCTCCTTTCATTCAGTCAGTAGCTTCAATCATTTCTGGAAGTTTTTCAATGGCAAAAATCAATGAATATTGTAAATGCACAAACAGTAATTTCTCCGCATTGCAAGGTGCAATTCTGAAATTTTTTGCTTTTTCCTGCTCCTCTTAGCATCATAAAGAAGATTCAAAGAGAGTGAGATGCCAGCTCCTTTCATTCAGTCAGTAGCTTCAATCATTTCTGGACGTTTTTCAATGGCAAAAATCAATGAATATTGTAAATGCACAAACAGTAATTTCTCCGCATTGCAAGGTGCAATTCTGAAATTTTTTGCTTTTTCCTGCTCCTCTTAGCATGATAAAGAAGATTCAAAGAGAGTGAGATGCCAGCTCCTTTCATTCAGTCAGTAGCTTCAATTATTTCTGGTATATGAATAACATGATGTTTTTCAATGTCAAAAATCAATGAATATTGTAAATGCACAAACAGTAATTTCTCCGCATTGCAAGGTGCAATTCTGAAATTTTTTGCTTTTTCCTGCTCCTCTTAGCATGATAAAGAAGATTCAAAGAGAGTGAGATGCCAGCTCCTTTCATTCAGTCAGTAGCTTCAATCATTTCTGGGTATGAATAACATGATGTTTTTCAATGGCAAAAATCAATGAATATTGTAAATGCACAAACAGTAATTTCTCCGCATTGCAAGGTGCAATTCTGAAATTTTTTGCTTTTTCCTGCTCCTCTTAGCATGATAAAGAAGATTCAAAGAGAGTGAGATGCCAGCTCCTTTCATTCAGTCAGTAGCTTCAATCATTTCTGGACGTTTTTCAATGGCAAAAATCAATGAATATTGTAAATGCACAAACAGTAATTTCTCCGCATTGCAAGGTGCAATTCTGAAATTTTTTGCTTTTTCCTGCTCCTCTTAGCATGATAAAGAAGATTCAAAGAGAGTGAGATGCCAGCTCCTTTCATTCAGTCAGTAGTTTCAATCATTTCTGGACGTTTTTCAATGGCAAAAATCAATGAATATTGTAAATGCACAAACAGTAATTTCTCCGCATTGCAAGGTGCAATTCTGAATTTTTTTGCTTTTTCCTGCTCCTCTTAGCATGATAAAGAAGATTCAAAGAGAGTGAGATGCCAGCTCCTTTCATTCAGTCAGTAGCTTCAAACATTTCTGGTATAAACATTTCTGGACGTTTTTCAATGGCAAAAATCAATGAATATTGTAAATGCACAAACAGTAATATCTCCACATTGCAAGGTGCAATTCTGAAATGTTTTGCTTTTTCCTGCTAATCCTAGCATGATAAAGAAGATTCAAATAGAGTGAGATGCCAGCTCCTTTCATTCAGTCAGTAGCTTCAAACATTTCTGGATGTTTTTCAATGGCAAAAATCAATGAATATTGTAAATGCACAAACAGTAATATCTCCACATTGCAAGGTGCAATTCTGAAATTTTTTGCTTTTTCCTGCTAATCCTAGCATGATAAAGAAGATTCAAAGAGAGTGAAATGCCAGCTTCTTTCATTCAGTCAGTAGCTTCAAACATTTCTGGTATATGAATAACATGATGTTTTTCAATGGCAAAAATCAATGAATATTGTAAATGCACAAACAGTAATATCTCCACATTGCAAGGTGCAATTCTGAAATTTTTTGCTTTCTCCTGCTAATCCTAGCATGATAAAGAAGATTCAAAGAGAGTGAGATGCCAGCTCCTTTCATTCAGTCAGTAGCTTCAAATATTTCTGGACGTTTTTCAATGGAAAAAATCAATGAATATTGTAAATGCACAAACAGTAATATCTCCACATTGCAAGGTGCAATTCTGAAATTTTTTGCTTTTTCCTGCTACTCCTAGCATGATAAAGAAGATTCAAAGAGAGTGATATGCCAGCTCCTTTCATTCAGTCAGTAGCTTCAAACATTTCTGGACGTTTTTCAATGGCAAAAATCAATGAATATTGTAAATGCACAAACAGTAATATCTCCACATTGCAAGGTGCAATTCTGAAATTTTTTGCTTTTTCCTGCTAATCCTAGCATGATAAAGAAGATTCAAAGAGAGTGAGATGACAGCTCCTTTCATTCAGTCAGTAGCTTCAAACATTTCTGGACGTTTTTCAATGGCAAAAATCAATGAATATTGTAAATGCACAAACAGTAATATCTCCACATTGCAAGGTGCAATTCTGAAATTTTTTGCTTTTTCCTGCTAATCCTAGCATGATAAAGAAGATTCAAAGAGAGTGAGATGCCAGCTCCTTCCATTCAGTCAGTAGCTTCAATCATTTCTGGTATATGAATAACATGATGTTTTTCAATGGCAAAAATCAATGAATATTGTAAATGCACAAACAGTAATTTCTCCGCATTGCAAGGTGCAATTCTGAATTTTTTTGCTTTTTCCTGCTCCTCTTAGCATGATAAAGAAGATTCAAAGAGAGTGAGATGCCAGCTCCTTTCATTCAGTCAGTAGCTTCAAACATTTCTGGTATAAACATTTCTGGACGTTTTTCAATGGCAAAAATCAATGAATATTGTAAATGCACAAACAGTAATATCTCCACATTGCAAGGTGCAATTCTGAAATTTTTTGCTTTTTCCTGCTAATCCTATCATGATAAAGAAGATTCAAAGAGAGTGAGATGCCAGCTCCTTTCATTCAGTCAGTAGCTTCAAACATTTCTGGACGTTTTTCAATGGCATAAATCAATGAATATTGTAAATGCACAAACAGTAATATCTCCACATTGCAAGGTGCAATTCTGAAATTTTTTGCTTTTTCCTGCTACTCCTAGCATGATAAAGAAGATTCAAAGAGAGTGAGATGCCTGCTCCTTTCATTCAGTCAGTAGCTTCAAACATTTCTGGACGTTTTTCAATGGCAAAAATCAATGAATATTGTAAATGCACAAACAGTAATATCTCCACATTGCAAGGTGCAATTCTGAAATTTTTTGCTTTTTCCTGCTAATCCTAGCATGATAAAGAAGATTCAAAGAGAGTAAGATGCCAGCTCCTTTCATTCAGTCAGTAGCTTCAAACATTTCTGGACGTTTTTCAATGGCAAAAATCAATGAATATTGTAAATGCACAAACAGTAATTTCTCCGCATTGCAAGGTGCAATTCTGAAATTTTTTGCTTTTTCCTGCTCCTCTTAGCATGATATAGAAGATTCAAAGAGAGTGAGATGCCAGCTCCTTTCATTCAGTCAGTAGCTTCAATCATTTCTGGACGTTTTTCAATGGCAAAAATCAATGAATATTGTAAATGCACAAACAGTAATTTCTCCGCATTGTAAGGTGCAATTCTGAAATTTTTTGCTTTTTCCTGCTCCTCTTAGCATGATAAAGAAGATTCAAAGATAGTGAGATGCCAGCTTCTTTCATTCAGTCAGTAGCTTCAAACATTTCTGGTATATGAATAACATGATGTTTTTCAATGGCAAAAATCAATGAATATTGTAAATGCACAAACAGTAATTTCTCCGCATTGCAAGTTGCAATTCTGAAATTTTTTGCTTTTTCCTGCTCCTCTTAGCATGATAAAGAAGATTCAAAGAGAGTGAGATGCCAGCTCCTTTCATTCAGTCAGTAGCTTCAATCATTTCTGGACGTTTTTCAATGGCAAAAATCAATGAATATTGTAAATGCACAAACAGTAATTTCTCCGCATTGCAAGGTGCAATTCTGAAATTTTTTGCTTTTTCCTGCTCCTCTTAGCATGATAAAGAAGATTCAAAGAGAGTGAGATGCCAGCTCCTTTCATTCAGTCAGTAGCTTCAATCATTTCTGGACGTTTTTCAATGGCAAAAATCAATGAATATTGTAAATGCACAAACAGTAATTTCTCCGCATTGCAAGTTGCAATTCTGAAATTTTTTGCTTTTTCCTGCTCCTCTTACCATGATAAAGAAGATTCAAAGAGAGTGAGATGCCAGCTCCTTTCATTCAGTCAGTAGCTTCAATCATTTCTGGACGTTTTTCAATGGCAAAAATCAATGAATATTGTAAATGCACAAACAGTAATTTCTCCGCATTGCAAGGTGCAATTCTGAAATTTTTTGCTTTTTCCTGCTCCTCTTAGCATGATAAAGAAGATTCAAAAAGAGTGAGATGCCAGCTCCTTTCATTCAGTCAGTAGCTTCAATCATTTCTGGACGTTTTTCAATGGCAAAAATCAATGAATATTGTAAATGCACAAACAGTAATTTCTCCGCATTGCAAGGTGCAATTCTGAAATTTTTTGCTTTTTCCTGCTCCTCTTAGCATGATAAAGAAGATTCAAAGAGAGTGAGATGCCAGCTCCTTTCATTCAGTCAGTAGCTTCAATCATTTCTGGTATATGAATAACATGATGTTTTTCAATGGCAAAAATCAATGAATATTGTAAATGCACAAACAGTAATTTCTCCGCATTGCAAGGTGCAATTCTGAAATTTTTTGCTTTTTCCTGCTCCTCTTAGCATGATAAAGAAGATTCAAAGAGAGTGAGATGCCAGCTCCTTTCATTCAGTCAGTAGCTTCAATCATTTCTGGAAGTTTTTCAATGGCAAAAATCAATGAATATTGTAAATGCACAAACAGTAATTTCTCCGCATTGCAAGGTGCAATTCTGAAATTTTTTGCTTTTTCCTGCTCCTCTTAGCATCATAAAGAAGATTCAAAGAGAGTGAGATGCCAGCTCCTTTCATTCAGTCAGTAGCTTCAATCATTTCTGGACGTTTTTCAATGGCAAAAATCAATGAATATTGTAAATGCACAAACAGTAATTTCTCCGCATTGCAAGGTGCAATTCTGAAATTTTTTGCTTTTTCCTGCTCCTCTTAGCATGATAAAGAAGATTCAAAGAGAGTGAGATGCCAGCTCCTTTCATTCAGTCAGTAGCTTCAATTATTTCTGGTATATGAATAACATGATGTTTTTCAATGTCAAAAATCAATGAATATTGTAAATGCACAAACAGTAATTTCTCCGCATTGCAAGGTGCAATTCTGAAATTTTTTGCTTTTTCCTGCTCCTCTTAGCATGATAAAGAAGATTCAAAGAGAGTGAGATGCCAGCTCCTTTCATTCAGTCAGTAGCTTCAATCATTTCTGGGTATGAATAACATGATGTTTTTCAATGGCAAAAATCAATGAATATTGTAAATGCACAAACAGTAATTTCTCCGCATTGCAAGGTGCAATTCTGAAATTTTTTGCTTTTTCCTGCTCCTCTTAGCATGATAAAGAAGATTCAAAGAGAGTGAGATGCCAGCTCCTTTCATTCAGTCAGTAGCTTCAATCATTTCTGGACGTTTTTCAATGGCAAAAATCAATGAATATTGTAAATGCACAAACAGTAATTTCTCCGCATTGCAAGGTGCAATTCTGAAATTTTTTGCTTTTTCCTGCTCCTCTTAGCATGATAAAGAAGATTCAAAGAGAGTGAGATGCCAGCTCCTTTCATTCAGTCAGTAGTTTCAATCATTTCTGGACGTTTTTCAATGGCAAAAATCAATGAATATTGTAAATGCACAAACAGTAATTTCTCCGCATTGCAAGGTGCAATTCTGAATTTTTTTGCTTTTTCCTGCTCCTCTTAGCATGATAAAGAAGATTCAAAGAGAGTGAGATGCCAGCTCCTTTCATTCAGTCAGTAGCTTCAAACATTTCTGGTATAAACATTTCTGGACGTTTTTCAATGGCAAAAATCAATGAATATTGTAAATGCACAAACAGTAATATCTCCACATTGCAAGGTGCAATTCTGAAATGTTTTGCTTTTTCCTGCTAATCCTAGCATGATAAAGAAGATTCAAATAGAGTGAGATGCCAGCTCCTTTCATTCAGTCAGTAGCTTCAAACATTTCTGGATGTTTTTCAATGGCAAAAATCAATGAATATTGTAAATGCACAAACAGTAATATCTCCACATTGCAAGGTGCAATTCTGAAATTTTTTGCTTTTTCCTGCTAATCCTAGCATGATAAAGAAGATTCAAAGAGAGTGAAATGCCAGCTTCTTTCATTCAGTCAGTAGCTTCAAACATTTCTGGTATATGAATAACATGATGTTTTTCAATGGCAAAAATCAATGAATATTGTAAATGCACAAACAGTAATATCTCCACATTGCAAGGTGCAATTCTGAAATTTTTTGCTTTCTCCTGCTAATCCTAGCATGATAAAGAAGATTCAAAGAGAGTGAGATGCCAGCTCCTTTCATTCAGTCAGTAGCTTCAAATATTTCTGGACGTTTTTCAATGGAAAAAATCAATGAATATTGTAAATGCACAAACAGTAATATCTCCACATTGCAAGGTGCAATTCTGAAATTTTTTGCTTTTTCCTGCTACTCCTAGCATGATAAAGAAGATTCAAAGAGAGTGATATGCCAGCTCCTTTCATTCAGTCAGTAGCTTCAAACATTTCTGGACGTTTTTCAATGGCAAAAATCAATGAATATTGTAAATGCACAAACAGTAATATCTCCACATTGCAAGGTGCAATTCTGAAATTTTTTGCTTTTTCCTGCTAATCCTAGCATGATAAAGAAGATTCAAAGAGAGTGAGATGACAGCTCCTTTCATTCAGTCAGTAGCTTCAAACATTTCTGGACGTTTTTCAATGGCAAAAATCAATGAATATTGTAAATGCACAAACAGTAATATCTCCACATTGCAAGGTGCAATTCTGAAATTTTTTGCTTTTTCCTGCTAATCCTAGCATGATAAAGAAGATTCAAAGAGAGTGAGATGCCAGCTCCTTCCATTCAGTCAGTAGCTTCAATCATTTCTGGTATATGAATAACATGATGTTTTTCAATGGCAAAAATCAATGAATATTGTAAATGCACAAACAGTAATTTCTCCGCATTGCAAGGTGCAATTCTGAATTTTTTTGCTTTTTCCTGCTCCTCTTAGCATGATAAAGAAGATTCAAAGAGAGTGAGATGCCAGCTCCTTTCATTCAGTCAGTAGCTTCAAACATTTCTGGTATAAACATTTCTGGACGTTTTTCAATGGCAAAAATCAATGAATATTGTAAATGCACAAACAGTAATATCTCCACATTGCAAGGTGCAATTCTGAAATTTTTTGCTTTTTCCTGCTAATCCTATCATGATAAAGAAGATTCAAAGAGAGTGAGATGCCAGCTCCTTTCATTCAGTCAGTAGCTTCAAACATTTCTGGACGTGTTTCAATGGCAAAAATCAATGAATATTGTAAATGCACAAACAGTAATTTCTCCGCATTGCAAGGTGCAATTCTGAATTTTTTTGCTTTTTCCTGCTCCTCTTAGCATAATAAAGAAGATTCAAAGAGAGTGAGATGCCAGCTCCTTTCATTCAGTCAGTAGCTTCAAACATTTCTGGTATAAACATTTCTGGACGTTTTTCAATGGCAAAAATCAATGAATATTGTAAATGCACAAACAGTAATATCTCCACATTGCAAGGTGCAATTCTGAAATTTTTTGCTTTTTCCTGCTAATCCTAGCATGATAAAGAAGATTCAAATAGAGTGAGATGCCAGCTCCTTTCATTCAGTCAGTAGCTTCAAACATTTCTGGACGTTTTTCAATGGCAAAAATCAATGAATATTGTAAATGCACAAACAGTAATGTCTCCACATTGCAAGGTGCAATTCTGAAATTTTTTGCTTTTTCCTGCTAATCCTAGCATGATAAAGAAGATTCAAAGAGAGTGAGATGCCAGCTCCTTTCATTCAGTCAGTAGCTTCAAACATTTCTGGTATATGAATAACATGATGTTTTTCAATGGCAAAAATCAATGAATATTGTAAATGCACAAACAGTAATATCTCCACATTGCAAGGTGCAATTCTGAAATTTTTTGCTTTTTCCTGCTAATCCTAGCATGATAAAGAAGATTCAAAGAGAGTGAGATGCCAGCTCCTTTCATTCAGTCAGTAGCTTCAAACATTTCTGGACGTTTTTCAATGGAAAAAATCAATGAATATTGTAAATGCACAAACTGTAATATCTCCACATTGCAAGGTGCAATTCTGAAATTTTTTGCTTTTTCCTGCTACTCCTAGCATGGTAAAGAAGATTCAAAGAGAGTGAGATGCCAGCTCCTTTCATTCAGTCAGTAGCTTCAAACATTTCTGGACGTTTATCAATGGCAAAAATCAATGAATATTGTAAATGCACAAACAGTAATATCTCCACATTGCAAGGTGCAATTCTGAAATTTTTTGCTTTTTCCTGCTAATCCTAGCATGATAAAGAAGATTCAAAGAGAGTGAGATGCCAGCTCCTTTCATTCAGTCAGTAGCTTCAAACATTTCTGGACGTTTTTCAATGGCAAAAATCAATGAATATTGTAAATGCACAAACAGTAATATCTCCACATTTCAAGGTGCAATTCTGAAATTTTTTGCTTTTTCCTGCTAATCCTAGCATGATAAAGAAGATTCAAAGAGAGTGAGATGCCAGCTCCTTTCATTCAGTCAGTAGCTTCAATCATTTCTGGTATATGAATAACATGATGTTTTTCAATGGCAAAAATCAATGAATATTGTAAATGCACAAACAGTAATTTCTCCGCATTGCAAGGTGCAATTCTGAATTTTTTTGCTTTTTCCTGCTCCTCTTAGCATGATAAAGAAGATTCAAAGAGAGTGAGATGCCAGCTCCTTTCATTCAGTCAGTAGCTTCAAACATTTCTGGTATAAACATTTCTGGACGTTTTTCAATGGCAAAAATCAATGAATATTGTAAATGCACAAACAGTAATATCTCCACATTGCAAGGTGCAATTCTGAAATTTTTTGCTTTTTCCTGCTAATCCTATCATGATAAAGAAGATTCAAAGAGAGTGAGATGCCAGCTCCTTTCATTCAGTCAGTAGCTTCAAACATTTCTGGACGTGTTTCAATGGCAAAAATCAATGAATATTGTAAATGCACAAACAGTAATTTCTCCGCATTGCAAGGTGCAATTCTGAATTTTTTTGCTTTTTCCTGCTCCTCTTAGCATAATAAAGAAGATTCAAAGAGAGTGAGATGCCAGCTCCTTTCATTCAGTCAGTAGCTTCAAACATTTCTGGTATAAACATTTCTGGACGTTTTTCAATGGCAAAAATCAATGAATATTGTAAATGCACAAACAGTAATATCTCCACATTGCAAGGTGCAATTCTGAAATTTTTTGCTTTTTCCTGCTAATCCTAGCATGATAAAGAAGATTCAAATAGAGTGAGATGCCAGCTCCTTTCATTCAGTCAGTAGCTTCAAACATTTCTGGACGTTTTTCAATGGCAAAAATCAATGAATATTGTAAATGCACAAACAGTAATGTCTCCACATTGCAAGGTGCAATTCTGAAATTTTTTGCTTTTTCCTGCTAATCCTAGCATGATAAAGAAGATTCAAAGAGAGTGAGATGCCAGCTCCTTTCATTCAGTCAGTAGCTTCAAACATTTCTGGTATATGAATAACATGATGTTTTTCAATGGCAAAAATCAATGAATATTGTAAATGCACAAACAGTAATATCTCCACATTGCAAGGTGCAATTCTGAAATTTTTTTCTTTTTCCTGCTAATCCTAGCATGATAAAGAAGATTCAAAGAGAGTGAGATGCCAGCTCCTTTCATTCAGTCAGTAGCTTCAAACATTTCTGGACGTTTTTCAATGGAAAAAATCAATGAATATTGTAAATGCACAAACTGTAATATCTCCACATTGCAAGGTGCAATTCTGAAATTTTTTGCTTTTTCCTGCTACTCCTAGCATGGTAAAGAAGATTCAAAGAGAGTGAGATGCCAGCTCCTTTCATTCAGTCAGTAGCTTCAAACATTTCTGGACGTTTATCAATGGCAAAAATCAATGAATATTGTAAATGCACAAACAGTAATATCTCCACATTGCAAGGTGCAATTCTGAAATTTTTTGCTTTTTCCTGCTAATCCTAGCATGATAAAGAAGATTCAAAGAGAGTGAGATGCCAGCTCCTTTCATTCAGTCAGTAGCTTCAAACATTTCTGGACGTTTTTCAATGGCAAAAATCAATGAATATTGTAAATGCACAAACAGTAATATCTCCACATTTCAAGGTGCAATTCTGAAATTTTTTGCTTTTTCCTGCTAATCCTAGCATGATAAAGAAGATTCAAAGAGAGTGAGATGCCAGCTCCTTTCATTCAGTCAGTAGCTTCAATCATTTCTGGTATATGAATAACATGATGTTTTTCAATGGCAAAAATCAATGAATATTGTAAATGCACAAACAGTAATTTCTCCGCATTGCAAGGTGCAATTCTGAAATTTTTTGCTTTTTCCTGCTCCTCTTAGCATGATAAATAAGATTCAAAGAGAGTGAGATGCCAGCTCCTTTCATTCAGTCAGTAGCTTCAAACATTTCTGGTATAAACATTTCTGGACGTTTTTCAATGGCAAAAATCAATGAATATTGTAAATGCACAAACAGTAATATCTCCACATTGCAAGGTGCAATTCTGAAATTTTTTGCTTTTTCCTGCTAACCCTAGCATGATAAAGAAGATTCAAAGAGATTGAGATGCCAGCTCCTTGCATTCAGTCAGTAGCTTCAAACATTTCTGGACGTTTTTCAATGGCAAAAATCAATGAATATTGTAAATGCACAAACAGTAATATCTCCACATTGCAAGGTGCAATTCTGAAATTTTTTGCTTTTTCCTGCTAATCCTATCATGATAAAGAAGATTCAAAGAGAGTGAGATGCCAGCTCCTTTCATTCAGTCAGTAGCTTCAAACATTTCTGGACGTGTTTCAATGGCAAAAATCAATAAATATTGTAAATGCACAAACAGTAATTTCTCCGCATTGCAAGATGCAATTCTGAAATTTTTTGCTTTTTCCTGCTCCTCTTAGCATGATAAAGAAGATTCAAAGAGAGTGAGATGCCAGCTCCTTTCATTCAGTCAGTAGCTTCAATCATTTCTGGACGTTTTTCAATGGCAAAAATCAATGAATATTGTAAATGCACAAGCAGTAATTTCTCCGCATTGCAAGGTGCAATTCTGAAATTTTTTGCTTTTTCCTGCTCCTCTTAGCATGATAAAGAAGATTCAAAGAGAGTGAGATGCCAGCTCCTTTCATTCAGTCAGTGGCTTCAATCATTTCTGGATGTTTTTCAATGGCAAAAATCAATGAATATTGTAAATGCACAAACAGTAATTTCTCCGCATTGCAAGGTGCAATTCTGAATTTTTTTGCTTTTTCCTGCTCCTCTTAGCATGATAAAGAAGATTCAAAGAGAGTGAGATGCCAGCTCCTTTCATTCAGTCAGTAGCTTCAATCATTTCTGGACGTTTTTCAATGGCAAAAATCAATGAATATTGTAAATGCACAAACAGTAATTTCTCCGCATTGCAAGGTGCAATTCTGAAATTTTTTGCTTTTTCCTGCTCCTCTTAGCATGATAAAGAAGATTCAAAGAGAGTGAGATGCCAGCTCCTTTCATTCAGTCAGTAGCTTCAATCATTTCTGGACGTTTTTCAATGGCAAAAAACAATGAATATTGTAAATGCACAAACAGTAATTTCTCCGCATTGCAAGGTGCAATTCTGAAATTTTTTGCTTTTTCCTGCTCCTCTTAGCATGATAAAGAAGATTCAAAGAGAGTGAGATGCCAGCTCCTTTCATTCAGTCAGTAGCTTCATACATTTCTGGTATATGAATAACATGATGTTTTTCAATGGCAAAAATCAATGAATATTGTAAATGCACAAACAGTAATTTCTCCGCATTGCAAGGTGCAATTCTGAAATTTTTTGCTTTTTCCTGCTCCTCTTAGCATGATAAAGAAGATTCAAAGAGAGTGAGATGCCAGCTCCTTTCATTCAGTCAGTAGCTTCAATCATTTCTGGACGTTTTTCAATGGCAAAAATCAATGAATATTGTAAATGCACAAACAGTAATTTCTCCGCATTGCAAGGTTTCAGAATTGCACCTTGCAATGTGGAGATCTTACTGTTTGTGCATTTACAGTATTCATTGATTTTTGCCATTGAAAAACGTCCAGAAATGTTTGAAGCTACTGACTGAATGAAGGGAGCTGGCATCTCACTCACTTTGAATGTTCTTTATCATGCTAGGATTAGCAGGAAAAAGCAAAAAATTTCAGAATTGCACCTTGCAATGTGGAGATATTACTGTTTGTGCATTTACAATATTCATTGATTTTTGCCATTGAAAAACATCATGTTATTCATATACCAGAAATGTTTGAAGCTACTGACTGAATGAAAGGATCTGGCATCTCACTATCTTTGAATCTTCTTTATCATGCTAGGATTAGCAGGAAAAAGCAAAAAATTTCAGAATTGCACCTTGCAATGTTTAGATATTACTGTTTGTGCATTTACAATATTCATTGATTTTTGCCATTGAAAAACGTCCAGAAATGTTTGAAGCTACTGACTGAATGAAAGGAGCTGGCATCTCACTCTATTTGAATCTTCTTTATCATGCTAGGATTAGCAGGAAAAAGCAAAAAATTTCAGAATTGCACCTTGCAATGTGGAGATATTACTGTTTGTGCATTTACAATATTCATTGATTTTTGCCATTGAAAAACGTCCAGAAATGTTTGAAGCTACTGACTGAATGAAAGGAGCTGGCATCTCACTCTCTTTGAATCTTCTTTATCATGCTAGGATTAGCAGGAAAAAGCAAAAAATTTCAGAATTGCACCTTGCAATGTGGAGATATTACTGTTTGTGCATTTACAATATTCATTGATTTTTGCCATTGAAAAACATCATGTTATTCATATACCAGAAATGTTTGAGGCTACTGACTGAATGAAAGGACCTGGCATCTCACTCTCTTTGAATCTTCTTTATCATGCTAGGATTAGCAGGAAAAAGCAAAAAATTTCAGAATTGCACCTTGCAATGTGGAGATATTACTGTTTGTGCATTTACAATATTCATTGATTTTTGCCATTGAAAAACGTCCAGAAATGTTTGAAGCTACTGACTGAATGAAAGAAGCTGGCATCTCACTCTATTTGAATATTCTTTATCATGCTAGGATTAGCAGGAAAAAGCAAAAAATTTCAGAATTGCACCTTGCAATGTGGAGATATTACTGTTTGTGCATTTACAATATTCATTGATTTTTGCCATTGAAAAACGTCCAGAAATGTTTATACCAGAAATGTTTGAAGCTACTGACTGAATGAAAGGAGCTGGCATCTCACTCTCTTTGAATCTTCTTTATCATGCTAAGAGGAGCAGGAAAAAGCAAAAAAATTCAGAATTGCACCTTGCAATGCGGAGAAATTACTGTTTGTGCATTTACAATATTCATTGATTTTTGCCATTGAAAAATGTCCAGAAATGATTGAAGCTACTGACTGAATGAAAGGAGCTGGCATCTCACTCACTTTGAATCTTCTTTATCATGCTAAGAGGAGCAGGAAAAAGCAAAAAATTTCAGAATTGCACCTTGCAATGCGGAGAAATTACTGTTTGTGCATTTACAATATTCATTGATTTTTGCCATTGAAAAACGTCCAGAAATGATTGAAGCTACTGACTGAATGAAAGGAGCTGGCATCTCACTCTCTTTGAATCTTCTTTATCATGCTAAGAGGAGCAGGAAAAAGCAAAAAATTTCAGAATTGCACCTTGCAATGTGGAGAAATTACTGTTTGTGCATTTACAATATTCATTGATTTTTGCCATTGAAAAACATCATGTTATTCATACCCAGAAATGATTGAAGCTACTGACTGAATGAAAGGAGCTGGCATCTCACTCTCTTTGAATCTTCTTTATCATGCTAAGAGGAGCAGGAAAAAGCAAAACATTTCAGAATTGCACCTTGCAATGCGGAGAAATTACTGTTTGTGCATTTACAATATTCATTGATTTTTGCCATTGAAAAACGTCCAGAAATGATTGAAGCTACTGACTGAATGAAAGGAGCTGGCATCTCACTCTCTTTGAATCTTCTTTATCATGCTAAGAGGAGCAGGAAAAAGCAAAAAATTTCAGAATTGCACCTTGCAATGCGGAGAAATTACTGTTTGTGCATTTACAATATTCATTGATTTTTGCCATTGAAAAACGTCCAGAAATGATTGAAGCTACTAACTGAATGAAAGGAGCTGGCATCTCACTCTCTTTGAATCTTCTTTACCATGCTAAGAGGAGCAGGAAAAAGCAAAAAATTTCAAAATTGCACCTTGCAATGCGGAGAAATTACTGTTTGTGCATTTACAATATTCATTGATTTTTGCCATTGAAAAACATCATGTTATTCATATACCAGAAATGATTGAAGCTACTGACTGAATGAAAGGAGCTGGCATCTCACTCTCTTTGAATCTTCTTTATCATGCTAGGATTAGCAGGAAAAAGCAAAAAATTTCAGAATTGCACCTTGCAATGTGGAGATATTACTGTTTGTGCATTTACAATATTCATTGATTTTTGCCATTGAAAAACGTCCAGAAATGTTTATACCAGAAATGTTTGAAGCTACTGACTGAATGAAAGGAGCTGGCATCTCACTCTCTTTGAATCTTCTTTATCATGCTAAGAGGAGCAGGAAAAAGCAAAAAAATTCAGAATTGCACCTTGCAATGCGGAGAAATTACTGTTTGTGCATTTACAATATTCATTGATTTTTGCCATTGAAAAACATCATGTTATTCATACCCAGAAATGATTGAAGCTACTGACTGAATGAAAGGAGCTGGCATCTCACTCTCTTTGAATCTTCTTTATCATGCTAAGAGGAGCAGGAAAAAGCAAAACATTTCAGAATTGCACCTTGCAATGCGGAGAAATTACTGTTTGTGCATTTACAATATTCATTGATTTTTGCCATTGAAAAACGTCCAGAAATGATTGAAGCTACTGACTGAATGAAAGGAGCTGGCATCTCACTCTCTTTGAATCTTCTTTATCATGCTAAGAGGAGCAGGAAAAAGCAAAAAATTTCAGAATTGCACCTTGCAATGCGGAGAAATTACTGTTTGTGCATTTACAATATTCATTGATTTTTGCCATTGAAAAACGTCCAGAAATGATTGAAGCTACTGACTGAATGAAAGGAGCTGGCATCTCACTCTCTTTGAATCTTCTTTACCATGCTAAGAGGAGCAGGAAAAAGCAAAAAATTTCAGAATTGCACCTTGCAATGCGGAGAAATTACTGTTTGTGCATTTACAATATTCATTGATTTTTGCCATTGAAAAACATCATGTTATTCATATACCAGAAATGATTGAAGCTACTGACTGAATGAAAGGAGCTGGCATCTCACTCTCTTTGAATCTTCTTTATCATGCTAAGAGGAGCAGGAAAAAGCAAAAAATTTCAGAATTGCACCTTGCAATGCGGAGAAATTACTGTTTGTGCATTTACAATATTCATTGATTTTTGCCATTGAAAAACGTCCAGAAGTGATTGAAGCTACTGACTGAATGAAAGGAGCTGGCATCTCACTCTCTTTGAATCTTCTTTATCATGCTAAGAGGAGCAGGAAAAAGCAAAAAAATTCAGAATTGCACCTTGCAATGCGGAGAAATTACTGTTTGTGCATTTACAATATTCATTGATTTTTGCCATTGAAAAACGTCCAGAAATGATTGAAACTACTGACTGAATGAAAGGAGCTGGCATCTCACTCTCTTTGAATCTTCTTTACCATGCTAAGAGGAGCAGGAAAAAGCAAAAAATTTCAGAATTGCACCTTGCAATGCGGAGAAATTACTGTTTGTGCAGTTACAATATTCATTGATTTTTGCCATTGAAAAACATCATGTTATTCATATACCAGAAATGATTGAAGCTACTGACTGAATGAAAGGAGCTGGCATCTCACTCTCTTTGAATCTTCTTTATCATGCTAAGAGGAGCAGGAAAAAGCAAAAAATTTCAGAATTGCACCTTGCAATGCGGAGAAATTACTGTTTTTGCATTTACAATATTCATTGATTTTTGCCATTGAAAAACGTCCAGAAATGATTGAAGCTACTGACTGAATGAAAGGAGCTGGCATCTCACTCTCTTTGAATCTTCTTTATCATGCTAAGAGGAGCAGGAAAAAGCAAAAAATTTCAGAATTGCACCTTGCAATGCGGAGAAATTACTGTTTGTGCATTTACAATATTCATTGATTTTTGCCATTGAAAAACGTCCAGAAATGATTGAAGCTACTGACTGAATGAAAGGAGCTGGCATGTAACTCTCTTTGAGTCTTCTTTATCATGCTAAGAGGAGCAGGAAAAAGCAAAAAATTTCAGAATTGCACCTTGCAATGCGGAGAAATTACTCTTTGTGCATTTACAATATTCATTGATTTTTGCCATTGAAAAACATCATGTTATTCATTTACCAGAAATGTTTGAAGCTACTGACTGAATGAAAGGAGCTGGCATCTCACTCTCTTTGAATCTTCTTTATCATGCTAAGAGGAGCAGGAAAAAGCAAAAAAATTCAGAATTGCACCTTGCAATGCGGAGAAATTACTGTTTGTGCATTTACAATATTCATTGATTTTTGCCATTGAAAAACATCATGTTATTCATACCCAGAAATGATTGAAGCTACTGACTGAATGAAAGGAGCTGGCATCTCACTCTCTTTGAATCTTCTTTATCATGCTAAGAGGAGCAGGAAAAAGCAAAACATTTCAGAATTGCACCTTGCAATGCGGAGAAATTACTGTTTGTGCATTTACAATATTCATTGATTTTTGCCATTGAAAAACGTCCAGAAATGATTGAAGCTACTGACTGAATGAAAGGAGCTGGCATCTCACTCTCTTTGAATCTTCTTTATCATGCTAAGAGGAGCAGGAAAAAGCAAAAAATTTCAGAATTGCACCTTGCAATGCGGAGAAATTACTGTTTGTGCATTTACAATATTCATTGATTTTTGCCATTGAAAAACGTCCAGAAATGATTGAAGCTACTGACTGAATGAAAGGAGCTGGCATCTCACTCTCTTTGAATCTTCTTTACCATGCTAAGAGGAGCAGGAAAAAGCAAAAAATTTCAGAATTGCACCTTGCAATGCGGAGAAATTACTGTTTGTGCATTTACAATATTCATTGATTTTTGCCATTGAAAAACATCATGTTATTCATATACCAGAAATGATTGAAGCTACTGACTGAATGAAAGGAGCTGGCATCTCACTCTCTTTGAATCTTCTTTATCATGCTAAGAGGAGCAGGAAAAAGCAAAAAATTTCAGAATTGCACCTTGCAATGCGGAGAAATTACTGTTTGTGCATTTACAATATTCATTGATTTTTGCCATTGAAAAACGTCCAGAAGTGATTGAAGCTACTGACTGAATGAAAGGAGCTGGCATCTCACTCTCTTTGAATCTTCTTTATCATGCTAAGAGGAGCAGGAAAAAGCAAAAAAATTCAGAATTGCACCTTGCAATGCGGAGAAATTACTGTTTGTGCATTTACAATATTCATTGATTTTTGCCATTGAAAAACGTCCAGAAATGATTGAAGCTACTGACTGAATGAAAGGAGCTGGCATCTCACTCTCTTTGAATCTTCTTTACCATGCTAAGAGGAGCAGGAAAAAGCAAAAAATTTCAGAATTGCACCTTGCAATGCGGAGAAATTACTGTTTGTGCAGTTACAATATTCATTGATTTTTGCCATTGAAAAACATCATGTTATTCATATACCAGAAATGATTGAAGCTACTGACTGAATGAAAGGAGCTGGCATCTCACTCTCTTTGAATCTTCTTTATCATGCTAAGAGGAGCAGGAAAAAGCAAAAAATTTCAGAATTGCACCTTGCAATGCGGAGAAATTACTGTTTGTGCATTTACAATATTCATTGATTTTTGCCATTGAAAAACGTCCAGAAATGATTGAAGCTACTGACTGAATGAAAGGAGCTGGCATCTCACTCTCTTTGAATCTTCTTTATCATGCTAAGAGGAGCAGGAAAAAGCAAAAAATTTCAGAATTGCACCTTGCAATGCGGAGAAATTACTGTTTGTGCATTTACAATATTCATTGATTTTTGCCATTGAAAAACGTCCAGAAATGATTGAAGCTACTGACTGAATGAAAGGAGCTGGCATGTAACTCTCTTTGAGTCTTCTTTATCATGCTAAGAGGAGCAGGAAAAAGCAAAAAATTTCAGAATTGCACCTTGCAATGCGGAGAAATTACTCTTTGTGCATTTACAATATTCATTGATTTTTGCCATTGAAAAACATCATGTTATTCATTTACCAGAAATGTTTGAAGCTACTGACTGAATGAAAGAAGCTGGCATCTCACTATCTTTGAATCTTCTTTATCATGCTAAGAGGAGCAGGAAAAAGCAAAAAATTTCAGAATTCCACCTTACAATGCGGAGAAATTACTGTTTGTGCATATACAATATTCATTGATTTTTGCCTTTGAAAAACGTCCAGAAATGTTTGAAGCTACTGACTGAATGAAAGGAGCTGGCATCTCACTCTATTTGAATATTCTTTATCATGCTAGGATTAGCAGGAAAAAGCAAAAAATTTCAGAATTGCACCTTGCAATGTGGAGATATTACTGTTTGTGCATTTACAATATTCATTGATTTTTGCCATTGAAAAACGTCCAGAAATGTTTATACCAGAAATGTTTGAAGCTACTGACTGAATGAAAGGAGCTGGCATCTCACTCTCTTTGAATCTTCTTTATCATGCTAAGAGGAGCAGGAAAAAGCAAAAAAATTCAGAATTGCACCTTGCAATGCGGAGAAATTACTGTTTGTGCATTTACAATATTCATTGATTTTTGCCATTGAAAAATGTCCAGAAATGATTGAAGCTACTGACTGAATGAAAGGAGCTGGCATCTCACTCTCTTTGAATCTTCTTTATCATGCTAAGAGGAGCAGGAAAAAGCAAAACATTTCAGAATTGCAACTTGCAATGCGGAGAAATTACTTTTTGTGCATTTACAATATTCATTGATTTTTGCCATTGAAAAACGTCCAGAAATGATTGAAGCTACTGACTGAATGAAAGGAGCTGGCATCTCACTCTCTTTGAATCTTCTTTATCATGCTAAGAGGAGCAGGAAAAAGCAAAAAATTTCAGAATTGCACCTTGCAATGTGGAGAAATTACTGTTTGTGCATTTACAATATTCATTGATTTTTGCCATTGAAAAACATCATGTTATTCATACCCAGAAATGATTGAAGCTACTGACTGAATGAAAGGAGCTGGCATCTCACTCTCTTTGAATCTTCTTTATCATGCTAAGAGGAGCAGGAAAAAGCAAAACATTTCAGAATTGCACCTTGCAATGCGGAGAAATTACTGTTTGTGCATTTACAATATTCATTGATTTTTGCCATTGAAAAACGTCCAGAAATGATTGAAGCTACTGACTGAATGAAAGGAGCTGGCATCTCACTCTCTTTGAATCTTCTTTATCATGCTAAGAGGAGCAGGAAAAAGCAAAAAATTTCAGAATTGCACCTTGCAATGCGGAGAAATTACTGTTTGTGCATTTACAATATTCATTGATTTTTGCCATTGAAAAACGTCCAGAAATGATTGAAGCTACTGACTGAATGAAAGGAGCTGGCATCTCACTCTCTTTGAATCTTCTTTACCATGCTAAGAGGAGCAGGAAAAAGCAAAAAATTTCAGAATTGCACCTTGCAATGCGGAGAAATTACTGTTTGTGCATTTACAATATTCATTGATTTTTGCCATTGAAAAACATCATGTTATTCATATACCAGAAATGATTGAAGCTACTGACTGAATGAAAGGAGCTGGCATCTCACTCTCTTTGAATCTTCTTTATCATGCTAAGAGGAGCAGGAAAAAGCAAAAAATTTCAGAATTGCACCTTGCAATGCGGAGAAATTACTGTTTGTGCATTTACAATATTCATTGATTATTGCCATTGAAAAACGTCCAGAAATGATTGAAGCTATTGACTGAATGAAAGGAGCTGGCATCTCAATCTCTTTGAATCTTCTTTATCATGCTAAGAGGAGCAGGAAAAAGCAAAAAATTTCAGAATTGCACCTTGCAATGCGGAGAAATTACTGTTTGTGCATTTACAATATTCATTGATTTTTGCCATTGAAAAACGTCCAGAAATGATTGAAGCTACTGACTGAATGAAAGGAGCTGGCATCTCACTCTCTTTGAATCTTCTTTACCATGCTAAGAGGAGCAGGAAAAAGCAAAAAATTTCAGAATTGCACCTTGCAATGCGGAGAAATTACTGTTTGTGCAGTTACAATATTCATTGATTTTTGCCATTGAAAAACATCATGTTATTCATATACCAGAAATGATTGAAGCTACTGACTGAATGAATGGAGCTGGCATCTCACTCTCTTTGAATCTTCTTTATCATGCTAAGAGGAGCAGGAAAAAGCAAAAAATTTCAGAATTGCACCTTGCAATGCGGAGAAATTACTGTTTGTGCATTTACAATATTCATTGATTTTTGCCATTGAAAAACGTACAGAAATGATTGAAGCTACTGACTGAATGAAAGGAGCTGGCATCTCACTCTCTTTGAATCTTCTTTATCATGCTAAGAGGAGCAGGAAAAAGCAAAAAATTTCAGAATTGCACCTTGCAATGCGGAGAAATTACTGTTTGTGCATTTACAATATTCATTGATTTTTGCCATTGAAAAACGTACAGAAATGATTGAAGCTACTGACTGAATGAAAGGAGCTGGCATCTCACTCTCTTTGAATCTTCTTTATCATGCTAAGAGGAGCAGGAAAAAGCAAAAAATTTCAGAATTGCACCTTGCAATGCGGAGAAATTACTGTTTGTGCATATACAATATTCATTGATTTTTGCCATTGAAAAACGTCCAGAAAAGATTGAAGCTACTGACTGAATGAAAGGAGCTGGCATCTCACTCTCTTTGAATCTTCTTTATCATGCTAAGAGGAGCAGGAAAAAGCAAAAAATTTCAGAATTGCACCTTGCAATGGGGAGAAATTACTGTTTGTGCATTTACAATATTCATTGATTTTTGCCATTGAAAAACATCATGTTATTCATATACCAGAAATGTTTGAAGCTACTGACTGAATGAAAGGAGCTGGCATCTCACTCTCTTTGAATCTTCTTTATCATGCTAAGAGGAGCAGGAAAAAGCAAAAAATTTCAGAATTGCACCTTGCAATGCGGAGAAATTACTGTTTGTGCATTTACAATATTCATTGATTTTTGCCATTGAAAAACGTCCAGAAATGATTGAAGCTACTGACTGAATGAAAGGAGCTGGCATCTCACTCTCTTTGAATCTTCTTTATCATGCTAAGAGGAGCAGGAAAAAGCAAAAAAATTCAGAATTGCACCTTGCAATGCGGAGAAATTACTGTTTGTGCATTTACAATATTCATTGATTTTTGCCATTGAAAAACATCATGTTATTCATATACCAGAAATGATTGAAGCTACTGACTGAATGAAAGGAGCGGGCATCTCACTCTCTTTGAATCTTCTTTATCATGCTAAGAGGAGCAGGAAAAAGCAAAAAATTTCAGAATTGCACGTTGCAATGCGGAGAAATTACTGTTTGTGCATTTACAATATTCATTGATTATTGCCATTGAAAAACGTCCAGAAATGATTGAAGCTACTGACTGAATGAAAGGAGCTGGCATCTCACTCTCTTTGAATCTTCTTTATCATGCTAGGATTAGCAGGAAAAAGCAAAAAATTTCAGAATTGCACCTTGCAATGTGGAGATATTACTGTTTGTGCATTTACAATATTCATTGATTTTTGCCATTGAAAAACGTCCAGAAATGTTTGAAGCTACTGACTGAATGAAAGGAGCTGGCATCTCACTCTCTTTGAATCTTCTTTATCATGCTAGGATTAGCAGGAAAAAGCAAAAAATTTCAGAATTGCACCTTGCAATGTGGAGATATTACTGTTTGTGCATTTACAATATTCATTGATTTTTGCCATTGAAAAACGTACAGAAATGTTTGAAGCTACTGACTGAATGAAAGGAGCTGGCATCTCACTCTCTTTGAATCTTCTTTATCATGCTAGGAGTAGCAGGAAAAAGCAAAAAATTTCAGAATTGCACCTTGCAATGTGGAGATATTACTGTTTGTGCATTTACAATATTCATTGATTTTTGCCATTGAAAAACGTCCAGAAATGTTTGAAGCTACTGACTGAATGAAAGGAGCTGGCATCTCACTCTCTTTGAATCTTCTTTATCATGCTAGGATTAGCAGGAAAAAGCAAAAAATTTCAGAATTGCACCTTGCAATGTGGAGATATTACTGTTTGTGCATTTACAATATTCATTGATTTTTGCCATTAAAAAACATCATGTTATTCATATACCAGAAATGTTTGAGGCTACTGACTGAATGAAAGGACCTGGCATCTCACTCTCTTTGAATCTTCTTTATCATGCTAGGATTAGCAGGAAAAAGCAAAAAATTTCAGAATTGCACCTTGCAATGTGGAGATATTACTGTTTGTGCATTTACAATATTCATTGATTTTTGCCATTGAAAAACGTCCAGAAATCTTTGAAGCTACTGACTGAATGAAAGGAGCTGGCATCTCACTCTATTTGAATATTCTTTATCATGCTAGGATTAGCAGGAAAAAGCAAAAAATTTCAGAATTGCACCTTGCAATGTGGAGATATTACTGTTTGTGCATTTACAATATTCATTGATTTTTGCCATTGAAAAACGTCCAGAAATGTTTATACCAGAAATGTTTGAAGTTACTGACTGAATGAAAGGAGCTGGCATCTCACTCTCTTTGAATCTTCTTTATCATGCTAAGAGGAGCAGGAAAAAGCAAAAAAATTCAGAATTGCACCTTGCAATGCGGAGAAATTACTGTTTGTGCATTTTCAATATTCATTGATTTTTGCCATTGAAAAACGTCCAGAAATGATTGAAGCTACTGACTGAATGAAAGGAGCTGGCATCTCACTCTCTTTGAATCTTCTTTATCATGCTAAGAGGAGCAGGAAAAAGCAAAAAATTTCAGAATTGCACCTTGCAATGCGGAGAAATTACTGTTTGTGCATTTACAATATTCATTGATTTTTGCCATTGAAAAACGTCCAGAAATGATTGAAGCTACTGACTGAATGAAAGGAGCTGGCATCTCACTCTCTTTGAATCTTCTTTACCATGCTAAGAGGAGCAGGAAAAAGCAAAAAATTTCAGAATTGCACCTTGCAATGCGGAGAAATTACTGTTTGTGCATTTACAATATTCATTGATTTTTGCCATTGAAAAACATCATGTTATTCATATACCAGAAATGATTGAAGCTACTGACTGAATGAAAGGAGCTGGCATCTCACTCTCTTTGAATCTTCTTTATCATGCTAAGAGGAGCAGGAAAAAGCAAAAAATTTCAGAATTGCACCTTGCAATGCGGAGAAATTACTGTTTGTGCATTTACAATATTCATTGATTTTTGCCATTGAAAAACGTCCAGAAAAGATTGAAGCTACTGACTGAATGAAAGGAGCTGGCATCTCACTCTCTTTGAATCTTCTTTATCATGCTAAGAGGAGCAGGAAAAAGCAAAAAATTTCAGAATTGCACCTTGCAATGCGGAGAAATTACTGTTTGTGCATTTACAATATTCATTGATTTTTGCCATTGAAAAACATCATGTTATTCATATACCAGAAATGTTTGAAGCTACTGACTGAATGAAAGGAGCTGGCATCTCACTCTCTTTGAATCTTCTTTATCATGCTAAGAGGAGCAGGAAAAAGCAAAAAATTTCAGAATTGCACCTTGCAATGCGGAGAAATTACTGTTTGTGCATTTACAATATTCATTGATTTTTGCCATTGAAAAACGTCCAGAAATGATTGAAGCTACTGACTGAATGAAAGGAGCTGGCATCTCACTCTCTTTGAATCTTCTTTATCATGCTAAGAGGAGCAGGAAAAAGCAAAAAAATTCAGAATTGCACCTTGCAATGCGGAGAAATTACTGTTTGTGCATTTACAATATTCATTGATTTTTGCCATTGAAAAACATCATGTTATTCATATACCAGAAATGTTTGAAGCTACTGACTGAATGAAAGGAGCTGGCATCTCACTCTCTTTGAATCTTCTTTATCATGCTAAGAGGAGCAGGAAAAAGCAAAAAATTTCAGAATTGCACCTTGCAATGCGGAGAAATTACTGTTTGTGCATTTACAATATTCATTGATTTTTGCCATTGAAAAACGTCCAGAAATGATTGAAGCTACTGACTGAATGAAAGGAGCTGGCATCTCACTCTCTTTGAATCTTCTTTATCATGCTAAGAGGAGCAGGAAAAAGCAAAAAAATTCAGAATTGCACCTTGCAATGCGGAGAAATTACTGTTTGTGCATTTACAATATTCATTGATTTTTGCCATTGAAAATCATCATGTTATTCATATACCAGAAATGATTGAAGCTACTGACTGAATGAAAGGAGCGGGCATCTCACTCTCTTTGAATCTTCTTTATCATGCTAAGAGGAGCAGGAAAAAGCAAAAAATTTCAGAATTGCACGTTGCAATGCGGAGAAATTACTGTTTGTGCATTTACAATATTCATTGATTTTTGCCATTGAAAAACGTCCAGAAATGATTGAAGCTACTGACTGAATGAAAGGAGCTGGCATCTCACTCTCTTTGAATCTTCTTTATCATGCTAGGATTAGCAGGAAAAAGCAAAAAATTTCAGAATTGCACCTTGCAATGTGGAGATATTACTGTTTGTGCATTTACAATATTCATTGATTTTTGCCATTGAAAAACGTCCAGAAATGTTTGAAGCTACTGACTGAATGAAAGGAGCTGGCATCTCACTCTCTTTGAATCTTCTTTATCATGCTAGGATTAGCAGGAAAAAGCAAAAAATTTCAGAATTGCACCTTGCAATGTGGAGATATTACTGTTTGTGCATTTACAATATTCATTGATTTTTGCCATTGAAAAACGTACAGAAATGTTTGAAGCTACTGACTGAATGAAAGGAGCTGGCATCTCACTCTCTTTGAATCTTCTTTATCATGCTAGGAGTAGCAGGAAAAAGCAAAAAATTTCAGAATTGCACCTTGCAATGTGGAGATATTACTGTTTGTGCATTTACAATATTCATTGATTTTTGCCATTGAAAAACGTCCAGAAATGTTTGAAGCTACTGACTGAATGAAAGGAGCTGGCATCTCACTCTCTTTGAATCTTCTTTATCATGCTAGGATTAGCAGGAAAAAGCAAAAAATTTCAGAATTGCACCTTGCAATGTGGAGATATTACTGTTTGTGCATTTACAATATTCATTGATTTTTGCCATTAAAAAACATCATGTTATTCATATACCAGAAATGTTTGAGGCTACTGACTGAATGAAAGGACCTGGCATCTCACTCTCTTTGAATCTTCTTTATCATGCTAGGATTAGCAGGAAAAAGCAAAAAATTTCAGAATTGCACCTTGCAATGTGGAGATATTACTGTTTGTGCATTTACAATATTCATTGATTTTTGCCATTGAAAAACGTCCAGAAATCTTTGAAGCTACTGACTGAATGAAAGGAGCTGGCATCTCACTCTATTTGAATATTCTTTATCATGCTAGGATTAGCAGGAAAAAGCAAAAAATTTCAGAATTGCACCTTGCAATGTGGAGATATTACTGTTTGTGCATTTACAATATTCATTGATTTTTGCCATTGAAAAACGTCCAGAAATGTTTATACCAGAAATGTTTGAAGTTACTGACTGAATGAAAGGAGCTGGCATCTCACTCTCTTTGAATCTTCTTTATCATGCTAAGAGGAGCAGGAAAAAGCAAAAAAATTCAGAATTGCACCTTGCAATGCGGAGAAATTACTGTTTGTGCATTTTCAATATTCATTGATTTTTGCCATTGAAAAACGTCCAGAAATGATTGAAGCTACTGACTGAATGAAAGGAGCTGGCATCTCACTCTCTTTGAATCTTCTTTATCATGCTAAGAGGAGCAGGAAAAAGCAAAAAATTTCAGAATTGCACCTTGCAATGCGGAGAAATTACTGTTTGTGCATTTACAATATTCATTGATTTTTGCCATTGAAAAACGTCCAGAAATGATTGAAGCTACTGACTGACTGAAAGGAGCTGGCATCTCACTCTCTTTGAATCTTCTTTACCATGCTAAGAGGAGCAGGAAAAAGCAAAAAATTTCAGAATTGCACCTTGCAATGCGGAGAAATTACTGTTTGTGCATTTACAATATTCATTGATTTTTGCCATTGAAAAACATCATGTTATTCATATACCAGAAATGATTGAAGCTACTGACTGAATGAAAGGAGCTGGCTTCTCACTCTCTTTGAATCTTCTTTATCATGCTAAGAGGAGCAGGAAAAAGCAAAAAATTTCAGAATTGCACCTTGCAATGCGGAGAAATTACTGTTTGTGCATTTACAATATTCATTGATTTTTGCCATTGAAAAACGTCCAGAAAAGATTGAAGCTACTGACTGAATGAAAGGAGCTGGCATCTCACTCTCTTTGAATCTTCTTTATCATGCTAAGAGGAGCAGGAAAAAGCAAAAAATTTCAGAATTGCACCTTGCAATGCGGAGAAATTACTGTTTGTGCATTTACAATATTCATTGATTTTTGCCATTGAAAAACATCATGTTATTCATATACCAGAAATGTTTGAAGCTACTGACTGAATGAAAGGAGCTGGCATCTCACTCTCTTTGAATCTTCTTTATCATGCTAAGAGGAGCAGGAAAAAGCAAAAAATTTCAGAATTGCACCTTGCAATGCGGAGAAATTACTGTTTGTGCATTTACAATATTCATTGATTTTTGCCATTGAAAAACGTCCAGAAATGATTGAAGCTACTGACTGAATGAAAGGAGCTGGCATCTCACTCTCTTTGAATCTTCTTTATCATGCTAAGAGGAGCAGGAAAAAGCAAAAAAATTCAGAATTGCACCTTGCAATGCGGAGAAATTACTGTTTGTGCATTTACAATATTCATTGATTTTTGCCATTGAAAAACATCATGTTATTCATATACCAGAAATGATTGAAGCTACTGACTGAATGAAAGGAGCGGGCATCTCATTCTCTTTGAATCTTCTTTTTCATGCTAAGAAGAGCAGGAAAAAGCAAAAAATTTCAGAATTGCACCTTGCAATGCGGAGAAATTACTGTTTGTGCATTTACAATATTCATTGATTTTTGCCATTGAAAAACGTCCAGAAATGATTGAAGCTACTGACTGAATGAAAGGAGCTGGCATCTCACTCTCTTTGAATCTTCTTTATCATGCTAAGAGGAGCAGGAAAAAGCAAAAAATTTCAGAATTGCACCTTGCAATGCGGAGAAATTACTGCTTGTGCATTTACAATATTCATTGATTTTTGCAATTGAAAAACGTCCAGAAATGATTGAAGCTACTGACTGAATGAAAGGAGCTGGCATCTCACTCTCTTTGAATCTATATCATGCTAAGAGGAGCAGGAAAAAGCAAAAAATTTCAGAATTGCACCTTGCAATGCGGAGAAATTACTGTTTGTGCATTTACAATATTCATAGATTTTTGCCATTGAAAAACGTCCAGAAATGTTTGAAGCTACTGACTGAATGAAAGGAGCTGGCATCTCACTCTCTTTGAATCTTCTTTATCATGCTAGGATTAGCAGGAAAAAGCAAAAAATTTCAGAATTGCACCTTGCAATGTGGAGATATTACTGTTTGTGCATTTACAATATTCATTGATTTTTGCCATTGAAAAACGTCCAGAAATGTTTGAAGCTACTGACTGAATGAAAGGAGCTGGCATCTCACTCTCTTTGAATCTTCTTTATCATGCTAGGAGTAGCAGGAAAAAGCAAAAAATTTCAGAATTGCACCTTGCAATGTGGAGATATTACTGTTTGTGCATTTACAATATTCATTGATTTTTGCCATTGAAAAACGTCCAGAAATGTTTGAAGCTACTGACTGAATGAAAGGAGCTGGCATCTCACTCTCTTTGAATCTTCTTTATCATGCTAGGATTAGCAGGAAAAAGCAAAAAATTTCAGAATTGCACCTTGCAATATGGAGATTTTACTGTTTGTGCATTTACAATATTCATTGATTTTTGCCATTGAAAAACATCATGTTATTCATATACCAGAAATGTTTGAAGCTACTGACTGAATGAAAGGAGCTGGCATCTCATTCTCTTTGAATCTTCTTTATCATGCTAGGATTAGCAGGAAAAAGCAAAAAATTTCAGAATTGAACCTTGCAATGTGGAGATATTACTGTTTGTGCATTTACAATATTCATTGATTTTTGCCATTGAAAAACGTCCAGAAATGTTTGAAGCTACTGACTGAATGAAAGGAGCTGGCATCTCACTCTATTTGAATCTTCTTTATCATGCTAGGATTAGCAGGAAAAAGCAAAAAATTTCAGAATTGCACCTTGCAATGTGGAGATATTACTGTTTGTGCATTTACAATATTCATTGATTTTTGCCATTGAAAAACGTCCAGAAATGTTTATACCAGAAATGTTTGAAGCTACTGACTGAATGAAAGGAGCTGGCATCTCACTCTCTTTGAATCTTGTTTATCATGCTAAGAGGAGCAGGAAAAAGCAAAGAATTTCAGAATTGCACCTTGCAATGCGGAGAAATTACTGTTTGTGCATTTACAATATTCATTGATTTTTGCCATTGAAAAACGTCCAGAAATGACTGAAGCTACTGACTGAATGAAAGGAGCTGGCATCTCACTCTCTTTGAATCTTCTTTATCATGCTAAGAGGAGCAGGAAAAAGCAAAAAATTTCAGAATTGCACCTTGCAATGCGGAGAAATTACTGTTTGTGCATTTACAATATTCATTGATTTTTGCCATTGAAAAACGTCCAGAAATGATTGAAGCTACTGACTGAATGAAAAGAGCTGGCATCTCACTCTCTTTGAATCTTCTTTATCATGCTAAGAGGAGCAGGAAAAAGCAAAAAATTTCAGAATTGCACCTTGCAATGCGGAGAAATTACTGTTTGTGCATTTACAATATTCATTGATTTTTGCCATTGAAAAACATCATGTTATTCATATACCAGAAATGATTGAAGCTACTGACTGAATGAAAGGAGCTGGCATCTCACTCTCTTTGAATCTTCCTTATCATGCTAAGAGGAGCAGGAAAAAGCAAAAAATTTCAGAATTGCACCTTGCAATGCGGAGAAATTACTGTTTGTGCATTTACAATATTCATTGATTTTTGCCATTGAAAAACGTCCAGAAATGATTGAAGCTACTGACTGAATGAAAGGAGCTGGCATCTCACTCTCTTTGAATCTTTTTTATCATGGTAAGAGGAGCAGGAAAAAGCAAAAAATTTCAGAATTGCACCTTGCAATGTGGAGATATTACTGTTTGTGCATTTACAATATTCATTGATTTTTGCCATTGAAAAACGTCCAGAAATGTTTATACCAGAAATGTTTGAAGCTACTGACTGAATGAAAGGAGCTGGCATCTCACTCTCTTTGAATCTTCTTTATCATGCTAAGAGGAGCAGGAAAAAGCAAAAAATTTCAGAATTGCACCTTGCAATGCGGAGAAATTACTGTTTGTGCATTTACAATATTCATTGATTTTTGCCATTGAAAAACGTCCAGAAATGACTGAAGCTACTGACTGAATGAAAGGAGCTGGCATCTCACTCTCTGAATCTTCTTTATCATGCTAAGAGGAGCAGGAAAAAGCAAAAAATTTCAGAATTGCACCTTGCAATGCGGAGAAATTACTGTTTGTGCATTTACAATATTCATTGATTTTTGCCATTGAAAAACATCCAGAAATGATTGAAGCTACTGACTGAATGAAAGGAGCTGGCATCTCACTCTCTTTGAATCTTCTTTATCATGCTAAGAGGAGCAGGAAAAAGCAAAAAATTTCAGAATTGCACCTTGCAATGCGGAGAAATTACTGTTTGTGCATTTACAATATTCATTGATTTTTGCCATTGAAAAACATCATGTTATTCATATACCAGAAATGATTGAAGCTACTGACTGAATGAAAGGAGCTGGCATCTCATTCTCTTTGAATCTTCTTTATCATGCTAAGAGGAGCAGGAAAAAGCAAAAAATTTCAGAATTGCACCTTGCAATGCGGAGAAATTACTGTTTGTGCATTTACAATATTCATTGATTTTTGCCATTGAAAAACGTCCAGAAATGATTGAAGCTACTGACTGAATGAAAGGAGCTGGCATCTCACTCTCTTTGAATCTTCTTTATCATGCTAAGAGGAGCAGGAAAAAGCAAAAAATTTCAGAATTGCAATTTGCAATGCGGAGAAATTACTGTTTGTGCATTTACAATATTCATTGATTTTTGCCATTGAAAAACGTCCAGAAATGATTGAAGCTACTGACTGAATGAAAGGAGCTGGCATCTCACTCTCTTTGAATCTTCTTTATCATGCTAAGAGGAGCAGGAAAAAGCAAAAAATTTCAGAATTGCACCTTGCAATGCGGAGAAATTACTGTTTGTGCATTTACAATATTCATTGATTTTTGCCATTGAAAAACGTCCAGAAATGATTGAAGCTACTGACTGAATGAAAGGAGCTGGCATCTCACTCTCTTTGAATCTTCTTTATCATGCTAAGAGGAGCAGGAAAAAGCAAAACATTTCAGAATTGCACCTTGCAATGCGGAGAAATTACTGTTTGTGCATTTACAATATTCATTGATTTTTGCCATTGAAAAACGTCCAGAAATGACTGAAGCTACTGACTGAATGAAAGGAGCTGGCATCTCACTCTCTTTGAATCTTCTTTATCATGCTAAGAGGAGCAGGAAAAAGCAAAAAATTTCAGAATTGCACCTTGCAATGCGGAGAAATTACTGTTTGTGCATTTACAATATTCATTGATTTTTGCCATTGAAAAACGTCCAGAAATGATTGAAGCTACTGACTGAATGAAAGGAGCTGGCATCTCACTCTCTTTGAATCTTCTTTATCATGCTAAGAGGAGCAGGAAAAAGCAAAACATTTCAGAATTGCACCTTGCAATGCGGAGAAATTACTGTTTGTGCATTTACAATATTCATTGATTTTTGCCATTGAAAAACGTCCAGAAATGACTGAAGCTACTGACTGAATGAAAGGAGCTGGCATCTCACTCTCTTTGAATCTTCTTTATCATGCTAAGAGGAGCAGGAAAAAGCAAAAAATTTCAGAATTGCACCTTGCAATGCGGAGAAATTACTGTTTGTGCATTTACAATATTCATTGATTTTTGCCATTGAAAAACATCATGTTATTCATATACCAGAAATGATTGAAGCTATTGACTGAATGAAAGGAGCTGGCATCTCACTCTCTTTGAATCTTCTTTATCATGCTAAGAGGAGCAGGAAAAAGCAAAAAATTTCAGAATTGCACCTTGCAATGCGGAGAAATTACTGTTTGTGCATTTACAATATTCATTGATTTTTGCCATTGAAAAACGTCCAGAAATGATTGAAGCTACTGACTGAATGAAAGGAGCTGGCATCTCACTCTCTTTGAATCTTCTTTATCATGCTAAGAGGAGCAGGAAAAAGCAAAAAATTTCAGAATTGCACCTTGCAATGCGGAGAAATTACTGTTTGTGCATTTACAATATTCATTGATTTTTGCCATTGAAAAACGTCCAGAAATGATTGAAGCTACTGACTGAATGAAAGGAGCTGGCATCTCACTCTCTTTGAATCTTCTTTATCATGCTAGGATTAGCAGGAAAAAGCAAAAAATTTCAGAATTGCACCTTGCAATGTGGAGATATTACTGTTTGTGCATTTACAATATTCATTGAATTTTGCCATTGAAAAACGTCCAGAAATGTTTGAAGCTACTGACTGAATGAAAGGAGCTGGCATCTCACTCTATTTGAATCTTCTTTATCATGCTAGGATTAGCAGGAAAAAGCAAAAAATTTCAGAATTGCACCTTGCAACGTGGAGATATTACTGTTTGTGCATTTACAATATTCATTGATTTTTGCCATTGAAAAACGTCCAGAAATGACTGAAGCTACTGACTGAATGAAAGGAGCTGGCATCTCACTCTCTTTGAATCTTCTTTATCATGCTAAGAGGAGCAGGAAAAAGCAAAAAATTTCAGAATTGCACCTTGCAATGCGGAGAAATTACTGTTTGTGCATTTACAATATTCATTGATTTTTGCCATTGAAAAACGTCCAGAAATGATTGAAGCTACTGACTGAATGAAAGGAGCTGGCATCTCACTCTCTTTGAATCTTCTTTATCATGCTAAGAGGAGCAGGAAAAAGCAAAACATTTCAGAATTGCACCTTGCAATGCGGAGAAATTACTGTTTGTGCATTTACAATATTCATTGATTTTTGCCATTGAAAAACGTCCAGAAATGACTGAAGCTACTGACTGAATGAAAGGAGCTGGCATCTCACTCTCTTTGAATCTTCTTTATCATGCTAAGAGGAGCAGGAAAAAGCAAAAAATTTCAGAATTGCACCTTGCAATGCGGAGAAATTACTGTTTGTGCATTTACAATATTCATTGATTTTTGCCATTGAAAAACATCATGTTATTCATATACCAGAAATGATTGAAGCTACTGACTGAATGAAAGGAGCTGGCATCTCACTCTCTTTGAATCTTCTTTATCATGCTAAGAGGAGCAGGAAAAAGCAAAAAATTTCAGAATTGCACCTTGCAATGCGGAGAAATTACTGTTTGTGCATTTACAATATTCATTGATTTTTGCCATTGAAAAACGTCCAGAAATGATTGAAGCTACTGACTGAATGAAAGGAGCTGGCATCTCACTCTCTTTGAATCTTCTTTATCATGCTAAGAGGAGCAGGAAAAAGCAAAAAATTTCAGAATTGCACCTTGCAATGCGGAGAAATTACTGTTTGTGCATTTACAATATTCATTGATTTTTGCCATTGAAAAACGTCCAGAAATGATTGAAGCTACTGACTGAATGAAAGGAGCTGGCATCTCACTCTCTTTGAATCTTCTTTATCATGCTAGGATTAGCAGGAAAAAGCAAAAAATTTCAGAATTGCACCTTGCAATGTGGAGATATTACTGTTTGTGCATTTACAATATTCATTGAATTTTGCCATTGAAAAACGTCCAGAAATGTTTGAAGCTACTGACTGAATGAAAGGAGCTGGCATCTCACTCTATTTGAATCTTCTTTATCATGCTAGGATTAGCAGGAAAAAGCAAAAAATTTCAGAATTGCACCTTGCAACGTGGAGATATTACTGTTTGTGCATTTACAATATTCATTGATTTTTGCCATTGAAAAACGTCCAGAAATGTTTATACCAGAAATGTTTGAAGCTACTGACTGAATGAAAGGAGCTGGCATCTCACTCTCTTTGAATCTTCTTTATCATGCTAAGAGGAGCGGGAAAAAGCAAAAAATTTCAGAATTGCACCTTGCAATGCGGAGAAATTACTGTTTGTGCATTTACAATATTCATTGATTTTTGCCATTGAAAAACGTCCAGAAATGACTGAAGCTACTGACTGAATGAAAGGAGCTGGCATCTCACTCTCTTTGAATCTTCTTTATCATGCTAAGAGGAGCAGGAAAAAGCAAAAAATTTCAGAATTGCACCTTGCAATGCGGAGAAATTACTGTTTGTGCATTTACAATATTCATTGATTTTTGCCATTGAAAAACATCCAGAAATGATTGAAGCTACTGACTGAATGAAAGGAGCTGGCATCTCACTCTCTTTGAATCTTCTTTATCATGCTAAGAGGAGCAGGAAAAAGCAAAAAATTTCAGAATTGCACCTTGCAATGCGGAGAAATTACTGTTTGTGCATTTACAATATTCATTGATTTTTGCCATTGAAAAACATCATGTTATTCATATACCAGAAATGATTGAAGCTACTGACTGAATGAAAGGAACTGGCATCTCACTCTCTTTGAATCTTCTTTATCATGCTAAGAGGATCAGGAAAAAGCAAAAAAATTCAGAATTGCACCTTGCAATGCGGAGAAATTACTGTTTGTGCATTTACAATATTCATTGATTTTTGCCATTGAAAAACGTCCAGAAATGATTGAAGCTACTGACTGAATGAAAGGAGCTGGCATCTCACTCTCTTAGAATCTTCTTTATCATGCTAAGAGGAGCAGGAAAAAGCAAAAAATTTCAGAATTGCACCTTGCAATGCGGAGAAATTACTGTTTGTGCATTTACAATATTCATTGATTTTTGCCATTGAAAAACGTCCAGAAATGATTGAAGCTACTGACTGAATGAAAGGAGCTGGCATCTCACTCTCTTTGAATCTTCTTTATCATGCTAAGAGGAGCAGGAAAAAGCAAAAAATTTCAGAATTGCACCTTGCAATGCGGAGAAATTACTGTTTGTGCATTTACAATATTCATTGATTTTTGCCATTGAAAAACATCATGTTATTCATATACCAGAAATGATTGAAGCTACTGACTGAATGAAAGGAGCTGGCATCTCACTCTCTTTGAATCTTCTTTATCATGCTAAGAGGAGCAGGAAAAAGCAAAAAATTTCAGAATTGCACCTTGCAATGCGGAGAAATTACTGTTTGTGCATTTACAATATTCATTGATTTTTGCCATTGAAAAACGTCCAGAAATGATTGAAGCTACTGACTGAATGAAAGGAGCTGGCATCTCACTCTCTTTGAATCTTCTTTATCATGCTAAGAGGAGCAGGAAAAAGCAAAAAATTTCAGAATTGCACCTTGCAATGCGGAGAAATTACTGTTTGTGCATTTACAATATTCATTGATTTTTGCCATTGAAAAACGTCCAGAAATGATTGAAGCTACCGACTGAATGAAAGGAGCTGGCATCTCACTCTCTTTGAATCTTCTTTATCATGCTAGGATTAGCAGGAAAAAGCAAAAAATTTCAGAATTGCACCTTGCAATGTGGAGATATTACTGTTTGTGCATTTACAATATTCATTGAATTTTGCCATTGAAAAACGTCCAGAAATGTTTGAAGCTACTGACTGAATGAAAGGAGCTGGCATCTCACTCTATTTGAATCTTCTTTATCATGCTAGGATTAGCAGGAAAAAGCAAAAAATTTCAGAATTGCACCTTGCAATGTGGAGATATTACTGTTTGTGCATTTACAATATTCATTGATTTTTGCCATTGAAAAACGTCCAGAAATGTTTATACCAGAAATGTTTGAAGCTACTGACTGAATGAAAGGAGCTGGCATCTCACTCTCTTTGAATCTTCTTTATCATGCTAAGAGGAGCAGGAAAAAGCAAAAAATTTCAGAATTGCACCTTGCAATGCGGAGAAATTACTGTTTGTGCATTTACAATATTCATTGATTTTTGCCATTGAAAAACGTCCAGAAATGATTGAAGCTACCGACTGAATGAAAGGAGCTGGCATCTCACTCTCTTTGAATCTTCTTTATCATGCTAGGATTAGCAGGAAAAAGCAAAAAATTTCAGAATTGCACCTTGCAATGTGGAGATATTACTGTTTGTGCATTTACAATATTCATTGAATTTTGCCATTGAAAAACGTCCAGAAATGTTTGAAGCTACTGACTGAATGAAAGGAGCTGGCATCTCACTCTATTTGAATCTTCTTTATCATGCTAGGATTAGCAGGAAAAAGCAAAAAATTTCAGAATTGCACCTTGCAATGTGGAGATATTACTGTTTGTGCATTTACAATATTCATTGATTTTTGCCATTGAAAAACGTCCAGAAATGTTTATACCAGAAATGTTTGAAGCTACTGACTGAATGAAAGGAGCTGGCATCTCACTCTCTTTGAATCTTCTTTATCATGCTAAGAGGAGCAGGAAAAAGCAAAAAATTTCAGAATTGCACGTTGCAATGCGGAGAAATTACTGTTTGTGCATTTACAATATTCATTGATTTTTGCCATTGAAAAACGTCCAGAAATGACTGAAGCTACTGACTGAATGAAAGGAGCTGGCATCTCACTCTCTTTGAATCTTCTTTATCATGCTAAGAGGAGCAGGAAAAAGCAAAAAATTTCAGAATTGCACCTTGCAATGCGGAGAAATTACTGTTTGTGCATTTACAATATTCATTGATTTTTGCCATTGAAAAACATCCAGAAATGATTGAAGCTACTGACTGAATGAAAGGAGCTGGCATCTCACGCTCTTTGAATCTTCTTTATCATGCTAAGAGGAGCAGGAAAAAGCAAAAAATTTCAGAATTGCACCTTGCAATGCGGAGAAATTACTGTTTGTGCATTTACAATATTCATTGATTTTTGCCATTGAAAAACATCATGTTATTCATATACCAGAAATGATTGAAGCTACTGACTGAATGAAAGGAGCTGGCATCTCACTCTCTTTGAATCTTCTTTATCATGCTAAGAGGAGCAGGAAAAAGCAAAAAATTTCAGAATTGCACCTTGCAATGCGGAGAAATTACTGTTTGTGCATTTACAATATTCATTGATTTTTGCCATTGAAAAACGTCCAGAAATGATTGAAGCTACTGACTGAATGAAAGGAGCTGGCATCTCACTCTCTTTGAATCTTCTTTATCATGCTAAGAGGAGCAGGAAAAAGCAAAAAATTTCAGAATTGCACCTTGCAATGCGGAGAAATTACTGTTTGTGCATTTACAATATTCATTGATTTTTGCCATTGAAAAACGTCCAGAAATGATTGAAGCTACTGACTGAATGAAAGGAGCTGGCATCTCACTCTCTTTGAATCTTCTTTATCATGCTAAGAGGAGCAGGAAAAAGCAAAAAATTTCAGAATTGCAACTTGCAATGCGGAGAAATTACTGTTTGTGCATTTACAATATTCATTGATTTTTGCCATTGAAAAACATCATGTTATTCATATACCAGAAATGATTGAAGCTACTGACTGAATGAAAGGAGCTGGCATCTCACTCTCTTTGAATCTTCATTATCATGCTAAGAGGAGCAGGAAAAAGCAAAAAATTTCAGAATTGCACCTTGCAATGCGGAGAAATTACTGTTTGTGCATTTACAATATTCATTGATTTTTGCCATTGAAAAACGTCCAGAAATGATTGAAGCTACTGACTGAATGAAAGGAGCTGGCATCTCACTCTCTTTGAATCTTCTTTATCATGCTAAGAGGAGCAGGAAAAAGCAAAAAATTTCAGAATTGCACCTTGCAATGCGGAGAAATTACTGTTTGTGCATTTACAATATTCATTGATTTTTGCCATTGAAAAACGTCCAGAAATGTTTGAAGCTACTGACTGAATGAAAGGAGCTGGCATCTCACTCTCTTTGAATCTTCTTTATCATGCTAGGATTAGCAGGAAAAAGCAAAAAATTTCAGAATTGCACCTTGCAATGTGGAGATATTACTGTTTGTGCATTTACAATATTCATTGATTTTTGCCATTGAAAAACGTCCAGAAATGTTTGAAGCTACTGACTGAATGAAAGGAGCTGGCATCTCACTCTCTTTGAATCTTCTTTATCATGCTAGGAGTAGCAGGAAAAAGCAAAAAATTTCAGAATTGCACCTTGCAATGTGGAGATATTACTGTTTGTGCATTTACAATATTCATTGATTTTTGCCATTGAAAAACGTCCAGAAATGTTTGAAGCTACTGACTGAATGAAAGGAGCTGGCATCTCACTCTCTTTGAATCTTCTTTATCATGCTAGGATTAGCAGGAAAAAGCAAAAAATTTCAGAATTGCACCTTGCAATGTGGAGATATTACTGTTTGTGCATTTACAATATTCATTGATTTTTGCCATTGAAAAACATCATGTTATTCATATACCAGAAATGTTTGAAGCTACTGACTGAATGAAAGGAGCTGACATCTCACTCTCTTTGAATCTTCTTTATCATGCTAGGATTAGCACAAAAAAGCAAAAAATTTCAGAATTGCACCTTGCAATGTGGAGATATTACTGTTTGTGCATTTACAATATTCATTGATTTTTGCCATTGAAAAACGTCCAGAAATGTTTGAAGCTACTGACTGAATGAAAGGAGCTGGCATCTCACTCTATTTGAATCTTCTTTATCATCCTAGGATTAGCAGGAAAAAGCAAAAAATTTCAGCATTGCACCTTGCAATGTGGAGATATTACTGTTTGTGCATTTACAATATTCATTGATTTTTGCCATTGAAAAACATCCAGAAATGTTTATACCAGAAATGTTTGAAGCTACTGACTGAATGAAAGGAGCTGGCATCTCACTCTCTTTGAATATTCTTTATCATGCTAAGAGGAGCAGGAAAAAGCAAAAAATTTCAGAATTGCACTTTGCAATGCGGAGAAATTACTGTTTGTGCATTTACAATATTCATTGATTTTTGCCATTGAAAAACGTCCAGAAATGACTGAAGCTACTGACTGAATGAAAGGAGCTGGCATCTCACTCTCTTTGAATCTTCTTTATCATGCTAAGAGGAGCAGGAAAAAGCAAAAAATTTCAGAATTACATCTTGCAATGCGGAGAAATTACTGTTTGTGCATTTACAATATTCATTGATTTTTGCCATTGAAAAACGTCCAGAAATGATTGAAGCTACTGACTGAATGAAAGGAGCTGGCATCTCACTCTCTTTGAATCTTCTTTATCATGCTAAGAGGAGCAGGAAAAAGCAAAAAATTTCAGAATTGCACCTTGCAATGCGGAGAAATTACTGTTTGTGCATTTACAATATTCATTGATTTTTGCCATTGAAAAACATCATGTTATTCATATACCAGAAATGATTGAAGCTACTGACTGAATGAAAGGAGCTGGCATCTCACTCTCTTTGAATCTTCTTTATCATGCTAAGAGGAGCAGGAAAAAGCAAAAAATTTCAGAATTGCACCTTGCAATGCGGAGAAATTACTGTTTGTGCATTTACAATATTCATTGATTTTTGCCATTGAAAAACATCCAGAAATGATTGAAGCTACTGACTGAATGAAAGGAGCTGGCATCTCACTCTCTTTGAATCTTCTTTATCATGCTAAGAGGAGCAGGAAAAAGCAAAAAATTTCAGAATTGCACCTTGCAATGCGGAGAAATTACTGTTTGTGCATTTACAATATTCATTGATTTTTGCCATTGAAAAACGTCCAGAAATGATTGAAGCTACTGACTGAATGAAAGGAGCTGGCATCTCACTCTCTTTGAATCTTCTTTATCATGCTAGGATTAGCAGGAAAAAGCAAAAAATTTCAGAATTGCACCTTGCAATGTGGAGATATTACTGTTTGTGCATTTACAATATTCATTGAATTTTGCCATTGAAAAACGTCCAGAAATGTTTGAAGCTACTGACTGAATGAAAGGAGCTGGCATCTCACTCTATTTGAATCTTCTTTATCATGCTAGGATTAGCAGGAAAAAGCAAAAAATTTCAGAATTGCACCTTGCAATGTGGAGATATTACTGTTTGTGCATTTACAATATTCATTGATTTTTGCCATTGAAAAACGTCCAGAAATGTTTATACCAGAAATGTTTGAAGCTACTGACTGAATGAAAGGAGCTGGCATCTCACTCTCTTTGAATCTTCTTTATCATGCTAAGAGGAGCAGGAAAAAGCAAAAAATTTCAGAATTGCACCTTGCAATGCGGAGAAATTACTTTTTGTGCATTTACAATATTCATTGATTTTTGCCATTGAAAAACGTCCAGAAATGACTGAAGCTACTGACTGAATGAAAGAAGCTGGCATCTCACTCTCTTTGAATCTTCTTTACCATGCTAAGAGGAGCAGGAAAAAGCAAAAAAATTCAGAATTGCACCTTGCAATGCGGAGAAATTACTGTTTGTGCATTTACAATATTCATTGATTTTTGCCATTGAAAAACGTCCAGAAATGATTGAAGCTACTGACTGAATGAAAGGAGCTGGAATCTCACTCTCTTTGAATCTTCTTTATCATGCTAGGAGTAGCAGGAAAAAGCAAAAAATTTCAGAATTGCACCTTGCAATGTGGAGATATTACTGTTTGTGCATTTACAATATTCATTGATTTTTGCCATTGAAAAACGTCCAGAAATGTTTGAAGCTACTGACTGAATGAAAGGAGCTGGCATCTCACTCTCTTTGAATCTTCTTTATCATGCTAGGATTAGCAGGAAAAAGCAAAAAATTTCAGAATTGCACCTTGCAATGTGGAGATATTACTGTTTGTGCATTTACAATATTCATTGATTTTTGCCATTGAAAAACATCATGTTATTCATATACCAGAAATGTTTGAAGCTACTGACTGAATGAAAGGAGCTGACATCTCACTCTCTTTGAATCTTCTTTATCATGCTAGGATTAGCAAGAAAAAGCAAAAAATTTCAGAATTGCACCTTGCAATGTGGAGATATTACTGTTTGTGCATTTACAATATTCATTGATTTTTGCCATTGAAAAACGTCCAGAAATGTTTGAAGCTACTGACTGAATGAAAGGAGCTGGCATCTCACTCTATTTGAATCTTCTTTATCATGCTAGGATTAGCAGGAAAAAGCCAAAAAAATTTCAGCATTGCACCTTGCAATGTGGAGATATTACTGTTTGTGCATTTACAATATTCATTGATTTTTGCCATTGAAAAACGTCCAGAAATGTTTATACCAGAAATGTTTGAAGCTACTGACTGAATGAAAGGAGCTGGCATCTCACTCTCTTTGAATCTTCTTTATCATGCTAAGAGGAGCAGGAAAAAGCAAAAAATTTCAGAATTGCACCTTGCAATGCGGAGAAATTACTGTTTGTGCATTTACAATATTCATTGATTTTTGCCATTGAAAAACTTCCAGAAATGACTGAAGCTACTGACTGAATGAAAGGAGCTGGCATCTCAATCTCTTTGAATCTTCTTTATCATGCTAAGAGGAGCAGGAAAAAGCAAAAAATTTCAGAATTGCACCTTGCAATGCGGAGAAATTACTGTTTGTGCATTTACAATATTCATTGATTTTTGCCATTGAAAAACGTCCAGAAATGATTGAAGCTACTGACTGAATGAAAGGAGCTGGCATCTCACTCTCTTTGAATCTTCTTTATCATGCTAAGAGGAGCAGGAAAAAGCAAAAAATTTCAGAATTGCACCTTGCAATGCGGAGAAATTACTGTTTGTGCATTTACAATATTCATTGATTTTTGCCATTGAAAAACATCATGTTATTCATATACCAGAAATGATTGAAGCTACTGACTGAATGAAAGGAGCTGGCATCTCACTCTCTTTGAATCTTCTTTATCATGCTAAGAGGAGCAGGAAAAAGCAAAAAATTTCAGAATTGCACCTTGCAATGCGGAGAAATTACTGTTTGTGCATTTACAATATTCATTGATTTTTGCCATTGAAAAACGTCCAGAAATGATTGAAGCTACTAACTGAATGAAAGGAGCTGGCATCTCACTCTCTTTGAATCTTCTTTATCATGCTAAGAGGAGCAGGAAAAAGCAAAAAATTTCAGAATTTCATCTTGCAATGCGGAGAAATTACTGTTTGTGCATTTACAATATTCATTGATTTTTGCCATTGAAAAACGTCCAGAAATGATTAAAGCTACTGACTGAATGAAAGGAGCTGGCATCTCACTCTCTTTGAATCTTCTTTATCATGCTAAGAGGAGCAGGAAAAAGCAAAAAATTTCAGAATTGCACCTTGCAATGCGGAGAAATTACTGTTTGTGCATTTACAATATTCATTGATTTTTGCCATTGAAAAACGTCCAGAAATGATTGAAGCTACTGACTGAATGAAAGGAGCCGGAATATCACTCTCTTTGAATCTTCTTTATCATGCTAAGAGGAGCAGGAAAAAGCAAAAAATTTCAGAATTGCAACTTGCAATGCGGAGAAATTACTGTTCGTGCATTTACAATATTCATTGATTTTTGCCATTGAAAAACATCATGTTATTCATATACCAGAAATGATTGAAGCTACTGACTGAATGAAAGGAGCTGGCATCTCACTCTCTTTGAATCTTCTTTATCATGCTAAGAGGAGCAGGAAAAAGCAAAAAATTTCAGAATTGCACCTTGCAATGCGGAGAAATTACTGTTTGTGCATTTACAATATTCATTGATTTTTGCCATTGAAAAACGTCCAGAAATGATTGAAGCTACTGACTGAATGAAAGGAGCTGGCATCTCACTCTCTTTGAATCTTCTTTATCATGCTAAGAGGAGCAGGAAAAAGCAAAAAATTTCAGAATTGCACCTTGCAATGCGGAGAAATTACTGTTTGTGCATTTACAATATTCATTGATTTTTGCCATTGAAAAACGTCCAGAAATGATTGAAGCTACTGACTGAATGAAAGGAGCTGGCATCTCACTCTCTTTGAATCTTCTTTATCATGCTAAGAGGAGCAGGAAAAAGCAAAAAATTTCAGAATTGCACCTTGCAATGCGGAGAAATTACTGTTTGTGCATTTACAATATTCATTAATTTTTGCCATTGAAAAACATCATGTTATTCATATCCCAGAAATGTTTGAAGCTACTGACAATGAAAGAAGCTGGCATCTCACTCTCTTTGAATCTTCTTTATCATGCTAATAGGAGCAGGAAAAAGCAAAAAATTTCAGAATTGCACCTTGCAATGCGGAGAAATTACTGTTTGTGCATTTACAATATTCATTGATTTTTGCCATTGAAAAACGTCCAGAAATGATTGAAGCTACTGACTGAATGAAAGGAGCTGGCATCTCACTCTCTTTGAATCTTCTTTATCATGCTAAGAGGAGCAGGAAAAAGCAAAAAATTTCAGAATTGCACCTTGCAATGCGGAGAAATTACTGTTTGTGCATTTACAATATTCATTGATTTTTGCCATTGAAAAACATCATGTTATTCATATACCAGAAATGTTTGAAGCTACTGACTGAATGAAATGAGCTGGCATCTCACTCTCTTTGAATCTTCTTTATCATGCTAAGAGGAGCAGGAAAAAGCAAAAAATTTCAGAATTGCACCTTGCAATGCGGAGAAATTACTGTTTGTGCATTTACAATATTCATTGATTTTTGCCATTGAAAAACGTCCAGAAATGATTGAAGCTACTGACTGAATGAAAGGAGCTGGCATCTCACTCTCTTTGAATCTTCTTTATCATGCTAAGAGGAGCAGGAAAATGCAAGAAATTTCACAATTGCACCTTGCAATGCGGAGAAATTACTGTTTGTGCATTTATAATATTCATTGATTTTTGCCATTGAAAAACATCCAGAAATGATTGAAGCTACTGACTGAATGAAAGGAGCTGGCATCTCACTCTCTTTGAATCTTCTTTATCATGCTAAGAGGAGCAGGAAAAAGCAAAAAATTTCAGAATTGCACCCTGCAATGCGGAGAAATTACTGTTTGTGCATTTACAATATTCATTGATTTTTGCCATTGAAAAACATCATGTTATTCATATACCAGAAATGATTGAAGCTACTGACTGAATGAAAGGAGCTGGCATCTCACTCTCTTTGAATCTTCTTTATCATGCTAAGAGGAGCAGGAAAAAGCAAAAAATTTCAGAATTGCACCTTGCAATGCGGAGAAATTACTGTTTGTGCATTTACAATATTCATTGATTTTTGCATTGAAAAACGTCCAGAAATGACTGAAGCTACTGACTGAATGAAAGGAGCTGGCATCTCACTCTCTTTGAATCTTCTTTATCATGCTAAGAGGAGCAGGAAAAAGCAAAAAATTTCAGAATTGCATCTTGCAATGCGGAGAAATTACTGTTTGTGCATTTACAATATTCATTGATTTTTGCCATTGAAAAACGTCCAGAAATGATTGAAGCTACTGACTGAATGAAAGGAGCTGGCATCTCACTCTCTTTGAATCTTCTTTATCATGCTAAGAGGAGCAGGAAAAAGCAAAAAATTTCAGAATTGCACCTTGCAATGCGGAGAAATTACTGTTTGTGCATTTACAATATTCATTGATTTTTGCCATTGAAAAACATCATGTTATTCATATACCAGAAATGATTGAAGCTACTGACTGAATGAAAGGAGCTGGCATCTCACTCTCTTTGAATCTTCTTTATCATGCTAAGAGGAGCAGGAAAAAGCAAAAAATTTCAGAATTGCACCTTGCAATGCGGAGAAATTACTGTTTGTGCATTTACAATATTCATTGATTTTTGCCATTGAAAAACGTCCAGAAATGATTGAAGCTACTGACTGAATGAAAGGAGCTGGCATCTCACTCTCTTTGAATCTTCTTTATCATGCTAAGAGGAGCAGGAAAAAGCAAAAAATTTCAGAATTGCACCTTGCAATGCGGAGAAATTACTGTTTGTGCATTTACAATATTCATTGATTTTTGCCATTGAAAAACGTCCAGAAATGATTGAAGCTACTGACTGAATGAAAGGAGCTGGCATCTCACTCTCTTTGAATCTTCTTTATCATGCTAGGATTAGCAGGAAAAAGCAAAAAATTTCAGAATTGCACCTGGCAATGTGGAGATATTACTGTTTGTGCATTTACAATATTCATTGAATTTTGCCATTGAAAAACGTCCAGAAATGTTTGAAGCTACTGACTGAATGAAAGGAGCTGGCATCTCACTCTATTTGAATCTTCTTTATCATGCTAGGATTAGCAGGAAAAAGCAAAAAATTTCAGAATTGCACCTTGCAATGTGGAGATATTACTGTTTGTGCATTTACAATATTCATTGATTTTTGCCATTGAAAAACGTCCAGAAATGTTTATACCAGAAATGTTTGAAGCTACTGACTGAATGAAAGGAGCTGGCATCTCACTCTCTTTGAATCTTCTTTATCATGCTAAGAGGAGCAGGAAAAAGCAAAAAATTTCAGAATTGCACCTTGCAATGCGGAGAAATTACTGTTTGTGCATTTACAATATTCATTGATTTTTGCCATTGAAAAACGTCCAGAAATGACTGAAGCTACTGACTGAATGAAAGGAGCTGGCATCTCACTCTCTTTGAATCTTCTTTATCATGCTAAGAGGAGCAGGAAAAAGCAAAAAATTTCAAAATTGCACCTTGCAATGCGGAGAAATTACTGTTTGTGCATTTACAATATTCATTGATTTTTGCCATTGAAAAACGTCCAGAAATGATTGAAGCTACTGACTGAATGAAAGGAGCTGGCATCTCACTCTCTTTGAATCTTCTTTATCATGCTAAGAGGAGCAGGAAAAAGCAAAAAATTTCAGAATTGCACCTTGCAATGCGGAGAAATTACTGTTTGTGCATTTACAATATTCATTGATTTTTGCCATTGAAAAACATCATGTTATTCATATACCAGAAATGATTGAAGCTACTGACTGAATGAAAGGAGCTGGCATCTCACTCTCTTTGAATCTTCTTTATCATGCTAAGAGGAGCAGGAAAAAGCAAAAAATTTCAGAATTGCACCTTGCAATGCGGAGAAATTACTGTTTGTGCATTTACAATATTCATTGATTTTTGCCATTGAAAAACGTCCAGAAATGATTGAAGCTACTGACTGAATGAAAGGAGCTGGCATCTCACTCTCTTTGAATCTTTTTTATCATGCTAAGAGGAGCAGGAAAAAGCAAAAAATTTCAGAATTGCATCTTGCAATGCGGAGAAATTACTGTTTGTGCATTTACAATATTCATTGATTTTTGTCATTGAAAAACGTCCAGAAATGATTGAAGCTACTGACTGAATGAAAGGAGCTGGCATCTCACTCTCTTTGAATCTTCTTTATCATGCTAAGAGGAGCAGGAAAAAGCAAAAAATTTCAGAATTGCACCTTGCAATGCGGAGAAATTACTGTTTGTGCATTTACAATATTCATTGATTTTTACCATTGAAAAACGTCCAGAAATGATTGAAGCTACTGACTGAATGAAAGGAGCTGGAATCTCACTCTCTTTGAATCTTCTTTATCATGCTAAGAGGAGCAGGAAAAAGCAAAAAATTTCAGAATTGCAACTTGCAATGCGGAGAAATTACTGTTTGTGCATTTACAATATTCATTGATTTTTGCCATTGAAAAACATCATGTTATTCATATACCAGAAATGATTGAAGCTACTGACTGAATGAAAGGAGCTGGCATCTCACTCTCTTTGAATCTTCTTTATCATGCTAAGAGGAGCAGGAAAAAGCAAAAAATTTCAGAATTGCACCTTGCAATGCGGAGAAATTACTGTTTGTGCATTTACAATATTCATTGATTTTTGCCATTGAAAAACGTCCAGAAATGATTGAAGCTACTGACTGAATGAAAGGAGCTGGCATCTCACTCTCTTTGAATCTTCTTTATCATGCTAAGAGGAGCAGGAAAAAGCCAAAAATTTCAGAATTGCACCTTGCAATGCGGAGAAATTACTGTTTGTGCATTTACAATATTCATTGATTTTTGCCATTGAAAAACGTCCAGAAATGATTGAAGCTACTGACTGAATGAAAGGAGCTGGCATCTCACTCTCTTTGAATCTTCTTTATCATGCTAAGAGGAGCAGGAAAAAGCCAAAAATTTCAGAATTGCACCTTGCAATGCGGAGAAATTACTGTTTGTGCATTTACAATATTCATTGATTTTTGCCATTGAAAAACGTCCAGAAATGATTGAAGCTACTGACTGAATGAAAGGAGCTGGCATCTCACTCTCTTTGAATCTTCTTTATCATGCTAAGAGGAGCAGGAAAAAGCAAAAAATTTCAGAATTGCACCTTGCAATGCGGAGAAATTACTGTTTGTGCATTTACAATATTCATTAATTTTTGCCATTGAAAAACATCATGTTATTCATATCCCAGAAATGTTTGAAGCTACTGACTGAATGAAAGAAGCTGGCATCTCACTCTCTTTGAATCTTCTTTATCATGCTAAGAGGAGCAGGAAAAAGCAAAAAATTTCAGAATTGCACCTTGCAATGCGGAGAAATTACTGTTTGTGCATTTACAATATTCATTGATTTTTGCCATTGAAAAACGTCCAGAAATGATTGAAGCTACTGACTGAATGAAAGGAGCTGGCATCTCACTCTCTTTGAATCTTCTTTATCATGCTAAGAGGAGCAGGAAAAAGCAAAAAATTTCAGAATTGCACCTTGCAATGCGGAGAAATTACTGTTTGTGCATTTACAATATTCATTGATTTTTGCCATTGAAAAACATCATGTTATTCATATACCAGAAATGTTTGAAGCTACTGACTGAATGAAAGGAGCTGGCATCTCACTCTCTTTGAATCTTCTTTATCATGCTAAGAGGAGCAGGAAAAAGCAAAAAATTTCAGAATTGCACCTTGCAATGCGGAGAAATTACTGTTTGTGCATTTACAATATTCATTGATTTTTGCCATTGAAAAACGTCCAGAAATGATTGAAGCTACTGACTGAATGAAAGGAGCTGGCATCTCACTCTCTTTGAATCTTCTTTATCATGCTAAGAGGAGCAGGAAAATGCAAGAAATTTCAGAATTGCACCTTGCAATGCGGAGAAATTACTGTTTGTGCATTTACAATATTCATTGATTTTTGCCATTGAAAAACATCCAGAAATGATTGAAGCTACTGACTGAATGAAAGGAGCTGGCATCTCACTCTCTTTGAATCTTCTTTATCATGCTAAGAGGAGCAGGAAAAAGCCAAAAATTTCAGAATTGCACCTTGCAATGCGGAGAAATTACTGTTTGTGCATTTTCAATATTCATTGATTTTTGCCATTGAAAAACATCATGTTATTCATATACCAGAAATGATTGAAGCTACTGACTGAATGAAAGGAGCTGGCATCTCACTCTCTTTGAATCTTCTTTATCATGCTAAGAGGAGCAGGAAAAAGCAAAAAATTTCAGAATTGCACCTTGCAATGCGGAGAAATTACTGTTTGTGCATTTACAATATTCATTGATTTTTGCCATTGAAAAACGTCCAGAAATGATTGAAGCTACTGACTGAATGAAAGGAGCTGGCATCTCACTCTCTTTGAATCTTTTTTATCATGCTAAGAGGAGCAGGAAAAAGCAAAAAATTTCAGAATTGCATCTTGCAATGCGGAGAAATTACTGTTTGTGCATTTACAATATTCATTGATTTTTGTCATTGAAAAACGTCCAGAAATGATTGAAGCTACTGACTGAATGAAAGGAGCTGGCATCTCACTCTCTTTGAATCTTCTTTATCATGCTAAGAGGAGCAGGAAAAAGCAAAAAATTTCAGAATTGCACCTTGCAATGCGGAGAAATTACTGTTTGTGCATTTACAATATTCATTGATTTTTGCCATTGAAAAACGTCCAGAAATGATTGAAGCTACTGACTGAATGAAAGGAGCTGGAATCTCACTCTCTTTGAATCTTCTTTATCATGCTAAGAGGAGCAGGAAAAAGCAAAAAATTTCAGAATTGCAACTTGCAATGCGGAGAAATTACTGTTTGTGCATTTACAATATTCATTGATTTTTGCCATTGAAAAACATCATGTTATTCATATACCAGAAATGATTGAAGCTACTGACTGAATGAAAGGAGCTGGCATCTCACTCTCTTTGAATCTTCTTTATCATGCTAAGAGGAGCAGGAAAAAGCAAAAAATTTCAGAATTGCACCTTGCAATGCGGAGAAATTACTGTTTGTGCATTTACAATATTCATTGATTTTTGCCATTGAAAAACGTCCAGAAATGATTGAAGCTACTGACTGAATGAAAGGAGCTGGCATCTCACTCTCTTTGAATCTTCTTTATCATGCTAAGAGGAGCAGGAAAAAGCCAAAAATTTCAGAATTGCACCTTGCAATGCGGAGAAATTACTGTTTGTGCATTTACAATATTCATTGATTTTTGCCATTGAAAAACGTCCAGAAATGATTGAAGCTACTGACTGAATGAAAGGAGCTGGCATCTCACTCTCTTTGAATCTTCTTTATCATGCTAAGAGGAGCAGGAAAAAGCAAAAAATTTCAGAATTGCACCTTGCAATGCGGAGAAATTACTGTTTGTGCATTTACAATATTCATTAATTTTTGCCATTGAAAAACATCATGTTATTCATATCCCAGAAATGTTTGAAGCTACTGACTGAATGAAAGAAGCTGGCATCTCACTCTCTTTGAATCTTCTTTATCATGCTAAGAGGAGCAGGAAAAAGCAAAAAATTTCAGAATTGCACCTTGCAATGCGGAGAAATTACTGTTTGTGCATTTACAATATTCATTGATTTTTGCCATTGAAAAACGTCCAGAAATGATTGAAGCTACTGACTGAATGAAAGGAGCTGGCATCTCACTCTCTTTGAATCTTCTTTATCATGCTAAGAGGAGCAGGAAAAAGCAAAAAATTTCAGAATTGCACCTTGCAATGCGGAGAAATTACTGTTTGTGCATTTACAATATTCATTGATTTTTGCCATTGAAAAACATCATGTTATTCATATACCAGAAATGATTGAAGCTACTGACTGAATGAAAGGAGCTGACATCTCACTCTCTTTGAATCTTCTTTATCATGCAAAGAGGAGCAGGAAAAAGCAAAAAATTTCAGAATTGCACCTTGCAATGCGGAGAAATTACTGTTTGTGCATTTACAATGTTCATTGATTTTTGCCATTGAAAAACGTCCAGAAATGATAGAAGCTACTGACTGAATGAAAGGAGCTGGCATCTCACTCTCTTTGAATCTTCTTTATCATGCTAAGAGGAGCAGGAAAAAGCAAAAAATTTCAGAATTGCACCTTGCAATGCGGAGAAATTACTGTTTGTGCATTTACAATATTCACTGATTTTTGCCATTGAAAAACGTCCAGAAATGATTGAAGCAACTGACTGAATGAAAGGAGCTGGCATCTCACTCTCTTTGAATCTTCTTTATCATGCTAAGAGGAGCAGGAAAAAGCAAAAAATTTCAGAATTGCACCTTGCAATGCGGAGAAATTACTGTTTGTGCATTTACAATATTCATTGATTTTTGCCATTGAAAAACGTCCAGAAATAATTGAAGCTACTGACTGAATGAAAGGAGCTGGCATCTCACTCTCTTTGAATCTTCTTTATCATGCTAAGAGGAGCAGGAAAAAGCAAAAAATTTCAGAATTGCAACTTGCAATGCGGAGAAATTACTGTTTGTGCATTTACAATATTCATTGATTTTTGCCATTGAAAAACATCATGTTATTCATATACCAGAAATGATTGAAGCTACTGACTGAATGAAAGGAGCTGGCATCTCACTCTCTTTGAATCTTCTTTATCATGCTAAGAGGAGCAGGAAAAAGCAAAAAATTTCAGAATTGCACCTTGCAATGCGGAGAAATTACTGTTTGTGCATTTACAATATTCATTGATTTTTGCCATTGAAAAACGTCCAGAAATGATTGAAGCTACTGACTGAATGAAAGGAGCTGGCATCTCACTCTCTTTGAATCTTCTTTATCATGCTAAGAGGAGCAGGAAAAAGCAAAAAATTTCAGAATTGCACCTTGCAATGCGGAGAAATTACTGTTTGTGCTTTTACAATATTCATTGATTTTTGCCATTGAAAAACATCATGTTATTCATATACCAGAAATGTTTGAAGCTACTGACTGAATGAAAGGAGCTGGCATCTCACTCTCTTTGAATCTTCTTTATCATGCTAAGAGGAGCAGGAAAAAGCAAAAAATTTCAGAATTGCACCTTGCAATGCGGAGAAATTACTGTTTGTGCATTTACAATATTCATTGATTTTTGCCATTGAAAAATGTCCAGAAATGATTGAAGCTGCTGACTGAATGAAAGGAGCTGGCATCTCACTCTCTTTGAATCTTCTTTATCATGCTAAGAGGAGCAGGAAAAAGCAAAAAATTTCAGAATTGCACCTTGCAATGCGGAGAAATTACTGTTTGTGCATTTACAATATTCATTGATTTTTGCCATTGAAAAACATCATGTTATTCATATACCAGAAATGATTGAAGCTACTGACTGAATTAAAGGAGCTGGCATCTCACTCTCTTTGAATCTTCTTTATCATGCTAAGAGGAGCAGGAAAAAGCAAAAAATTTCAGAATTGCACCTTGCAATGCGGAGAAATTACTGTTTGTGCATTTACAATATTCATTGATTTTTGCCATTGAAAAACATCCAGAAATGATTGAAGCTACTGACTGAATGAAAGGAGCTGGCATCTCACTCTCTTTGAATCTTCTTTATCATGCTAAGAGGAGCAGGAAAAAGCAAAAAATTTCAGAATTGCACCTTGCAATGCGGAGAAATTACTGTTTGTGCATTTACAATATTCATTGATTTTTGCCATTGAAAAACGTCCAGAAATGATTGAAGCTACTGACTGAATGAAAGGAGCTGGCATCTCACTCTCTTTGAATCTTCTTTATCATGCTAAGAGGAGCAGGAAAAAGCAAAAAATTTCAGAATTGCACCTTGCAATGCGGAGAAATTACTGTTTGTGCATTTACAATATTCATTGATTTTTGCCATTGAAAAACATCATGTTATTCATATACTAGAAATGTTTGAAGCTACTGACTGAATGAAAGGAGCTGGCATCTCACTCTCTTTGAATCTTCTTTATCATGCTAAGAGGAGCAGGAAAAAGCAAAAAATTTCAGAATTGCACCTTGCAATGCGGAGAAATTACTGTTTGTGCATTTACAATATTCATTGATTTTTGCCATTGAAAAACGTCCAGAAATGATTGAAGCTACTGACTGAATGAAAGGAGCTGGCATCTCACTCTCTTTGAATCTTCTTTATCATGCTAAGAGGAGCAGGAAAAAGCAAAAAAATTCAGAATTGCACCTTGCAATGCGGAGAAATTACTGTTTGTGCATTTACAATATTCATTGATTTTTGCCATTGAAAAACATCATGTTATTCATATACCAGAAATGATTGAAGCTACTGACTGAATGAAAGGAGCTGGCATCTCGCTCTCTTTGAATCTTCTTTATCATGATAAGAGGAGCAGGAAAAAGCAAAAAATTTCAGAATTGCACCTTGCAATGCGGAGAAATTACTGTTTGTGCATTTACAATATTCATTGATTTTTGCCATTGAAAAACGTCCAGAAATGATTGAAGCTACTGACTGAATGAAAGGAGCTGGCATCTCACTCTCTTTGAATCTTCTTTATCATGCTAAGAGGAGCAGGAAAAAGCAAAAAAATTCAGAATTGCACCTTGCAATGTGGAGAAATTACTGTTTGTGCATTTACAATATTCATTGATTTTTGCCATTGAAAAACATCATGTTATTCATATACCAGAAATGATTGAAGCTACTGACTGAATGAAAGGAGCTGGCATCTCACTCTCTTTGAATCTTCTTTATCATGCTAAGAGGAGCAGGAAAAAGCAAAAAATTTCAGAATTGCACCTTGCAATGCGGAGAAATTGCTGTTTGTGCATTTACAATATTCATTGATTTTTGCCATTGAAAAACGTCCAGAAATGATTGAAGCTACTGACTGAATGAAAGGAGCTGGCATCTCACTCTCTTTGAATCTTCTTTATCATGCTAAGAGGAGCAGGAAAAAGCAAAAAATTTCAGAATTGCACCTTGCAATGCGGAGAAATTACTGTTTGTGCTTTTACAATATTCATTGATTTTTGCCATTGAAAAACATCATGTTATTCATATACCAGAAATGTTTGAAGCTACTGACTGAATGAAAGGAGCTGGCATCTCACTCTCTTTGAATCTTCTTTATCATGCTAAGAGGAGCAGGAAAAAGCAAAAAATTTCAGAATTGCACCTTGCAATGCGGAGAAATTACTGTTTGTGCATTTACAATATTCATTGATTTTTGCCATTGAAAAACGTCCAGAAATGATTGAAGCTACTGACTGAATGAAAGGAGCTGGCATCTCACTCTCTTTGAATCTTCTTTATCATGCTAAGAGGAGCAGGAAAAAGCAAAAAATTTCAGAATTGCACCTTGCAATGCGGAGAAATTACTGTTTGTGCATTTACAATATTCATTGATTTTTGCCATTGAAAAACGTCCAGAAATGATTGAAGCTACTGACTGAATGAAAGGAGCTGGCATCTCACTCTCTTTGAATCTTCTTTATCATGCTAAGAGGAGCAGGAAAAAGCAAAAAATTTCAGAATTGCAACTTGCAATGCGGAGAAATTACTGTTTGTGCATTTACAATATTCATTGATTTTTGCCATTGAAAAACATCATGTTATTCATATACCAGAAATGATTGAAGCTACTGACTGAATGAAAGGAGCTGGCATCTCACTCTCTTTGAATCTTCTTTATCATGCTAAGAGGAGCAGGAAAAAGCAAAAAATTTCAGAATTGCACCTTGCAATGCGGAGAAATTACTGTTTGTGCATTTACAATATTCATTGATTTTTGCCATTGAAAAACATCATGTTATTCATATACCAGAAATGTTTGAAGCTACTGACTGAATGAAAGGAGCTGGCATCTCACTCTCTTTGAATCTTCTTTATCATGCTAAGAGGAGCAGGAAAAAGCAAAAAATTTCAGAATTGCACCTTGCAATGCGGAGAAATTACTGTTTGTGCATTTACAATATTCATTGATTTTTGCCATTGAAAAACGTCCAGAAATGATTGAAGCTACTGACTGAATGAAAGGAGCTGGCATCTCACTCTCTTTGAATCTTCTTTATCATGCTAAGAGGAGCAGGAAAATGCAAGAAATTTCAGAATTGCACCTTGCAATGCGGAGAAATTACTGTTTGTGCATTTACAATATTCATTGATTTTTGCCATTGAAAAACATCCAGAAATGATTGAAGCTACTGACTGAATGAAAGGAGCTGGCATCTCACTCTCTTTGAATCTTCTTTATCATGCTAAGAGGAGCAGGAAAAAGCCAAAAATTTCAGAATTGCACCTTGCAATGCGGAGAAATTACTGTTTGTGCATTTACAATATTCATTGATTTTTGCCATTGAAAAACATCATGTTATTCATATACCAGAAATGATTGAAGCTACTGACTGAATGAAAGGAGCTGGCATCTCACTCTCTTTGAATCTTCTTTATCATGCAAAGAGGAGCAGGAAAAAGCAAAAAATTTCAGAATTGCACCTTGCAATGCGGAGAAATTACTGTTTGTGCATTTACAATATTCATTGATTTTTGCCATTGAAAAACGTCCAGAAATGATTGAAGCTACTGACTGAATGAAAGGAGCTGGCATCTCACTCTCTTTGAATCTTCTTTATCATGCTAAGAGGAGCAGGAAAAAGCAAAAAATTTCAGAATTGCACCTTGCAATGCGGAGAAATTACTGTTTGTGCATTTGCAATATTCACTGATTTTTGCCATTGAAAAACGTCCAGAAATGATTGAAGCAACTGACTGAATGAAAGGAGCTGGCATCTCACTCTCTTTGAATCTTCTTTATCATGCTAAGAGGAGCAGGAAAAAGCAAAAAATTTCAGAATTGCACCTTGCAATGCGGAGAAATTACTGTTTGTGCATTTACAATATTCATTGATTTTTGCCATTGAAAAACGTCCAGAAATAATTGAAGCTACTGACTGAATGAAAGGAGCTGGCATCTCACTCTCTTTGAATCTTCTTTATCATGCTAAGAGGAGCAGGAAAAAGCAAAAAATTTCAGAATTGCAACTTGCAATGCGGAGAAATTACTGTTTGTGCATTTACAATATTCATTGATTTTTGCCATTGAAAAACATCATGTTATTCATATACCAGAAATGATTGAAGCTAGTGACTGAATGAAAGGAGCTGGCATCTCACTCTCTTTGAATCTTCTTTATCATGCTAAGAGGAGCAGGAAAAAGCAAAAAATTTCAGAATTGCACCTTGCAATGCGGAGAAATTACTGTTTGTGCATTTACAATATTCATTGATTTTTGCCATTGAAAAACGTCCAGAAATGATTGAAGCTACTGACTGAATGAAAGGAGCTGGCATCTCACTCTCTTTGAATCTTCTTTATCATGCTAAGAGGAGCAGGAAAAAGCAAAAAATTTCAGAATTGCACCTTGCAATGCGGAGAAATTACTGTTTGTGCTTTTACAATATTCATTGATTTTTGCCATTGAAAAACATCATGTTATTCATATACCAGAAATGTTTGAAGCTACTGACTGAATGAAAGGAGCTGGCATCTCACTCTCTTTGAATCTTCTTTATCATGCTAAGAGGAGGAGGAAAAAGCAAAAAATTTCAGAATTGCACCTTGCAATGCGGAGAAATTACTGTTTGTGCATTTACAATATTCATTGATTTTTGCCATTGAAAAATGTCCAGAAATGATTGAAGCTGCTGATTGAATGAAAGGAGCTGGCATCTCACTCTCTTTGAATCTTCTTTATCATGCTAAGAGGAGCAGGAAAAAGCAAAAAATTTCAGAATTGCACCTTGCAATGCGGAGAAATTACTGTTTGTGCATTTACAATATTCATTGATTTTTGCCATTGAAAAACATCATGTTATTCATATACCAGAAATGATTGAAGCTACTGACTGAATGAAAGGAGCTGGCATCTCACTCTCTTTGAATCTTCTTTATCATGCTAAGAGGAGCAGGAAAAAGCAAAAAATTTCAGAATTGCACCTTGCAATGCGGAGAAATTACTGTTTGTGCATTTACAATATTCATTGATTTTTGCCATTGAAAAACGTCCAGAAATGATTGAAGCTACTGACTGAATGAAAGGAGCTGGCATCTCACTCTCTTTGAATCTTCTTTATCATGCTAAGAGGAGCAGGAAAAAGCAAAAAATTTCAGAATTGCACCTTGCAATGCGGAGAAATTACTGTTTGTGCATTTACAATATTCATTGATTTTTGCCATTGAAAAACGTCCAGAAATGATTGAAGCTACTGACTGAATGAAAGGAGCTGGCATCTCACTCTCTTTGAATCTTCTTTATCATGCTAAGAAGAGCAGGAAAAAGCAAAAAATTTCAGAATTGCACCTTGCAATGCGGAGAAATTACTGTTTGTGCATTTACAATATTCATTGATTTTTGCCATTGAAAAACATCATGTTATTCATATACCAGAAATGTTTGAAGCTACTGACTGAATGAAAGGAGCTGGCATCTCACTCTCTTTGAATCTTCTTTATCATGCTAAGAGGAGCAGGAAAAAGCAAAAAATTTCAGAATTGCACCTTGCAATGCGGAGAAATTACTGTTTGTGCATTTACAATATTCATTGATTTTTGCCATTGAAAAACGTCCAGAAATGATTGAAGCTACTGACTGAATGAAAGGAGCTGGCATCTCACTCTCTTTGAATCTTCTTTATCATGCTAAGAGGAGCAGGAAAAAGCAAAAAATTTCAGAATTGCACCTTGCAATGCGGAGAAATTACTGTTTGTGCATTTACAATATTCATTGATTTTTGCCATTGAAAAACATCATGTTATTCATATACCAGAAATGATTGAAGCTACTGACTGAATGAAAGGAGCTGGCATCTCGCTCTCTTTGAATCTTCTTTATCATGCTAAGAGGAGCAGGAAAAAGCAAAAAATTTCAGAATTGCACCTTGCAATGCGGAGAAATTACTGTTTGTGCATTTACAATATTCATTGATTTTTGCCATTGAAAAACGTCCAGAAATGATTGAAGCTACTGACTGAATGAAAGGAGCTGGCATCTCACTCTCTTTGAATCTTCTTTATCATGCTAAGAGGAGCAGGAAAAAGCAAAAAATTTCAGAATTGCACCTTGCAATGTGGAGAAATTACTGTTTGTGCATTTACAATATTCATTGATTTTTGCCATTGAAAAACATCATGTTATTCATATACCAGAAATGATTGAAGCTACTGACTGAATGAAAGGAGCTGGCATCTCACTCTCTTTGAATCTTCTTTATCATGCTAAGAGGAGCAGGAAAAAGCAAAAAATTTCAGAATTGCACCTTGCAATGCGGAGAAATTACTGTTTGTGCATTTACAATATTCATTGATTTTTGCCATTGAAAAACGTCCAGAAATGATTGAAGCTACTGACTGAATGAAAGGAGCTGGCATCTCACTCTCTTTGAATCTTCTTTATCATGCTAAGAGGAGCAGGAAAAAGCAAAAAATTTCAGAATTGCACCTTGCAATGCGGAGAAATTACTGTTTGTGCTTTTACAATATTCATTGATTTTTGCCATTGAAAAACATCATGTTATTCATATACCAGAAATGTTTGAAGCTACTGACTGAATGAAAGGAGCTGGCATCTCACTCTCTTTGAATCTTCTTTATCATGCTAAGAGGAGCAGGAAAAAGCAAAAAATTTCAGAATTGCACCTTGCAATGCGGAGAAATTACTGTTTGTGCATTTACAATATTCATTGATTTTTGCCATTGAAAAACGTCCAGAAATGATTGAAGCTACTGACTGAATGAAAGGAGCTGGCATCTCACTCTCTTTGAATCTTCTTTATCATGCTAAGAGGAGCAGGAAAAAGCAAAAAATTTCAGAATTGCACCTTGCAATGCGGAGAAATTACTGTTTGTGCATTTACAATATTCATTGATTTTTGCCATTGAAAAACGTCCAGAAATGATTGAAGCTACTGACTGAATGAAAGGAGCTGGCATCTCACTCTCTTTGAATCTTCTTTATCATGCTAAGAGGAGCAGGAAAAAGCAAAAAATTTCAGAATTGCAACTTGCAATGCGGAGAAATTACTGTTTGTGCATTTACAATATTCATTGATTTTTGCCATTGAAAAACATCATGTTATTCATATACCAGAAATGATTGAAGCTACTGACTGAATGAAAGGAGCTGGCATCTCACTCTCTTTGAATCTTCTTTATCATGCTAAGAGGAGCAGGAAAAAGCAAAAAATTTCAGAATTGCACCTTGCAATGCGGAGAAATTACTGTTTGTGCATTTACAATATTCATTGATTTTTGCCATTGAAAAACGTCCAGAAATGATTGAAGCTACTGACTGAATGAAAGGAGCTGGCATCTCACTCTCTTTGAATCTTCTTTATCATGCTAAGAGGAGCAGGAAAAAGCAAAAAATTTCAGAATTGCACCTTGCAATGCGGAGAAATTACTGTTTGTGCATTTACAATATTCATTGATTTTTGCCATTGAAAAACGTCCAGAAATGATTGAAGCTACTGACTGAATGAAAGGAGCTGGCATCTCACTCTCTTTGAATCTTCTTTATCATGCTAAGAGGAGCAGGAAAAAGCAAAAAATTTCAGAATTGCACCTTGCAATGCGGAGAAATTACTGTTTGTGCATTTACAATATTCATTAATTTTTGCCATTGAAAAACATCATGTTATTCATATCCCAGAAATGTTTGAAGCTACTGACTGAATGAAAGAAGCTGGCATCTCACTCTCTTTGAATCTTCTTTATCATGCTAAGAGGAGCAGGAAAAAGTAAAAAATTTCAGAATTGCACCTTGCAATGCGGAGAAATTACTGTTTGTGCATTTACAATATTCATTGATTTTTGCCATTGAAAAACGTCCAGAAATGATTGAAGCTACTGACTGAATGAAAGGAGCTGGCATCTCACTCTCTTTGAATCTTCTTTATCATGCTAAGAGGAGCAGGAAAAAGCAAAAAATTTCAGAATTGCACCTTGCAATGCGGAGAAATTACTGTTTGTGCATTTACAATATTCATTGATTTTTGCCATTGAAAAACATCATGTTATTCATATACCAGAAATGTTTGAAGCTACTGACTGAATGAAAGGAGCTGGCATCTCACTCTCTTTGAATCTTCTTTATCATGCTAAGAGGAGCAGGAAAAAGCAAAAAATTTCAGAATTGCACCTTGCAATGCGGAGAAATTACTGTTTGTGCATTTACAATATTCATTGATTTTTGCCATTGAAAAACGTCCAGAAATGATTGAAGCTACTGACTGAATGAAAGGAGCTGGCATCTCACTCTCTTTGAATCGTCTTTATCATGCTAAGAGGAGCAGGAAAAAGCAAAAAATTTCAGAATTGCACCTTGCAATGCGGAGAAATTACTGTTTGTGCATTTACAATATTCATTGATTTTTGCCATTGAAAAACGTCCAGAAATGATTGAAGCTACTGACTGAATGAAAGGAGCTGGCATCTCACTCTCTTTGAATCTTCTTTATCATGCTAAGAGGAGCAGGAAAAAGCAAAAAATTTCAGAATTGCAACTTGCAATGCGGAGAAATTACTGTTTGTGCATTTACAATATTCATTGATTTTTGCCATTGAAAAACATCATGTTATTCATATACCAGAAATGATTGAAGCTACTGACTGAATGAAAGGAGCTGGCATCTCACTCTCTTTGAATCTTCTTTATCATGCTAAGAGGAGCAGGAAAAAGCAAAAAATTTCAGAATTGCACCTTGCAATGCGGAGAAATTACTGTTTGTGCATTTACAATATTCATTGATTTTTGCCATTGAAAAACGTCCAGAAATGATTGAAGCTACTGACTGAATGAAAGGAGCTGGCATCTCACTCTCTTTGAATCTTCTTTATCATGCTAAGAGGAGCAGGAAAAAGCAAAAAATTTCAGAATTGCACCTTGCAATGCGGAGAAATTACTGTTTGTGCATTTACAATATTCATTGATTTTTGCCATTGAAAAACGTCCAGAAATGATTGAAGCTACTGACTGAATGAAAGGAGCTGGCATCTCACTCTCTTTGAATCTTCTTTATCATGCTAAGAGGAGCAGGAAAAAGCAAAAAATTTCAGAATTGCACCTTGCAATGCGGAGAAATTACTGTTTGTGCATTTACAATATTCATTAATTTTTGCCATTGAAAAACATCATGTTATTCATATCCCAGAAATGTTTGAAGCTACTGACTGAATGAAAGAAGCTGGCATCTCACTCTCTTTTAATCTTCTTTATCATGCTAAGAGGAGCAGGAAAAAGCAAAAAATTTCAGAATTGCACCTTGCAATGCGGAGAAATTACTGTTTGTGCATTTACAATATTCATTGATTTTTGCCATTGAAAAACGTCCAGAAATGATTGAAGCTACTGACTGAATGAAAGGAGCTGGCATCTCACTCTCTTTGAATCTTCTTTATCATGCTAAGAGGAGCAGGAAAAAGCAAAAAATTTCAGAATTGCACCTTGCAATGCGGAGAAATTACTGTTTGTGCATTTACAATATTCATTGATTTTTGCCATTGAAAAACGTCCAGAAATGATTGAAGCTACTGACTGAATGAAAGGAGCTGGCATCTCACTCTCTTTGAATCTTCTTTATCATGCTAAGAGGAGCAGGAAAAAGCAAAAAATTTCAGAATTGCACCTTGCAATGCGGAGAAATTACTGTTTGTGCTTTTACAATATTCATTGATTTTTGCCATTGAAAAACATCATGTTATTCATATACCAGAAATGTTTGAAGCTACTGACTGAATGAAAGGAGCTGGCATCTCACTCTCTTTGAATCTTCTTTATCATGCTAAGAGGAGCAGGAAAAAGCAAAAAATTTCAGAATTGCACCTTGCAATGCGGAGAAATTACTGTTTGTGCATTTACAATATTCATTGATTTTTGCCATTGAAAAACGTCCAGAAATGATTGAAGCTACTGACTGAATGAAAGGAGCTGGCATCTCACTCTCTTTGAATCTTCTTTATCATGCTAAGAGGAGCAGGAAAAAGCAAAAAATTTCAGAATTGCACCTTGCAATGCGGAGAAATTACTGTTTGTGCATTTACAATATTCATTGATTTTTGCCATTGAAAAACGTCCAGAAATGATTGAAGCTACTGACTGAATGAAAGGAGCTGGCATCTCACTCTCTTTGAATCTTCTTTATCATGCTAAGAGGAGCAGGAAAAAGCAAAAAATTTCAGAATTGCAACTTGCAATGCGGAGAAATTACTGTTTGTGCATTTACAATATTCATTGATTTTTGCCATTGAAAAACATCATGTTATTCATATACCAGAAATGATTGAAGCTACTGACTGAATGAAAGGAGCTGGCATCTCACTCTCTTTGAATCTTCTTTATCATGCTAAGAGGAGCAGGAAAAAGCAAAAAATTTCAGAATTGCACCTTGCAATGCGGAGAAATTACTGTTTGTGCATTTACAATATTCATTGATTTTTGCCATTGAAAAACGTCCAGAAATGATTGAAGCTACTGACTGAATGAAAGGAGCTGGCATCTCACTCTCTTTGAATCTTCTTTATCATGCTAAGAGGAGCAGGAAAAAGCAAAAAATTTCAGAATTGCACCTTGCAATGCGGAGAAATTACTGTTTGTGCATTTACAATATTCATTGATTTTTGCCATTGAAAAACGTCCAGAAATGATTGAAGCTACTGACTGAATGAAAGGAGCTGGCATCTCACTCTCTTTGAATCTTCTTTATCATGCTAAGAGGAGCAGGAAAAAGCAAAAAATTTCAGAATTGCACCTTGCAATGCGGAGAAATTACTGTTTGTGCATTTACAATATTCATTAATTTTTGCCATTGAAAAACATCATGTTATTCATATCCCAGAAATGTTTGAAGCTACTGACTGAATGAAAGAAGCTGGCATCTCACTCTCTTTGAATCTTCTTTATCATGCTAAGAGGAGCAGGAAAAAGCAAAAAATTTCAGAATTGCACCTTGCAATGCGGAGAAATTACTGTTTGTGCATTTACAATATTCATTGATTTTTGCCATTGAAAAACGTCCAGAAATGATTGAAGCTACTGACTGAATGAAAGGAGCTGGCATCTCACTCTCTTTGAATCTTCTTTATCATGCTAAGAGGAGCAGGAAAAAGCAAAAAATTTCAGAATTGCACCTTGCAATGCGGAGAAATTACTGTTTGTGCATTTACAATATTCATTGATTTTTGCCATTGAAAAACATCATGTTATTCATATACCAGAAATGTTTGAAGCTACTGACTGAATGAAAGGAGCTGGCATCTCACTCTCTTTGAATCTTCTTTATCATGCTAAGAGGAGCAGGAAAAAGCAAAAAATTTCAGAATTGCACCTTGCAATGCGGAGAAATTACTGTTTGTGCATTTACAATATTCATTGATTTTTGCCATTGAAAAACGTCCAGAAATGATTGAAGCTACTGACTGAATGAAAGGAGCTGGCATCTCACTCTCTTTGAATCTTCTTTATCATGCTAAGAGGAGCAGGAAAAAGCAAAAAATTTCAGAATTGCACCTTGCAATGCGGAGAAATTACTGTTTGTGCATTTACAATATTCATTGATTTTTGCCATTGAAAAACGTCCAGAAATGATTGAAGCTACTGACTGAATGAAAGGAGCTGGCATCTCACTCTCTTTGAATCTTCTTTATCATGCTAAGAGGAGCAGGAAAAAGCAAAAAATTTCAGAATTGCAACTTGCAATGCGGAGAAATTACTGTTTGTGCATTTACAATATTCATTGATTTTTGCCATTGAAAAACATCATGTTATTCATATACCAGAAATGATTGAAGCTACTGACTGAATGAAAGGAGCTGGCATCTCACTCTCTTTGAATCTTCTTTATCATGCTAAGAGGAGCAGGAAAAAGCAAAAAATTTCAGAATTGCACCTTGCAATGCGGAGAAATTACTGTTTGTGCATTTACAATATTCATTGATTTTTGCCATTGAAAAACGTCCAGAAATGATTGAAGCTACTGACTGAATGAAAGGAGCTGGCATCTCACTCTCTTTGAATCTTCTTTATCATGCTAAGAGGAGCAGGAAAAAGCAAAAAATTTCAGAATTGCACCTTGCAATGCGGAGAAATTACTGTTTGTGCATTTACAATATTCATTGATTTTTGCCATTGAAAAACGTCCAGAAATGATTGAAGCTACTGACTGAATGAAAGGAGCTGGCATCTCACTCTCTTTGAATCTTCTTTATCATGCTAAGAGGAGCAGGAAAAAGCAAAAAATTTCAGAATTGCACCTTGCAATGCGGAGAAATTACTGTTTGTGCATTTACAATATTCATTAATTTTTGCCATTGAAAAACATCATGTTATTCATATCCCAGAAATGTTTGAAGCTACTGACTGAATGAAAGAAGCTGGCATCTCACTCTCTTTTAATCTTCTTTATCATGCTAAGAGGAGCAGGAAAAAGCAAAAAATTTCAGAATTGCACCTTGCAATGCGGAGAAATTACTGTTTGTGCATTTACAATATTCATTGATTTTTGCCATTGAAAAACGTCCAGAAATGATTGAAGCTACTGACTGAATGAAAGGAGCTGGCATCTCACTCTCTTTGAATCTTCTTTATCATGCTAAGAGGAGCAGGAAAAAGCAAAAAATTTCAGAATTGCACCTTGCAATGCGGAGAAATTACTGTTTGTGCATTTACAATATTCATTGATTTTTGCCATTGAAAAACATCATGTTATTCATATACCAGAAATGTTTGAAGCTACTGACTGAATGAAAGGAGCTGGCATCTCACTCTCTTTGAATCTTCTTTATCATGCTAAGAGGAGCAGGAAAAAGCAAAAAATTTCAGAATTGCACCTTGCAATGCGGAGAAATTACTGTTTGTGCATTTACAATATTCATTGATTTTTGCCATTGAAAAACGTCCAGAAATGATTGAAGCTACTGACTGAATGAAAGGAGCTGGCATCTCACTCTCTTTGAATCTTCTTTATCATGCTAAGAGGAGCAGGAAAATGCAAGAAATTTCAGAATTGCACCTTGCAATGCGGAGAAATTACTGTTTGTGCATTTACAATATTCATTGATTTTTGCCATTGAAAAACATCATGTTATTCATATACCAGAAATGATTGAAGCTACTGACTGAATGAAAGGAGCTGGCATCTCACTCTCTTTGAATCTTCTTTATCATGCAAAGAGGAGCAGGAAAAAGCAAAAAATTTCAGAATTGCACCTTGCAATGCGGAGAAATTACTGTTTGTGCATTTACAATATTCATTGATTTTTGCCATTGAAAAACGTCCAGAAATGATTGAAGCTACTGACTGAATGAAAGGAGCTGGCATCTCACTCTCTTTGAATCTTCTTTATCATGCTAAGAGGAGCAGGAAAAAGCAAAAAATTTCAGAATTGCACCTTGCAATGCGGAGAAATTACTGTTTGTGCATTTACAATATTCATTGATTTTTGCCATTGAAAAACGTCCAGAAATAATTGAAGCTACTGACTGAATGAAAGGAGCTGGCATCTCACTCTCTTTGAATCTTCTTTATCATGCTAAGAGGAGCAGGAAAAAGCAAAAAATTTCAGAATTGCAACTTGCAATGCGGAGAAATTACTGTTTGTGCATTTACAATATTCATTGATTTTTGCCATTGAAAAACATCATGTTATTCATATACCAGAAATGATTGAAGCTACTGACTGAATGAAAGGAGCTGGCATCTCACTCTCTTTGAATCTTCTTTATCATGCTAAGAGGAGCAGGAAAAAGCAAAAAATTTCAGAATTGCACCTTGCAATGCGGAGAAATTACTGTTTGTGCATTTACAATATTCATTGATTTTTGCCATTGAAAAACGTCCAGAAATGATTGAAGCTACTGACTGAATGAAAGGAGCTGGCATCTCACTCTCTTTGAATCTTCTTTATCATGCTAAGAGGAGCAGGAAAAAGCAAAAAATTTCAGAATTGCACCTTGCAATGCGGAGAAATTACTGTTTGTGCTTTTACAATATTCATTGATTTTTGCCATTGAAAAACATCATGTTATTCATATACCAGAAATGTTTGAAGCTACTGACTGAATGAAAGGAGCTGGCATCTCACTCTCTTTGAATCTTCTTTATCATGCTAAGAGGAGCAGGAAAAAGCAAAAAATTTCAGAATTGCACCTTGCAATGCGGAGAAATTACTGTTTGTGCATTTACAATATTCATTGATTTTTGCCATTGAAAAATGTCCAGAAATGATTGAAGCTGCTGACTGAATGAAAGGAGCTGGCATCTCACTCTCTTTGAATCTTCTTTATCATGCTAAGAGGAGCAGGAAAAAGCAAAAAATTTCAGAATTGCACCTTGCAATGCGGAGAAATTACTGTTTGTGCATTTACAATATTCATTGATTTTTGCCATTGAAAAACATCATGTTATTCATATACCAGAAATGATTGAAGCTACTGACTGAATGAAAGGAGCTGGCATCTCACTCTCTTTGAATCTTCTTTATCATGCTAAGAGGAGCAGGAAAAAGCAAAAAATTTCAGAATTGCACCTTGCAATTCGGAGAAATTACTGTTTGTGCATTTACAATATTCATTGATTTTTGCCATTGAAAAACGTCCAGAAATGATTGAAGCTACTGACTGAATGAAAGGAGCTGGCATCTCACTCTCTTTGAATCTTCTTTATCATGCTAAGAGGAGCAGGAAAAAGCAAAAAATTTCAGAATTGCACCTTGCAATGCGGAGAAATTACTGTTTGTGCATTTACAATATTCATTGATTTTTGCCATTGAAAAACGTCCAGAAATGATTGAAGCTACTGACTGAATGAAAGGAGCTGGCATCTCACTCTCTTTGAATCTTCTTTATCATGCTAAGAGGAGCAGGAAAAAGCAAAAAATTTCAGAATTGCACCTTGCAATGTGGAGAAATTACTGTTTGTGCATTTACAATATTCATTGATTTTTGCCATTGAAAAACATCATGTTATTCATATACCAGAAATGATTGAAGCTACTGACTGAATGAAAGGAGCTGGCATCTCACTCTCTTTGAATCTTCTTTATCATGCTAAGAGGAGCAGGAAAAAGCAAAAAATTTCAGAATTGCACCTTGCAATGCGGAGAAATTACTGTTTGTGCATTTACAATATTCATTGATTTTTGCCATTGAAAAACGTCCAGAAATGATTGAAGCTACTGACTGAATGAAAGGAGCTGGCATCTCACTCTCTTTGAATCTTCTTTATCATGCTAAGAGGAGCAGGAAAAAGCAAAAAATTTCAGAATTGCACCTTGCAATGCGGAGAAATTACTGTTTGTGCTTTTACAATATTCATTGATTTTTGCCATTGAAAAACGTCCAGAAATGATTGAAGCTACTGACTGAATGAATGGAGCTGGCATCTCACTCTCTTTGAATCTTCTTTATCATGCTAAGAGGAGCAGGAAAAAGCAAAAAATTTCAGAATTGCACCTTGCAATGCGGAGAAATTACTGTTTGTGCATTTACAATATTCATTGATTTTTGCCATTGAAAAACGTCCAGAAATGATTGAAGCTACTGACTGAATGAAAGGAGCTGGCATCTCACTCTCTTTGAATCTTCTTTATCATGCTAAGAGGAGCAGGAAAAAGCAAAAAATTTCAGAATTGCAACTTGCAATGCGGAGAAATTACTGTTTGTGCATTTACAATATTCATTGATTTTTGCCATTGAAAAACATCATGTTATTCATATACCAGAAATGATTGAAGCTACTGACTGAATGAAAGGAGCTGGCATCTCACTCTCTTTGAATCTTCTTTATCATGCTAAGAGGAGCAGGAAAAAGCAAAAAATTTCAGAATTGCACCTTGCAATGCGGAGAAATTACTGTTTGTGCATTTACAATATTCATTGATTTTTGCCATTGAAAAACGTCCAGAAATGATTGAAGCTACTGACTGAATGAAAGGAGCTGGCATCTCACTCTCTTTGAATCTTCTTTATCATGCTAAGAGGAGCAGGAAAAAGCAAAAAATTTCAGAATTGCACCTTGCAATGCGGAGAAATTACTGTTTGTGCTTTTACAATATTCATTGATTTTTGCCATTGAAAAACATCATGTTATTCATATACCAGAAATGTTTGAAGCTACTGACTGAATGAAAGGAGCTGGCATCTCACTCTCTTTGAATCTTCTTTATCATGCTAAGAGGAGCAGGAAAAAGCAAAAAATTTCAGAATTGCACCTTGCAATGCGGAGAAATTACTGTTTGTGCATTTACAATATTCATTGATTTTTGCCATTGAAAAACGTCCAGAAATGATTGAAGCTACTGACTGAATGAAAGGAGCTGGCATCTCACTCTCTTTGAATCTTCTTTATCATGCTAAGAGGAGCAGGAAAAAGCAAAAAATTTCAGAATTGCACCTTGCAATGCGGAGAAATTACTGTTTGTGCATTTACAATATTCATTGATTTTTGCCATTGAAAAACGTCCAGAAATGATTGAAGCTACTGACTGAATGAAAGGAGCTGGCATCTCACTCTCTTTGAATCTTCTTTATCATGCTAAGAGGAGCAGGAAAAAGCAAAAAATTTCAGAATTGCACCTTGCAATGCGGAGAAATTACTGTTTGTGCTTTTACAATATTCATTGATTTTTGCCATTGAAAAACATCATGTTATTCATATACCAGAAATGTTTGAAGCTACTGACTGAATGAAAGGAGCTGGCATCTCACTCTCTTTGAATCTTCTTTATCATGCTAAGAGGAGCAGGAAAAAGCAAAAAATTTCAGAATTGCACCTTGCAATGCGGAGAAATTACTGTTTGTGCATTTACAATATTCATTGATTTTTGCCATTGAAAAACGTCCAGAAATGATAGAAGCTACTGACTGAATGAAAGGAGCTGGCATCTCACTCTCTTTGAATCTTCTTTATCATGCTAAGAGGAGCAGGAAAAAGCAAAAAATTTCAGAATTGCACCTTGCAATGCGGAGAAATTACTGTTTGTGCATTTACAATATTCATTGATTTTTGCCATTGAAAAACGTCCAGAAATGATTGAAGCTACTGACTGAATGAAAGGAGCTGGCATCTCACTCTCTTTGAATCTTCTTTATCATGCTAAGAGGAGCAGGAAAAAGCAAAAAATTTCAGAATTGCAACTTGCAATGCGGAGAAATTACTGTTTGTGCATTTACAATATTCATTGATTTTTGCCATTGAAAAACATCATGTTATTCATATACCAGAAATGATTGAAGCTACTGACTGAATGAAAGGAGCTGGCATCTCACTCTCTTTGAATCTTCTTTATCATGCTAAGAGGAGCAGGAAAAAGCAAAAAATTTCAGAATTGCACCTTGCAATGCGGAGAAATTACTGTTTGTGCATTTACAATATTCATTGATTTTTGCCATTGAAAAACGTCCAGAAATGATTGAAGCTACTGACTGAATGAAAGGAGCTGGCATCTCACTCTCTTTGAATCTTCTTTATCATGCTAAGAGGAGCAGGAAAAAGCAAAAAATTTCAGAATTGCACCTTGCAATGCGGAGAAATTACTGTTTGTGCTTTTACAATATTCATTGATTTTTGCCATTGAAAAACATCATGTTATTCATATACCAGAAATGTTTGAAGCTACTGACTGAATGAAAGGAGCTGGCATCTCACTCTCTTTGAATCTTCTTTATCATGCTAAGAGGAGCAGGAAAAAGCAAAAAATTTCAGAATTGCACCTTGCAATGCGGAGAAATTACTGTTTGTGCATTTACAATATTCATTGATTTTTGCCATTGAAAAACGTCCAGAAATGATTGAAGCTACTGACTGAATGAAAGGAGCTGGCATCTCACTCTCTTTGAATCTTCTTTATCATGCTAAGAGGAGCAGGAAAAAGCAAAAAATTTCAGAATTGCACCTTGCAATGCGGAGAAATTACTGTTTGTGCATTTACAATATTCATTGATTTTTGCCATTGAAAAACGTCCAGAAATGATTGAAGCTACTGACTGAATGAAAGGAGCTGGTATCTCACTCTCTTTGAATCTTCTTTATCATGCTAAGAGGAGCAGGAAAAAGCAAAAAATTTCAGAATTGCACCTTGCAATGCGGAGAAATTACTGTTTGTGCATTTACAATATTCATTGATTTTTGCCATTGAAAAACATCATGTTATTCATATACCAGAAATGATTGAAGCTACTGACTGAATGAAAGGAGCTGGCATCTTACTCTCTTTGAATCTTCTTTGTCATGCTAAGAGGAGCAGGAAAAAGCAAAAAATTTCAGAATTGCACCTTGCAATGCGGAGAAATTACTGTTTGTGCATTTACAATATTCATTGATTTTTGCCATTGAAAAACGTCCAGAAATGATTGAAGCTACTGACTGAATGAAAGGAGCTGGCATCTCACTCTCTTTGAATCTTCTTTATCATGCTAAGAGGAGCAGGAAAAAGCAAAAAATTTCAGAATTGCACCTTGCAATGCGGAGAAATTACTGTTTGTGCATTTACAATATTCATTGATTTTTGCCATTGAAAAACGTCCAGAAATGATTGAAGCTACTGACTGAATGAAAGGAGCTGGCATCTCACTCTCTTTGAATCTTCTTTATCATGCTAAGAGGAGCAGGAAAAAGCAAAAAATTTCAGAATTGCACCTTGCAATGCGGAGAAATTACTGTTTGTGCATTTACAATATTCATTGATTTTTGCCATTGAAAAACATCATGTTATTCATATACCAGAAATGTTTGAAGCTACTGACTGAATGAAAGGAGCTGGCATCTCACTCTCTTTGAATCTTCTTTATCATGCTAAGAGGAGCAGGAAAAAGCAAAAAATTTCAGAATTGCACCTTGCAATGTGGAGAAATTACTGTTTGTGCATTTACAATATTCATTCATTTTTACCATTGAAAAACGTCCAGAAATGATTGAAGCTACTGACTGAATGAAAGTAGCTGGCATCTCACTCTTTTTGAATCTTCTTTATCATGCTAAGAGGAGCAGGAAAAAGCAAAAAATTTCAGACTTGCACCTTGCAATGCGGAGAAATTACTGTTTGTGCATTTACAATATTCATTGATTTTTGCCATTGAAAAACATCATGTTATTCATATACCAGAAATGTTTGAAGCTACTGACTGAATGAAAGGAGCTGGCATCTCACTCTCTTTGAATCTTCTTTATCATGCTAAGAGGAGCAGGAAAAAGCAAAAAATTTCAGAATTGCACCTTGCAATGCGGAGAAATTACTGTTTGTGCATTTACAATATTCATTGATTTTTGCCATTGAAAAACGTCCAGAAATGATTGAAGCTACTGACTGAATGAAAGGAGCTGGCATCTCACTCTCTTTGAATCTTGTTTATCATGCTAAGAGGAGCAGGAAAAAGCAAAAAATTTCAGAATTGCACCTTGCAATGCGGAGAAATTACTGTTTGTGCATTTACAATATTCATTGATTTTTGCCATTGAAAAACGTCCAGAAATGATTGAAGCTACTGACTGAATGAAAGGAGCTGGCATCTCACTCTCTTTGAATCTTCTTTATCATGCTAAGAGGAGCAGGAAAAAGCAAAAAATTTCAGAATTGCACCTTGCAATGCGGAGAAATTACTGTTTGTGCATTTACAATATTCATTGATTTTTGCCATTGAAAAACATCATGTTATTCATATACCAGAAATGATTGAAGCTACTGACTGAATGAAAGGAGCTGGCATCTCACTCTCTTTGAATCTTCTTTATCATGCTAAGAGGAGCAGGAAAAAGCAAAAAATTTCAGAATTGCACCTTGCAATGCGGAGAAATTACTGTTTGTGCATTTACAATATTCATTGATTTTTGCCATTGAAAAACGTCCAGAAATGTTTGAAGCTACTGACTGAATGAAAGGAGCTGGCATCTCACTCTCTTTGAATCTTCTTTATCATGCTAGGATTAGCAGGAAAAAGCAAAAAATTTCAGAATTGCACCTTGCAATGTGGAGATATTACTGTTTGTGCATTTACAATATTCATTGATTTTTGCCATTGAAAAACGTCCAGAAATGTTTGAAGCTACTGACTGAATGAAAGGAGCTGGCATCTCACTCTCTTTGAATCTTCTTTATCATGCTAGGAGTAGCAGGAAAAAGCAAAAAATTTCAGAATTGCACCTTGCAATGTGGAGATATTACTGTTTGTGCATTTACAATATTCATTGATTTTTGCCATTGAAAAACGTCCAGAAATGTTTGAAGCTACTGACTGAATGAAAGGAGCTGGCATCTCACTCTCTTTGAATCTTCTTTATCATGCTAGGATTAGCAGGAAAAAGCAAAAAATTTCAGAATTGCACCTTGCAATGTGGAGATATTACTGTTTGTGCATTTACAATATTCATTGATTTTTGCCATTGAAAAACATCATGTTATTCATATACCAGAAATGTTTGAAGCTACTGACTGAATGAAAGGAGCTGGCATCTCACTCTATTTGAATCTTCTTTATCATCCTAGGATTAGCAGGAAAAAGCAAAAAATTTCAGCATTGCACCTTGCAATGTGGAGATATTACTGTTTGTGCATTTACAATATTCATTGATTTTTGCCATTGAAAAACATCCAGAAATGTTTATACCAGAAATGTTTGAAGCTACTGACTGAATGAAAGGAGCTGGCATCTCACTCTCTTTGAATCTTCTTTATCATGCTAAGAGGAGCAGGAAAAAGCAAAAAATTTCAGAATTGCACTTTGCAATGCGGAGAAATTACTGTTTGTGCATTTACAATATTCATTGATTTTTGCCATTGAAAAACGTCCAGAAATGACTGAAGCTACTGACTGAATGAAAGGAGCTGGCATCTCACTCTCTTTGAATCTTCTTTATCATGCTAAGAGGAGCAGGAAAAAGCAAAAAATTTCAGAATTGCATCTTGCAATGCGGAGAAATTACTGTTTGTGCATTTACATTATTCATTGATTTTTGCCATTGAAAAACGTCCAGAAATGATTGAAGCTACTGACTGAATGAAAGGAGCTGGCATCTCACTCTCTTTGAATCTTCTTTATCATGCTAAGAGGAGCAGGAAAAAGCAAAAAATTTCAGAATTGCACCTTGCAATGCGGAGAAATTACTGTTTGTGCATTTACAATATTCATTGATTTTTGCCATTGAAAAACATCATGTTATTCATATACTAGAAATGATTGAAGCTACTGACTGAATGAAAGGAGCTGGCATCTCACTCTCTTTGAATCTTCTTTATCATGCTAAGAGGAGCAGGAAAAAGCAAAAAATTTCAGAATTGCACCTTGCAATGCGGAGAAATTACTGTTTGTGCATTTACAATATTCATTGATTTTTGCCATTGAAAAACATCCAGAAATGATTGAAGCTACTGACTGAATGAAAGGAGCTGGCATCTCACTCTCTTTGAATCTTCTTTATCATGCTAAGAGGAGCAGGAAAAAGCAAAAAATTTCAGAATTGCACCTTGCAATGCGGAGAAATTACTGTTTGTGCATTTACAATATTCATTGATTTTTGCCATTGAAAAACGTCCAGAAATGATTGAAGCTACTGACTGAATGAAAGGAGCTGGCATCTCACTCTCTTTGAATCTTCTTTATCATGCTAGGATTAGCAGGAAAAAGCAAAAAATTTCAGAATTGCACCTTGCAATGTGGAGATATTACTGTTTGTGCATTTACAATATTCATTGAATTTTGCCATTGAAAAACGTCCAGAAATGTTTGAAGCTACTGACTGAATGAAAGGAGCTGGCATCTCACTCTATTTGAATCTTCTTTATCATGCTAGGATTAGCAGGAAAAAGCAAAAAATTTCAGAATTGCACCTTGCAATGTGGAGATATTACTGTTTGTGCATTTACAATATTCATTGATTTTTGCCATTGAAAAACGTCCAGAAATGTTTATACCAGAAATGTTTGAAGCTACTGACTGAATGAAAGGAGCTGGCATCTCACTCTCTTTGAATCTTCTTTATCATGCTAAGAGGAGCAGGAAAAAGCAAAAAATTTCAGAATTGCACCTTGCAATGCGGAGAAATTACTTTTTGTGCATTTACAATATTCATTGATTTTTGCCATTGAAAAACGTCCAGAAATGACTGAAGCTACTGACTGAATGAAAGGAGCTGGCATCTCACTCTCTTTGAATCTTCTTTACCATGCTAAGAGGAGCAGGAAAAAGCAAAAAAATTCAGAATTGCACCTTGCAATGCGGAGAAATTACTGTTTGTGCATTTACAATATTCATTGATTTTTGCCATTGAAAAACGTCCAGAAATGATTGAAGCTACTGACTGAATGAAAGGAGCTGGCATCTCACTCTCTTTGAATCTTCTTTATCATGCTAGGAGTAGCAGGAAAAAGCAAAAAATTTCAGAATTGCACCTTGCAATGTGGAGATATTACTGTTTGTGCATTTACAATATTCATTGATTTTTGCCATTGAAAAACGTCCAGAAATGTTTGAAGCTACTGACTGAATGAAAGGAGCTGGCATCTCACTCTCTTTGAATCTTCTTTATCATGCTAGGATTAGCAGGAAAAAGCAAAAAATTTCAGAATTGCACCTTGCAATGTGGAGATATTACTGTTTGTGCATTTACAATATTCATTGATTTTTGCCATTGAAAAACATCAGGTTATTCATATACCAGAAATGTTTGAAGCTACTGACTGAATGAAAGGAGCTGACATCTCACTCTCTTTGAATCTTCTTTATCATGCTAGGATTAGCAGGAAAAAGCAAAAAATTTCAGAATTGCACCTTGCAATGTGGAGATATTACTGTTTGTGCATTTACAATATTCATTGATTTTTGCCAATGAAAAACGTCCAGAAATGTTTGAAGCTACTGACTGAATGAAAGGAGCTGGCATCTCACTCTATTTGAATCTTCTTTATCATGCTAGGATTAGCAGGAAAAAGCAAAAAATTTCAGCATTGCACCTTGCAATGTGGAGATATTACTGTTTGTGCATTTACAATATTCATTGATTTTTGCCATTGAAAAACGTCCAGAAATGTTTATACCAGAAATGTTTGAAGCTACTGACTGAAAGAAAGGAGCTGGCATCTCACTCTCTTTGAATCTTCTTTATCATGCTAAGAGGAGCAGGAAAAAGCAAAAAATTTCAGAATTGCACCTTGCAATGCGGAGAAATTACTGTTTGTGCATTTACAATATTCATTGATTTTTGCCATTGAAAAACGTCCAGAAATGACTGAAGCTACTGACTGAATGAAAGGAGCTGGCATCTCACTCTCTTTGAATCTTCTTTATCATGCTAAGAGGAGCAGGAAAAAGCAAAAAATTTCAGAATTGCATCTTGCAATGCGGAGAAATTACTGTTTGTGCATTTACAATATTCATTGATTTTTGCCATTGAAAAACGTCCAGAAATGATTGAAGCTACTGACTGAATGAAAGGAGCTGGCATCTCACTCTCTTTGAATCTTCTTTATCATGCTAAGAGGAGCAGGAAAAAGCAAAAAATTTCAGAATTGCACCTTGCAATGCGGAGAAATTACTGTTTGTGCATTTACAATATTCATTGATTTTTGCCATTGAAAAACATCATGTTATTCATATACCAGAAATGATTGAAGCTACTGACTGAATGAAAGGAGCTGGCATCTCACTCTCTTTGAATCTTCTTTATCATGCTAAGAGGAGCAGGAAAAAGCAAAAAATTTCAGAATTGCACCTTGCAATGCGGAGAAATTACTGTTTGTGCATTTACAATATTCATTGATTTTTGCCATTGAAAAACGTCCAGAAATTATTGAAGCTACTGACTGAATGAAAGGAGCTGGCATCTCACTCTCTTTGAATCTTCTTTATCATGCTAAGAGGAGCAGGAAAAAGCAAAAAATTTCAGAATTGCACCTTGCAATGCGGAGAAATTACTGTTTGTGCATTTACAATATTCATTGATTTTTGCCATTGAAAAACGTCCAGAAATGATTGAAGCTACTGACTGAATGAAAGGAGCTGGCATCTCACTCTCTTTGAATCTTCTTTATCATGCTAGGATTAGCAGGAAAAAGCAAAAAATTTCAGAATTGCACCTGGCAATGTGGAGATATTACTGTTTGTGCATTTACAATATTCATTGAATTTTGCCATTGAAAAACGTCCAGAAATGTTTGAAGCTACTGACTGAATGAAAGGAGCTGGCATCTCACTCTATTTGAATCGTCTTTATCATGCTAGGATTAGCAGGAAAAAGCAAAAAATTTCAGAATTGCACCTTGCAATGTGGAGATATTACTGTTTGTGCATTTACAATATTCATTGATTTTTGCCATTGAAAAACGTCCAGAAATGTTTATACCAGAAATGTTTGAAGCTAGTGACTGAATGAAAGGAGCTGGCATCTCACTCTCTTTGAATCTTCTTTATCATGCTAAGAGGAGCAGGAAAAAGCAAAAAATTTCAGAATTGCACCTTGCAATGCGGAGAAATTACTGTTTGTGCATTTACAATATTCATTGATTTTTGCCATTGAAAAACGTCCAGAAATGACTGAAGCTACTGACTGAATGAAAGGAGCTGGCATCTCACTCTCTTTGAATCTTCTTTATCATGCTAAGAGGAGCAGGAAAAAGCAAAAAATTTCAGAATTGCACCTTGCAATGCGGAGAAATTACAGTTTGTGCATTTACAATATTCATTGATTTTTGCCATTGAAAAACGTCCGGAAATGATTGAAGCTACTGACTGAATGAAAGGAGCTGGCATCTCACTCTCTTTGAATCTTCTTTATCATGCTAAGAGGAGCAGGAAAAAGCAAAAAATTTCAGAATTGCACCTTGCAATGCGGAGAAATTACTGTTTGTGCATTTACAATATTCATTGATTTTTGCCATTGAAAAACATCATGTTATTCATATACCAGAAATGATTGAAGCTACTGACTGAATGAAAGGAGCTGGCATCTCACTCTCTTTGAATCTTCTTTATCATGCTAAGAGGAGCAGGAAAAAGCAAAAAATTTCAGAATTGCACCTTGCAATGCGGAGAAATTACTGTTTGTGCATTTACAATATTCATTGATTTTTGCCATTGAAAAACGTCCAGAAATGATTGAAGCTACTGACTGAATGAAAGGAGCTGGCATCTCACTCTCTTTGAATCTTCTTTATCATGCTAAGAGGAGCAGGAAAAAGCAAACAATTTCAGAATTGCATCTTGCAATGCGGAGAAATTACTGTTTGTGCATTTACAATATTCATTGATTTTTGCCATTGAAAAACGTCCAGAAATGATTGAAGCTACTGACTGAATGAAAGGAGCTGGCATCTCACTCTCTTTGAATCTTCTTTATCATGCTAAGAGGAGCAGGAAAAAGCAAAAAATTTCAGAATTGCACCTTGCAATGCGGAGAAATTACTGTTTGTGCATTTACAATATTCATTGATTTTTGCCATTGAAAAACGTCCAGAAATGATTGAAGCTACTGACTGAATGAAAGGAGCTGGAATCTCACTCTCTTTGAATCTTCTTTATCATGCTAAGAGGAGCAGGAAAAAGCAAAAAATTTCAGAATTGCAACTTGCAATGCGGAGAAATTACTGTTTGTGCATTTACAATATTCATTGATTTTTGCCATTGAAAAACATCATGTTATTCATATACCAGAAAAGATTGAAGCTACTGACTGAATGAAAGGAGCTGGCATCTCACTCTCTTTGAATCTTCTTTATCATGCTAAGAGGAGCAGGAAAAAGCAAAAAATTTCAGAATTGCACCTTGCAATGCGGAGAAATTACTGTTTGTGCATTTACAAAATTCATTGATTTTTGCCATTGAAAAACGTCCAGAAATGATTGAAGCTACTGACTGAATGAAAGGAGCTGGCATCTCACTCTCTTTGAATCTTCTTTATCATGCTAAGAGGAGCAGGAAAAAGCAAAAAATTTCAGAATTGCACCTTGCAATGCGGAGAAATTACTGTTTGTGCATTTACAATATTCATTGATTTTTGCCATTGAAAAACATCATGTTATTCATATACCAGAAATGATTGAAGCTACTGACTGAATGAAAGGAGCTGGCATCTCACTCTCTTTGAATCTTCTTTATCATGCTAAGAGGAGCAGGAAAAAGCAAAAAATTTCAGAATTGCACCTTGCAATGCGGAGAAATTACTGTTTGTGCATTTACAATATTCATTGATTTTTGCCATTGAAAAACGTCCAGAAATGACTGAAGCTACTGACTGAATGAAAGGAGCTGGCATCTCACTCTCTTTGAATCTTCTTTATCATGCTAAGAGGAGCAGGAAAAAGCAAAAAATTTCAGAATTGCACCTTGCAATGCGGAGAAATTACAGTTTGTGCATTTACAATATTCATTGATTTTTGCCATTGAAAAACGTCCAGAAATGATTGAAGCTACTGACTGAATGAAAGGAGCTGGCATCTCACTCTCTTTGAATCTTCTTTATCATGCTAAGAGGAGCAGGAAAAAGCAAAAAATTTCAGAATTGCACCTTGCAATGCGGAGAAATTACTGTTTGTGCATTTACAATATTCATTGATTTTTGCCATTGAAAAACGTCCAGAAATGATTGAAGCTACTGACTGAATGAAAGGAGCTGGCATCTCACTCTCTTTGAATCTTCTTTATCATGCTAGGATTAGCAGGAAAAAGCAAAAAATTTCAGAATTGCACCTGGCAATGTGGAGATATTACTGTTTGTGCATTTACAATATTCATTGAATTTTGCCATTGAAAAACGTCCAGAAATGTTTGAAGCTACTGACTGAATGAAAGGAGCTGGCATCTCACTCTATTTGAATCTTCTTTATCATGCTAGGATTAGCAGGAAAAAGCAAAAAATTTCAGAATTGCACCTTGCAATGTGGAGATATTACTGTTTGTGCATTTACAATATTCATTGATTTTTGCCATTGAAAAACGTCCAGAAATGTTTATACCAGAAATGTTTGAAGCTAGTGACTGAATGAAAGGAGCTGGCATCTCACTCTCTTTGAATCTTCTTTATCATGCTAAGAGGAGCAGGAAAAAGCAAAAAATTTCAGAATTGCACCTTGCAATGCGGAGAAATTACTGTTTGTGCATTTACAATATTCATTGATTTTTGCCATTGAAAAACGTCCAGAAATGACTGAAGCTACTGACTGAATGAAAGGAGCTGGCATCTCACTCTCTTTGAATCTTCTTTATCATGCTAAGAGGAGCAGGAAAAAGCAAAAAATTTCAGAATTGCACCTTGCAATGCGGAGAAATTACAGTTTGTGCATTTACAATATTCATTGATTTTTGCCATTGAAAAACGTCCGGAAATGATTGAAGCTACTGACTGAATGAAAGGAGCTGGCATCTCACTCTCTTTGAATCTTCTTTATCATGCTAAGAGGAGCAGGAAAAAGCAAAAAATTTCAGAATTGCACCTTGCAATGCGGAGAAATTACTGTTTGTGCATTTACAATATTCATTGATTTTTGCCATTGAAAAACATCATGTTATTCATATACCAGAAATGATTGAAGCTACTGACTGAATGAAAGGAGCTGGCATCTCACTCTCTTTGAATCTTCTTTATCATGCTAAGAGGAGCAGGAAAAAGCAAAAAATTTCAGAATTGCACCTTGCAATGCGGAGAAATTACTGTTTGTGCATTTACAATATTCATTGATTTTTGCCATTGAAAAACGTCCAGAAATGATTGAAGCTACTGACTGAATGAAAGGAGCTGGCATCTCACTCTCTTTGAATCTTCTTTATCATGCTAAGAGGAGCAGGAAAAAGCAAACAATTTCAGAATTGCATCTTGCAATGCGGAGAAATTACTGTTTGTGCATTTACAATATTCATTGATTTTTGCCATTGAAAAACGTCCAGAAATGATTGAAGCTACTGACTGAATGAAAGGAGCTGGCATCTCACTCTCTTTGAATCTTCTTTATCATGCTAAGAGGAGCAGGAAAAAGCAAAAAATTTCAGAATTGCACCTTGCAATGCGGAGAAATTACTGTTTGTGCATTTACAATATTCATTGATTTTTGCCATTGAAAAACGTCCAGAAATGATTGAAGCTACTGACTGAATGAAAGGAGCTGGAATCTCACTCTCTTTGAATCTTCTTTATCATGCTAAGAGGAGCAGGAAAAAGCAAAAAATTTCAGAATTGCAACTTGCAATGCGGAGAAATTACTGTTTGTGCATTTACAATATTCATTGATTTTTGCCATTGAAAAACATCATGTTATTCATATACCAGAAAAGATTGAAGCTACTGACTGAATGAAAGGAGCTGGCATCTCACTCTCTTTGAATCTTCTTTATCATGCTAAGAGGAGCAGGAAAAAGCAAAAAATTTCAGAATTGCACCTTGCAATGCGGAGAAATTACTGTTTGTGCATTTACAATATTCATTGATTTTTGCCATTGAAAAACGTCCAGAAATGATTGAAGCTACTGACTGAATGAAAGGAGCTGGCATCTCACTCTCTTTGAATCTTCTTTATCATGCTAAGAGGAGCAGGAAAAAGCAAAAAATTTCAGAATTGCACCTTGCAATGCGGAGAAATTACTGTTTGTGCATTTACAATATTCATTGATTTTTGCCATTGAAAAACATCATGTTATTCATATACCAGAAATGATTGAAGCTACTGACTGAATGAAAGGAGCTGGCATCTCACTCTCTTTGAATCTTCTTTATCATGCTAAGAGGAGCAGGAAAAAGCAAAAAATTTCAGAATTGCACCGTGCAATGCGGAGAAATTACTGTTTGTGCATTTACAATATTCATTGATTTTTGCCATTGAAAAACGTCCAGAAATGACTGAAGCTACTGACTGAATGAAAGGAGCTGGCATCTCACTCTCTTTGAATCTTCTTTATCATGCTAAGAGGAGCAGGAAAAAGCAAAAAATTTCAGAATTGCACCTTGCAATGCGGAGAAATTACAGTTTGTGCATTTACAATATTCATTGATTTTTGCCATTGAAAAACGTCCAGAAATGATTGAAGCTACTGACTGAATGAAAGGAGCTGGCATCTCACTCTCTTTGAATCTTCTTTATCATGCTAAGAGGAGCAGGAAAAAGCAAAAAATTTCAGAATTGCACCTTGCAATGCGGAGAAATTACTGTTTGTGCATTTACAATATTCATTGATTTTTGCCATTGAAAAACATCATGTTATTCATATACCAGAAATGATTGAAGCTACTGACTGAATGAAAGGAGCTGGCATCTCACTCTCTTTGAATCTTCTTTATCATGCTAAGAGAAGCAGGAAAAAGCAAAAAATTTCAGAATTGCATCTTGCAATGCGGAGAAATTACTGTTTGTGCATTTACAATATTCATTGATTTTTGCCATTGAAAAACGTCCAGAAATGATTGAAGCTACTGACTGAATGAAAGGAGCTGGCATCTCACTCTCTTTGAATCTTCTTTATCATGCTAAGAGGAGCAGGAAAAAGCAAAAAATTTCAGAATTGCACCTTGCAATGCGGAGAAATTACTGTTTGTGCATTTACAATATTCATTGATTTTTGCCATTGAAAAACGTCCAGAAATGATTGAAGCTACTGACTGAATGAAAGGAGCTGGAATCTCACTCTCTTTGAATCTTCTTTATCATGCTAAGAGGAGCAGGAAAAAGCAAAAAATTTCAGAATTGCAACTTGCAATGCGGAGAAATTACTGTTTGTGCATTTACAATATTCATTGATTTTTGCCATTGAAAAACATCATGTTATTCATATACCAGAAATGATTGAAGCTACTGAATGAATGAAAGGAGCTGGCATCTCACTCTCTTTGAATCTTCTTTATCATGCTAAGAGGAGCAGGAAAAAGCAAAACATTTCAGAATTGCACCTTGCAATGCGGAGAAATTACTGTTTGTGCATTTACAATATTCATTGATTTTTGCCATTGAAAAACGTCCAGAAATGATTGAAGCTACTGACTGAATGAAAGGAGCTGGCATCTCACTCTCTTTGAATCTTCTTTATCATGCTAAGAGGAGCAGGAAAAAGCAAAAAATTTCAGAATTGCACCTTGCAATGCGGAGAAATTACTGTTTGTGCATTTACAATATTCATTGATTTTTGCCATTGAAAAACGTCCAGAAATGATTGAAGCTACTGACTGAATGAAAGGAGCTGGCATCTCACTCTCTTTGAATCTTCTTTATCATGCTAAGAGGAGCAGGAAAAAGCAAAAAATTTCAGAATTGCACCTTGCAATGCGGAGAAATTACTGTTTGTGCATTTACAATATTCATTAATTTTTGCCATTGAAAAACATCATGTTATTCATATCCCAGAAATGTTTGAAGCTACTGACTGAATGAAAGAAGCTGGCATCTCACTCTCTTTGAATCTTCTTTATCATGCTAAGAGGAGCAGGAAAAAGCAAAAAATTTCAGAATTGCACCTTGCAATGCGGAGAAATTACTGTTTGTGCATTTACAATATTCATTGATTTTTGCCATTGAAAAACGTCCAGAAATGATTGAAGCTACTGACTGAATGAAAGGAGCTGGCATCTCACTCTCTTTGAATCTTCTTTATCATGCTAAGAGGAGCAGGAAAAAGCAAAAAATTTCAGAATTGCACCTTGCAATGCGGAGAAATTACTGTTTGTGCATTTACAATATTCATTGATTTTTGCCATTGAAAAACATCATGTTATTCATATACCAGAAATGTTTGAAGCTACTGACTGAATGAAAGGAGCTGGCATCTCACTCTCTTTGAATCTTCTTTATCATGCTAAGAGGAGCAGAAAAAAGCAAAAAATTTCAGAATTGCACCTTGCAATGCGGAGAAATTACTGTTTGTGCATTTACAATATTCATTGATTTTTGCCATTGAAAAACGTCCAGAAATGATTGAAGCTACTGACTGAATGAAAGGAGCTGGCATCTCATTCTCTTTGAATCTTCTTTATCATGCTAAGAGGAGCAGGAAAATGCAAGAAATTTCAGAATTGCACCTTGCAATGCGGAGAAATTACTGTTTGTGCATTTACAATATTCATTGATTTTTGCCATTGAAAAACATCCAGAAATGATTGAAGCTACTGACTGAATGAAAGGAGCTGGCATCTCACTCTCTTTGAATCTTCTTTATCATGCTAAGAGGAGCAGGAAAAAGCAAAAAATTTCAGAATTGCACCTTGCAATGCGGAGAAATTACTGTTTGTGCATTTACAATATTCATTGATTTTTGCCATTGAAAAACATCATGTTATTCATATACCAGAAATGATTGAAGCTACTGACTGAATGAAAGGAGCTGGCATCTCACTCTCTTTGAATCTTCTTTATCATGCTGAGGAGCAGGAAAAAGCAAAAAATTTCAGAATTGCACCTTGCAATGCGGAGAAATTACTGTTTGTGCATTTACAATATTCATTGATTTTTGCATTGAAAAACGTCCAGAAATGACTGAAGCTACTGACTGAATGAAAGGAGCTGGCATCTCACTCTCTTTGAATCTTCTTTATCATGCTAAGAGGAGCAGGAAAAAGCAAAAAATTTCAGAATTGCATCTTGCAATGCGGAGAAATTACTGTTTGTGCATTTACAATATTCATTGATTTTTGCCATTGAAAAACGTCCAGAAATGATTGAAGCTACTGACTGAATGAAAGGAGCTGGCATCTCACTCTCTTTGAATCTTCTTTATCATGCTAAGAGGAGCAGGAAAAAGCAAAAAATTTCAGAATTGCACCTTGCAATGCGGAGAAATTACTGTTTGTGCATTTACAATATTCATTGATTTTTGCCATTGAAAAACATCATGTTATTCATATACCAGAAATGATTGAAGCTACTGACTGAATGAAAGGAGCTGGCATCTCACTCTCTTTGAATCTTCTTTATCATGCTAAGAGGAGCAGGAAAAAGCAAAAAATTTCAGAATTGCACCTTGCAATGCGGAGAAATTACTGTTTGTGCATTTACAATATTCATTGATTTTTGCCATTGAAAAACGTCCAGAAATGATTGAAGCTACTGACTGAATGAAAGGAGCTGGCATCTCACTCTCTTTGAATCTTCTTTATCATGCTAAGAGGAGCAGGAAAAAGCAAAAAATTTCAGAATTGCACCTTGCAATGCGGAGAAATTACTGTTTGTGCATTTACAATATTCATTGATTTTTGCCATTGAAAAACGTCCAGAAATGATTGAAGCTACTGACTGAATGAAAGGAGCTGGCATCTCACTCTCTTTGAATCTTCTTTATCATGCTAGGATTAGCAGGAAAAAGCAAAAAATTTCAGAATTGCACCTGGCAATGTGGAGATATTACTGTTTGTGCATTTACAATATTCATTGAATTTTGCCATTGAAAAACGTCCAGAAATGTTTGAAGCTACTGACTGAATGAAAGGAGCTGGCATCTCACTATATTTGAATCTTCTTTATCATGCTAGGATTAGCAGGAAAAAGCAAAAAATTTCAGAATTGCACCTTGCAATGTGGAGATATTACTGTTTGTGCATTTACAATATTCATTGATTTTTGCCATTGAAAAACGTCCAGAAATGTTTATACCAGAAATGTTTGAAGCTACTGACTGAATGAAAGGAGCTGGCATCTCACTCTCTTTGAATCTTCTTTATCATGCTAAGAGGAGCAGGAAAAAGCAAAAAATTTCAGAATTGCACCTTGCAATGCGGAGAAATTACTGTTTGTGCATTTACAATATTCATTGATTTTTGCCATTGAAAAACGTCCAGAAATGACTGAAGCTACTGACTGAATGAAAGGAGCTGGCATCTCACTCTCTTTGAATCTTCTTTATCATGCTAAGAGGAGCAGGAAAAAGCAAAAAATTTCAGAATTGCACCTTGCAATGCGGAGAAATTACTGTTTGTGCATTTACAATATTCATTGATTTTTGCCATTGAAAAACGTCCAGAAATGATTGAAGCTACTGACTGAATGAAAGGAGCTGGCATCTCACTCTCTTTGAATCTTCTTTATCATGCTAAGAGGAGCAGGAAAAAGCAAAAAATTTCAGAATTGCACCTTGCAATGCGGAGAAATTACTGTTTGTGCATTTACAATATTCATTGATTTTTGCCATTGAAAAACATCATGTTATTCATATACCAGAAATGATTGAAGCTACTGACTGAATGAAAGGAGCTGGCATCTCACTCTCTTTGAATCTTCTTTATCATGCTAAGAGGAGCAGGAAAAAGCAAAAAATTTCAGAATTGCACCTTGCAATGCGGAGAAATTACTGTTTGTGCATTTACACTATTCATTGATTTTTGCCATTGAAAAACGTCCAGAAATGATTGAAGCTACTGACTGAATGAAAGGAGCTGGCATCTCACTCTCTTTGAATCTTTTTTATCATGCTAAGAGGAGCAGGAAAAAGCAAAAAATTTCAGAATTGCATCTTGCAATGCGGAGAAATTACTGTTTGTGCATTTACAATATTCATTGATTTTTGCCATTGAAAAACGTCCAGAAATGATTGAAGCTACTGACTGAATGAAAGGAGCTGGCATCTCACTCTCTTTGAATCTTCTTTATCATGCTAAGAGGAGCAGGAAAAAGCAAAAAAATTCAGAATTGCACCTTGCAATGCGGAGAAATTACTGTTTGTGCATTTACAATATTCATTGATTTTTGCCATTGAAAAACGTCCAGAAATGATTGAAGCTACTGACTGAATGAAAGGAGCTGGAATCTCACTCTCTTTGAATCTTCTTTATCATGCTAAGAGGAGCAGGAAAAAGCAAAAAATTTCAGAATTGCAACTTGCAATGCGGAGAAATTACTGTTTGTGCATTTACAATATTCATTGATTTTTGCCATTGAAAAACATCATGTTATTCATATACCAGAAATGATTGAAGCTACTGACTGAATGAAAGGAGCTGGCATCTCACTCTCTTTGAATCTTCTTTATCATGCTAAGAGGAGCAGGAAAAAGCAAAAAATTTCAGAATTGCACCTTGCAATGCGGAGAAATTACTGTTTGTGCATTTACAATATTCATTGATTTTTGCCATTGAAAAACGTCCAGAAATGATTGAAGCTACTGACTGAATGAAAGGAGCTGGCATCTCACTCTCTTTGAATCTTCTTTATCATGCTAAGAGGAGCAGGAAAAAGCAAAAAATTTCAGAATTGCACCTTGCAATGCGGAGAAATTACTGTTTGTGCATTTACAATATTCATTGATTTTTGCCATTGAAAAACGTCCAGAAATGATTGAAGCTACTGACTGAATGAAAGGAGCTGGCATCTCACTCTCTTTGAATCTTCTTTATCATGCTAAGAGGAGCAGGAAAAAGCAAAAAATTTCAGAATTGCACCTTGCAATGCGGAGAAATTACTGTTTGTGCATTTACAATATTCATTAATTTTTGCCATTGAAAAACATCATGTTATTCATATCCCAGAAATGTTTGAAGCTACTGACTGAATGAAAGAAGCTGGCATCTCACTCTCTTTGAATCTTCTTTATCATGCTAAGAGGAGCAGGAAAAAGCAAAAAATTTCAGAATTGCACCTTGCAATGCGGAGAAATTACTGTTTGTGCATTTACAATATTCATTGATTTTTGCCATTGAAAAACGTCCAGAAATGATTGAAGCTACTGACTGAATGAAAGGAGCTGGCATCTCACTCTCTTTGAATCTTCTTTATCATGCTAAGAGGAGCAGGAAAAAGCAAAAAATTTCAGAATTGCACCTTGCAATGCGGAGAAATTACTGTTTGTGCATTTACAATATTCATTGATTTTTGCCATTGAAAAACATCATGTTATTCATATACCAGAAATGTTTGAAGCTACTGACTGAATGAAAGGAGCTGGCATCTCACTCTCTTTGAATCTTCTTTATCATGCTAAGAGGAGCAGGAAAAAGCAAAAAATTTCAGAATTGCACCTTGCAATGCGGAGAAATTACTGTTTGTGCATTTACAATATTCATTGATTTTTGCCATTGAAAAACGTCCAGAAATGATTGAAGCTACTGACTGAATGAAAGGAGCTGGCATCTCACTCTCTTTGAATCTTCTTTATCATGCTAAGAGGAGCAGGAAAATGCAAGAAATTTCAGAATTGCACCTTGCAATGCGGAGAAATTACTGTTTGTGCATTTACAATATTCATTGATTTTTGCCATTGAAAAACATCCAGAAATGATTGAAGCTACTGACTGAATGAAAGGAGCTGGCATCTCACTCTCTTTGAATCTTCTTTATCATGCTAAGAGGAGCAGGAAAAAGCCAAAAATTTCAGAATTGCACCTTGCAATGCGGAGAAATTACTGTTTGTGCATTTACAATATTCATTGATTTTTGCCATTGAAAAACATCATGTTATTCATATACCAGAAATGATTGAAGCTACTGACTGAATGAAAGGAGCTGGCATCTCACTCTCTTTGAATCTTCTTTATCATGCAAAGAGGAGCAGGAAAAAGCAAAAAATTTCAGAATTGCACCTTGCAATGCGGAGAAATTACTGTTTGTGCATTTACAATATTCATTGATTTTTGCCATTGAAAAACGTCCAGAAATGATTGAAGCTACTGACTGAATGAAAGGAGCTGGCATCTCACTCTCTTTGAATCTTCTTTATCATGCTAAGAGGAGCAGGAAAAAGCAAAAAATTTCAGAATTGCACCTTGCAATGCGGAGAAATTACTGTTTGTGCATTTACAATATTCACTGATTTTTGCCATTGAAAAACGTCCAGAAATGATTGAAGCAACTGACTGAATGAAAGGAGCTGGCATCTCACTCTCTTTGAATCTTCTTTATCATGCTAAGAGGAGCAGGAAAAAGCAAAAAATTTCAGAATTGCACCTTGCAATGCGGAGAAATTACTGTTTGTGCATTTACAATATTCATTGATTTTTGCCATTGAAAAACGTCCAGAAATAATTGAAGCTACTGACTGAATGAAAGGAGCTGGCATCTCACTCTCTTTGAATCTTCTTTATCATGCTAAGAGGAGCAGGAAAAAGCAAAAAATTTCAGAATTGCAACTTGCAATGCGGAGAAATTACTGTTTGTGCATTTACAATATTCATTGATTTTTGCCATTGAAAAACATCATGTTATTCATATACCAGAAATGATTGAAGCTACTGACTGAATGAAAGGAGCTGGCATCTCACTCTCTTTGAATCTTCTTTATCATGCTAAGAGGAGCAGGAAAAAGCAAAAAATTTCAGAATTGCACCTTGCAATGCGGAGAAATTACTGTTTGTGCATTTACAATATTCATTGATTTTTGCCATTGAAAAACGTCCAGAAATGATTGAAGCTACTGACTGAATGAAAGGAGCTGGCATCTCACTCTCTTTGAATCTTCTTTATCATGCTAAGAGGAGCAGGAAAAAGCAAAAAATTTCAGAATTGCACCTTGCAATGCGGAGAAATTACTGTTTGTGCTTTTACAATATTCATTGATTTTTGCCATTGAAAAACATCATGTTATTCATATACCAGAAATGTTTGAAGCTACTGACTGAATGAAAGGAGCTGGCATCTCACTCTCTTTGAATCTTCTTTATCATGCTAAGAGGAGCAGGAAAAAGCAAAAAATTTCAGAATTGCACCTTGCAATGCGGAGAACTTACTGTTTGTGCATTTACAATATTCATTGATTTTTGCCATTGAAAAATGTCCAGAAATGATTGAAGCTGCTGACTGAATGAAAGGAGCTGGCATCTCACTCTCTTTGAATCTTCTTTATCATGCTAAGAGGAGCAGGAAAAAGCAAAAAATTTCAGAATTGCACCTTGCAATGCGGAGAAATTACTGTTTGTGCATTTACAATATTCATTGATTTTTGCCATTGAAAAACGTCCAGAAATGATTGAAGCTACTGACTGAATGAAAGGAGCTGGCATCTCACTCTCTTTGAATCTTCTTTATCATGCTAAGAGGAGCAGGAAAAAGCAAAAAATTTCAGAATTGCAACTTGCAATGCGGAGAAATTACTGTTTGTGCATTTACAATATTCATTGATTTTTGCCATTGAAAAACATCATGTTATTCATATACCAGAAATGATTGAAGCTACTGACTGAATGAAAGGAGCTGGCATCTCACTCTCTTTGAATCTTCTTTATCATGCTAAGAGGAGCAGGAAAAAGCAAAAAATTTCAGAATTGCACCTTGCAATGCGGAGAAATTACTGTTTGTGCATTTACAATATTCATTGATTTTTGCCATTGAAAAACATCATGTTATTCATATACCAGAAATGTTTGAAGCTACTGACTGAATGAAAGGAGCTGGCATCTCACTCTCTTTGAATCTTCTTTATCATGCTAAGAGGAGCAGGAAAAAGCAAAAAATTTCAGAATTGCACCTTGCAATGCGGAGAAATTACTGTTTGTGCATTTACAATATTCATTGATTTTTGCCATTGAAAAACATCATGTTATTCATATACCAGAAATGTTTGAAGCTACTGACTGAATGAAAGGAGCTGGCATCGCACTCTCTTTGAATCTTCTTTATCATGCTAAGAGGAGCAGGAAAAAGCAAAAAATTTCAGAATTGCACCTTGCAATGCGGAGAAATTACTGTTTGTGCATTTACAATATTCATTGATTTTTGCCATTGAAAAACGTCCAGAAATGATTGAAGCTACTGACTGAATGAAAGGAGCTGGCATCTCACTCTCTTTGAATCTTCTTTATCATGCTAAGAGGAGCAGGAAAATGCAAGAAATTTCAGAATTGCACCTTGCAATGCGGAGAAATTACTGTTTGTGCATTTACAATATTCATTGATTTTTGCCATTGAAAAACATCCAGAAATGATTGAAGCTACTGACTGAATGAAAGGAGCTGGCATCTCACTCTCTTTGAATCTTCTTTATCATGCTAAGAGGAGCAGGAAAAAGCCAAAAATTTCAGAATTGCACCTTGCAATGCGGAGAAATTACTGTTTGTGCATTTACAATATTCATTGATTTTTGCCATTGAAAAACATCATGTTATTCATATACCAGAAATGATTGAAGCTACTGACTGAATGAAAGGAGCTGGCATCTCACTCTCTTTGAATCTTCTTTATCATGCAAAGAGGAGCAGGAAAAAGCAAAAAATTTCAGAATTGCACCTTGCAATGCGGAGAAATTACTGTTTGTGCATTTACAATATTCATTGATTTTTGCCATTGAAAAACGTCCAGAAATGATTGAAGCTACTGACTGAATGAAAGGAGCTGGCATCTCACTCTCTTTGAATCTTCTTTATCATGCTAAGAGGAGCAGGAAAAAGCAAAAAATTTCAGAATTGCACCTTGCAATGCGGAGAAATTACTGTTTGTGCATTTACAATATTCACTGATTTTTGCCATTGAAAAACGTCCAGAAATGATTGAAGCAACTGACTGAATGAAAGGAGCTGGCATCTCACTCTCTTTGAATCTTCTTTATCATGCTAAGAGGAGCAGGAAAAAGCAAAAAATTTCAGAATTGCACCTTGCAATGCGGAGAAATTACTGTTTGTGCATTTACAATATTCATTGATTTTTGCCATTGAAAAACGTCCAGAAATAATTGAAGCTACTGACTGAATGAAAGGAGCTGGCATCTCACTCTCTTTGAATCTTCTTTATCATGCTAAGAGGAGCAGGAAAAAGCAAAAAATTTCAGAATTGCAACTTGCAATGCGGAGAAATTACTGTTTGTGCATTTACAATATTCATTGATTTTTGCCATTGAAAAACATCATGTTATTCATATACCAGAAATGATTGAAGCTACTGACTGAATGAAAGGAGCTGGAATCTCACTCTCTTTGAATCTTCTTTATCATGCTAAGAGGAGCAGGAAAAAGCAAAAAATTTCAGAATGGCACCTTGCAATGCGGAGAAATTACTGTTTGTGCATTTACAATATTCATTGATTTTTGCCATTGAAAAACGTCCAGAAATGATTGAAGCTACTGACTGAATGAAAGGAGCTGGCATCTCACTCTCTTTGAATCTTCTTTATCATGCTAAGAGGAGCAGGAAAAAGCAAAAAATTTCAGAATTGCACCTTGCAATGCGGAGAAATTTCTGTTTGTGCTTTTACAATATTCATTGATTTTTGCCATTGAAACACATCATGTTATTCATATACCAGAAATGTTTGAAGCTACTGACTGAATGAAAGGAGCTGGCATCTCACTCTCTTTGAATCTTCTTTATCATGCTAAGAGGAGCAGGAAAAAGCAAAACATTTCAGAATTGCACCTTGCAATGCGGAGAAATTACTGTTTGTGCATTTACAATATTCATTGATTTTTGCCATTGAAAAATGTCCAGAAATGATTGAAGCTGCTGACTGAATGAAAGGAGCTGGCATCTCACTCTCTTTGAATCTTCTTTATCATGCTAAGAGGAGCAGGAAAAAGCAAAAAATTTCAGAATTGCACCTTGCAATGCGGAGAAATTACTGTTTGTGCATTTACAATATTCATTGATTTTTGCCATTGAAAAACATCATGTTATTCATATACCAGAAATGATTGAAGCTACTGACTGAATGAAAGGAGCTGGCATCTCACTCTCTTTGAATCTTCTTTATCATGCTAAGAGGAGCAGGAAAAAGCAAAAAATTTCAGAATTGCACCTTGCAATGCGGAGAAATTACTGTTTGTGCATTTACAATATTCATAGATTTTTGTCATTGAAAAACGTCCAGAAATGATTGAAGCTACTGACTGAATGAAAGGAGCTGGCATCTCACTCTCTTTGAATCTTCTTTATCATGCTAAGAGGAGCAGGAAAAAGCAAAAAATTTCAGAATTGCACCTTGCAATGCGGAGAAATTACTGTTTGTGCATTTACAATATTCATTGATTTTTGCCATTGAAAAACATCATGTTATTCATATACCAGAAATGTTTGAAGCTACTGACTGAATGAAAGGAGCTGGCATCTCACTCTCTTTGAATCTTCTTTATCATGCTAAGAGGAGCAGGAAAAAGCAAAAAATTTCAGAATTGCACCTTGCAATGCGGAGAAATTACTGTTTGTGCATTTACAATATTCATTGATTTTTGCCATTGAAAAACGTCCAGAAATGATTGAAGCTACTGACTGAATGAAAGGAGCTGGCATCTCACTCTCTTTGAATCTTCTTTATCATGCTAAGAGGAGCAGGAAAAAGCAAAAAATTTCAGAATTGCACCTTGCAATGCGGAGAAATTACTGTTTGTGCATTTACAATATTCATTGATTTTTGCCATTGAAAAACATCATGTTATTCATATACCAGAAATGATTGAAGCTACTGACTGAATGAAAGGAGCTGGCATCTCACTCTCTTTGAATCTTCTTTATCATGCTAAGAGGAGCAGGAAAAAGCAAAAAATTTCAGAATTGCACCTTGCAATGCGGAGAAATTACTGTTTGTGCATTTACAATATTCATTGATTTTTGCCATTGAAAAACGTCCAGAAGAGATTGAAGCTACTGACTGAATGAAAGGAGCTGGCATCTCACTCTCTTTGAATCTTCTTTATCATGCTAAGAGGAGCAGGAAAAAGCAAAAAATTTCAGAATTGCACCTTGCAATGCGGAGAAATTACTGTTTGTGCATTTACAATATTCATTGATTTTTGCCATTGAAAAACGTCCAGAAATGATTGAAGCTACTGACTGAATGAAAGGAGCTGGCATCTCACTCTCTTTGAATCTTCTTTATCATGCTAAGAGGAGCAGGAAAAAGCAAAAAATTTCAGAATTGCACCTTGCAATGCGGAGAAATTACTGTTTGTGCATTTACAATATTCATTGATTTTTGCCATTGAAAAACGTCCAGAAATGATTGAAGCTACTGACTGAATGAAAGGAGCTGGCATCTCACTCTCTTTGAATCTTCTTTATCATGCTAAGAGGAGCAGGAAAAAGCAAAAAATTTCAGAATTGCACCTTGCAATGCGGAGAAATTACTGTTTGTGCATTTACAATATTCATTGATTTTTGCCATTGAAAAACATCATGTTATTCATATACCAGAAATGTTTGAAGCTACTGACTGAATGAAAGGAGCTGGCATCTCACTCTCTTTGAATCTTCTTTATCATGCTAAGAGGAGCAGGAAAAAGCAAAAAATTTCAGAATTGCACCTTGCAATGCGGAGAAATTACTGTTTGTGCATTTACAATATTCATTGATTTTTGCCATTGAAAAACGTCCAGAAATGATTGAAGCTACTGACTGAATGAAAGGAGCTGGCATCTCACTCTCTTTGAATCTTCTTTATCATGCTAAGAGGAGCAGGAAAAAGCAAAAAATTTCAGAATTGCACCTTGCAATGCGGAGAAATTACTGTTTGTGCATTTACAATATTCATTGATTTTTGCCATTGAAAAACATCATGTTATTCATATACCAGAAATGATTGAAGCTACTGACTGAATGAAAGGAGCTGGCATCTCGCTCTCTTTGAATCTTCTTTATCATGCTAAGAGGAGCAGGAAAAAGCAAAAAATTTCAGAATTGCACCTTGCAATGCGGAGAAATTACTGTTTGTGCATTTACAATATTCATTGATTTTTGCCATTGAAAAACGTCCAGAAGAGATTGAAGCTACTGACTGAATGAAAGGAGCTGGCATCTCACTCTCTTTGAATCTTCTTTATCATGCTAAGAGGAGCAGGAAAAAGCAAAAAATTTCAGAATTGCACCTTGCAATGCGGAGAAATTACTGTTTGTGCTTTTACAATATTCATTGATTTTTGCCATTGAAACACATCATGTTATTCATATACCAGAAATGTTTGAAGCTACTGACTGAATGAAAGGAGCTGGCATCTCACTCTCTTTGAATCTTCTTTATCATGCTAAGAGGAGCAGGAAAAAGCAAAACATTTCAGAATTGCACCTTGCAATGCGGAGAAATTACTGTTTGTGCATTTACAATATTCATTGATTTTTGCCATTGAAAAATGTCCAGAAATGATTGAAGCTGCTGACTGAATGAAAGGAGCTGGCATCTCAGTCTCTTTGAATCTTCTTTATCATGCTAAGAGGAGCAGGAAAAAGCAAAAAATTTCAGAATTGCACCTTGCAATGCGGAGAAATTACTGTTTGTGCATTTACAATATTCATTGATTTTTGCCATTGAAAAACATCATGTTATTCATATACCAGAAATGATTGAAGCTACTGACTGAATGAAAGGAGCTGGCATCTCACTCTCTTTGAATCTTCTTTATCATGCTAAGAGGAGCAGGAAAAAGCAAAAAATTTCAGAATTGCACCTTGCAATGCGGAGAAATTACTGTTTGTGCATTTACAATATTCATTGATTTTTGCCATTGAAAAACGTCCAGAAATGATTGAAGCTACTGACTGAATGAAAGGAGCTGGCATCTCACTCTCTTTGAATCTTCTTTATCATGCTAAGAGGAGCAGGAAAAAGCAAAAAATTTCAGAATTGCACCTTGCAATGCGGAGAAATTACTGTTTGTGCATTTACAATATTCATTGATTTTTGCCATTGAAAAACGTCCAGAAATGATTGAAGCTACTGACTGAATGAAAGGAGCTGGCATCTCACTCTCTTTGAATCTTCTTTATCATGCTAAGAGGAGCAGGAAAAAGCAAAAAATTTCAGAATTGCACCTTGCAATGCGGAGAAATTACTGTTTGTGCATTTACAATATTCATTGATTTTTGCCATTGAAAAACATCATGTTATTCATATACCAGAAATGTTTGAAGCTACTGACTGAATGAAAGGAGCTGGCATCTCACTCTCTTTGAATCTTCTTTATCATGCTAAGAGGAGCAGGAAAAAGCAAAAAATTTCAGAATTGCACCTTGCAATGCGGAGAAATTACTGTTTGTGCATTTACAATATTCATTGATTTTTGCCATTGAAAAACGTCCAGAAATGATTGAAGCTACTGACTGAATGAAAGGAGCTGGCATCTCACTCTCTTTGAATCTTCTTTATCATGCTAAGAGGAGCAGGAAAAAGCAAAAAATTTCAGAATTGCACCTTGCAATGCGGAGAAATTACTGTTTGTGCATTTACAATATTCATTGATTTTTGCCATTGAAAAACATCATGTTATTCATATACCAGAAATGATTGAAGCTACTGACTGAATGAAAGGAGCTGGCATCTCGCTCTCTTTGAATCTTCTTTATCATGCTAAGAGGAGCAGGAAAAAGCAAAAAATTTCAGAATTGCACCTTGCAATGCGGAGAAATTACTGTTTGTGCATTTACAATATTCATTGATTTTTGCCATTGAAAAACGTCCAGAAGAGATTGAAGCTACTGACTGAATGAAAGGAGCTGGCATCTCACTCTCTTTGAATCTTCTTTATCATGCTAAGAGGAGCAGGAAAAAGCAAAAAATTTCAGAATTGCACCTTGCAATGCGGAGAAATTACTGTTTGTGCATTTACAATATTCATTGATTTTTGCCATTGAAAAACGTCCAGAAATGATTGAAGCTACTGACTGAATGAAAGGAGCTGGCATCTCACTCTCTTTGAATCTTCTTTATCATGCTAAGAGGAGCAGGAAAAAGCAAAAAATTTCAGAATTGCACCTTGCAATGCGGAGAAATTACTGTTTGTGCATTTACAATATTCATTGATTTTTGCCATTGAAAAACGTCCAGAAATGATTGAAGCTACTGACTGAATGAAAGGAGCTGGCATCTCACTCTCTTTGAATCTTCTTTATCATGCTAAGAGGAGCAGGAAAAAGCAAAAAATTTCAGAATTGCACCTTGCAATGCGGAGAAATTACTGTTTGTGCATTTACAATATTCATTGATTTTTGCCATTGAAAAACATCATGTTATTCATATACCAGAAATGTTTGAAGCTACTGACTGAATGAAAGGAGCTGGCATCTCACTCTCTTTGAATCTTCTTTATCATGCTAAGAGGAGCAGGAAAAAGCAAAAAATTTCAGAATTGCACCTTGCAATGCGGAGAAATTACTGTTTGTGCATTTACAATATTCATTGATTTTTGCCATTGAAAAACGTCCAGAAATGATTGAAGCTACTGACTGAATGAAAGGAGCTGGCATCTCACTCTCTTTGAATCTTCTTTATCATGCTAAGAGGAGCAGGAAAAAGCAAAAAATTTCAGAATTGCACCTTGCAATGCGGAGAAATTACTGTTTGTGCATTTACAATATTCATTGATTTTTGCCATTGAAAAACATCATGTTATTCATATACCAGAAATGATTGAAGCTACTGACTGAATGAAAGGAGCTGGCATCTCGCTCTCTTTGAATCTTCTTTATCATGCTAAGAGGAGCAGGAAAAAGCAAAAAATTTCAGAATTGCACCTTGCAATGCGGAGAAATTACTGTTTGTGCATTTACAATATTCATTGATTTTTGCCATTGAAAAACGTCCAGAAGAGATTGAAGCTACTGACTGAATGAAAGGAGCTGGCATCTCACTCTCTTTGAATCTTCTTTATCATGCTAAGAGGAGCAGGAAAAAGCAAAAAATTTCAGAATTGCACCTTGCAATGTGGAGAAATTACTGTTTGTGCATTTACAATATTCATTGATTTTTGCCATTGAAAAACATCATGTTATTCATATACCAGAAATGATTGAAGCTACTGACTGAATGAAAGGAGCTGGCATCTCACTCTCTTTGAATCTTCTTTATCATGCTAAGAGGAGCAGGAAAAAGCAAAAAATTTCAGAATTGCACCTTGCAATGCGGAGAAATTACTGTTTGTGCATTTACAATATTCATTGATTTTTGCCATTGAAAAATGTCCAGAAATGATTGAAGCTACTGACTGAATGAAAGGAGCTGGCATCTCACTCTCTTTTAATCTTCTTTATCATGCTAAGAGGAGCAGGAAAAAGCAAAAAATTTCAGAATTGCACCTTGCAATGCGGAGAAATTACTGTTTGTGCTTTTACAATATTCATTGATTTTTGCCATTGAAAAACATCATGTTATTCATATACCAGAAATGTTTGAAGCTACTGACTGAATGAAAGGAGCTGGCATCTCACTCTCTTTGAATCTTCTTTATCATGCTAAGAGGAGCAGGAAAAAGCAAAAAATTTCAGAATTGCACCTTGCAATGCGGAGAAATTACTGTTTGTGCATTTACAATATTCATTGATTTTTGCCATTGAAAAATGTCCAGAAATGATTGAAGCTGCTGACTGAATGAAAGGAGCTGGCATCTCACTCTCTTTGAATCTTCTTTATCATGCTAAGAGGAGCAGGAAAAAGCAAAAAATTTCAGAATTGCACCTTGCAATGCGGAGAAATTACTGTTTGTGCATTTACAATATTCATTGATTTTTGCCATTGAAAAACATCATGTTATTCATATACCAGAAATGATTGAAGCTACTGACTGAATGAAAGGAGCTGGCATCTCACTCTCTTTGAATCTTCTTTATCATGCTAAGAGGAGCAGGAAAAAGCAAAAAATTTCAGAATTGCACCTTGCAATGCGGAGAAATTACTGTTTGTGCATTTACAATATTCATTGATTTTTGCCATTGAAAAACGTCCAGAAATGATTGAAGCTACTGACTGAATGAAAGGAGCTGGCATCTCACTCTCTTTGAATCTTCTTTATCATGCTAAGAGGAGCAGGAAAAAGCAAAAAATTTCAGAATTGCACCTTGCAATGCGGAGAAATTACTGTTTGTGCATTTACAATATTCATTGATTTTTGCCATTGAAAAACATCATGTTATTCATATACCAGAAATGTTTGAAGCTACTGACTGAATGAAAGGAGCTGGCATCTCACTCTCTTTGAATCTTCTTTATCATGCTAAGAGGAGCAGGAAAAAGCAAAAAATTTCAGAATTGCACCTTGCAATGCGGAGAAATTACTGTTTGTGCATTTACAATATTCATTGATTTTTGCCATTGAAAAACGTCCAGAAATGATTGAAGCTACTGACTGAATGAAAGGAGCTGGCATCTCACTCTCTTTGAATCTTCTTTATCATGCTAAGAGGAGCAGGAAAAAGCAAAAAATTTCAGAATTGCACCTTGCAATGCGGAGAAATTACTGTTTGTGCATTTACAATATTCATTGATTTTTGCCATTGAAAAACATCATGTTATTCATATACCAGAAATGATTGAAGCTACTGACTGAATGAAAGGAGCTGGCATCTCACTCTCTTTGAATCTTCTTTATCATGCTAAGAGGAGCAGGAAAAAGCAAAAAATTTCAGAATTGCACCTTGCAATGCGGAGAAATTACTGTTTGTGCATTTACAATATTCATTGATTTTTGCCATTGAAAAACGTCCAGAAGAGATTGAAGCTACTGACTGAATGAAAGGAGCTGGCATCTCACTCTCTTTGAATCTTCTTTATCATGCTAAGAGGAGCAGGAAAAAGCAAAAAATTTCAGAATTGCACCTTGCAATGCGGAGAAATTACTGTTTGTGCATTTACAATATTCATTGATTTTTGCCATTGAAAAACGTCCAGAAATGATTGAAGCTACTGACTGAATGAAAGGAGCTGGCATCTCACTCTCTTTGAATCTTCTTTATCATGCTAAGAGGAGCAGGAAAAAGCAAAAAATTTCAGAATTGCACCTTGCAATGCGGAGAAATTACTGTTTGTGCATTTACAATATTCATTGATTTTTGCCATTGAAAAACGTCCAGAAATGATTGAAGCTACTGACTGAATGAAAGGAGCTGGCATCTCACTCTCTTTGAATCTTCTTTATCATGCTAAGAGGAGCAGGAAAAAGCAAAAAATTTCAGAATTGCACCTTGCAATGCGGAGAAATTACTGTTTGTGCATTTACAATATTCATTGATTTTTGCCATTGAAAAACATCATGTTATTCATATACCAGAAATGTTTGAAGCTACTGACTGAATGAAAGGAGCTGGCATCTCACTCTCTTTGAATCTTCTTTATCATGCTAAGAGGAGCAGGAAAAAGCAAAAAATTTCAGAATTGCACCTTGCAATGCGGAGAAATTACTGTTTGTGCATTTACAATATTCATTGATTTTTGCCATTGAAAAACGTCCAGAAATGATTGAAGCTACTGACTGAATGAAAGGAGCTGGCATCTCACTCTCTTTGAATCTTCTTTATCATGCTAAGAGGAGCAGGAAAAAGCAAAAAATTTCAGAATTGCACCTTGCAATGCGGAGAAATTACTGTTTGTGCATTTACAATATTCATTGATTTTTGCCATTGAAAAACATCATGTTATTCATATACCAGAAATGATTGAAGCTACTGACTGAATGAAAGGAGCTGGCATCTCGCTCTCTTTGAATCTTCTTTATCATGCTAAGAGGAGCAGGAAAAAGCAAAAAATTTCAGAATTGCACCTTGCAATGCGGAGAAATTACTGTTTGTGCATTTACAATATTCATTGATTTTTGCCATTGAAAAACGTCCAGAAGAGATTGAAGCTACTGACTGAATGAAAGGAGCTGGCATCTCACTCTCTTTGAATCTTCTTTATCATGCTAAGAGGAGCAGGAAAAAGCAAAAAATTTCAGAATTGCACCTTGCAATGCGGAGAAATTACTGTTTGTGCTTTTACAATATTCATTGATTTTTGCCATTGAAACACATCATGTTATTCATATACCAGAAATGTTTGAAGCTACTGACTGAATGAAAGGAGCTGGCATCTCACTCTCTTTGAATCTTCTTTATCATGCTAAGAGGAGCAGGAAAAAGCAAAACATTTCAGAATTGCACCTTGCAATGCGGAGAAATTACTGTTTGTGCATTTACAATATTCATTGATTTTTGCCATTGAAAAATGTCCAGAAATGATTGAAGCTGCTGACTGAATGAAAGGAGCTGGCATCTCAGTCTCTTTGAATCTTCTTTATCATGCTAAGAGGAGCAGGAAAAAGCAAAAAATTTCAGAATTGCACCTTGCAATGCGGAGAAATTACTGTTTGTGCATTTACAATATTCATTGATTTTTGCCATTGAAAAACATCATGTTATTCATATACCAGAAATGATTGAAGCTACTGACTGAATGAAAGGAGCTGGCATCTCACTCTCTTTGAATCTTCTTTATCATGCTAAGAGGAGCAGGAAAAAGCAAAAAATTTCAGAATTGCACCTTGCAATGCGGAGAAATTACTGTTTGTGCATTTACAATATTCATTGATTTTTGCCATTGAAAAACGTCCAGAAATGATTGAAGCTACTGACTGAATGAAAGGAGCTGGCATCTCACTCTCTTTGAATCTTCTTTATCATGCTAAGAGGAGCAGGAAAAAGCAAAAAATTTCAGAATTGCACCTTGCAATGCGGAGAAATTACTGTTTGTGCATTTACAATATTCATTGATTTTTGCCATTGAAAAACGTCCAGAAATGATTGAAGCTACTGACTGAATGAAAGGAGCTGGCATCTCACTCTCTTTGAATCTTCTTTATCATGCTAAGAGGAGCAGGAAAAAGCAAAAAATTTCAGAATTGCACCTTGCAATGCGGAGAAATTACTGTTTGTGCATTTACAATATTCATTGATTTTTGCCATTGAAAAACATCATGTTATTCATATACCAGAAATGTTTGAAGCTACTGACTGAATGAAAGGAGCTGGCATCTCACTCTCTTTGAATCTTCTTTATCATGCTAAGAGGAGCAGGAAAAAGCAAAAAATTTCAGAATTGCACCTTGCAATGCGGAGAAATTACTGTTTGTGCATTTACAATATTCATTGATTTTTGCCATTGAAAAACGTCCAGAAATGATTGAAGCTACTGACTGAATGAAAGGAGCTGGCATCTCACTCTCTTTGAATCTTCTTTATCATGCTAAGAGGAGCAGGAAAAAGCAAAAAATTTCAGAATTGCACCTTGCAATGCGGAGAAATTACTGTTTGTGCATTTACAATATTCATTGATTTTTGCCATTGAAAAACATCATGTTATTCATATACCAGAAATGATTGAAGCTACTGACTGAATGAAAGGAGCTGGCATCTCGCTCTCTTTGAATCTTCTTTATCATGCTAAGAGGAGCAGGAAAAAGCAAAAAATTTCAGAATTGCACCTTGCAATGCGGAGAAATTACTGTTTGTGCATTTACAATATTCATTGATTTTTGCCATTGAAAAACGTCCAGAAGAGATTGAAGCTACTGACTGAATGAAAGGAGCTGGCATCTCACTCTCTTTGAATCTTCTTTATCATGCTAAGAGGAGCAGGAAAAAGCAAAAAATTTCAGAATTGCACCTTGCAATGCGGAGAAATTACTGTTTGTGCATTTACAATATTCATTGATTTTTGCCATTGAAAAACGTCCAGAAATGATTGAAGCTACTGACTGAATGAAAGGAGCTGGCATCTCACTCTCTTTGAATCTTCTTTATCATGCTAAGAGGAGCAGGAAAAAGCAAAAAATTTCAGAATTGCACCTTGCAATGCGGAGAAATTACTGTTTGTGCATTTACAATATTCATTGATTTTTGCCATTGAAAAACGTCCAGAAATGATTGAAGCTACTGACTGAATGAAAGGAGCTGGCATCTCACTCTCTTTGAATCTTCTTTATCATGCTAAGAGGAGCAGGAAAAAGCAAAAAATTTCAGAATTGCACCTTGCAATGCGGAGAAATTACTGTTTGTGCATTTACAATATTCATTGATTTTTGCCATTGAAAAACATCATGTTATTCATATACCAGAAATGTTTGAAGCTACTGACTGAATGAAAGGAGCTGGCATCTCACTCTCTTTGAATCTTCTTTATCATGCTAAGAGGAGCAGGAAAAAGCAAAAAATTTCAGAATTGCACCTTGCAATGCGGAGAAATTACTGTTTGTGCATTTACAATATTCATTGATTTTTGCCATTGAAAAACGTCCAGAAATGATTGAAGCTACTGACTGAATGAAAGGAGCTGGCATCTCACTCTCTTTGAATCTTCTTTATCATGCTAAGAGGAGCAGGAAAAAGCAAAAAATTTCAGAATTGCACCTTGCAATGCGGAGAAATTACTGTTTGTGCATTTACAATATTCATTGATTTTTGCCATTGAAAAACATCATGTTATTCATATACCAGAAATGATTGAAGCTACTGACTGAATGAAAGGAGCTGGCATCTCGCTCTCTTTGAATCTTCTTTATCATGCTAAGAGGAGCAGGAAAAAGCAAAAAATTTCAGAATTGCACCTTGCAATGCGGAGAAATTACTGTTTGTGCATTTACAATATTCATTGATTTTTGCCATTGAAAAACGTCCAGAAGAGATTGAAGCTACTGACTGAATGAAAGGAGCTGGCATCTCACTCTCTTTGAATCTTCTTTATCATGCTAAGAGGAGCAGGAAAAAGCAAAAAATTTCAGAATTGCACCTTGCAATGTGGAGAAATTACTGTTTGTGCATTTACAATATTCATTGATTTTTGCCATTGAAAAACATCATGTTATTCATATACCAGAAATGATTGAAGCTACTGACTGAATGAAAGGAGCTGGCATCTCACTCTCTTTGAATCTTCTTTATCATGCTAAGAGGAGCAGGAAAAAGCAAAAAATTTCAGAATTGCACCTTGCAATGCGGAGAAATTACTGTTTGTGCATTTACAATATTCATTGATTTTTGCCATTGAAAAATGTCCAGAAATGATTGAAGCTACTGACTGAATGAAAGGAGCTGGCATCTCACTCTCTTTTAATCTTCTTTATCATGCTAAGAGGAGCAGGAAAAAGCAAAAAATTTCAGAATTGCACCTTGCAATGCGGAGAAATTACTGTTTGTGCTTTTACAATATTCATTGATTTTTGCCATTGAAAAACATCATGTTATTCATATACCAGAAATGTTTGAAGCTACTGACTGAATGAAAGGAGCTGGCATCTCACTCTCTTTGAATCTTCTTTATCATGCTAAGAGGAGCAGGAAAAAGCAAAAAATTTCAGAATTGCACCTTGCAATGCGGAGAAATTACTGTTTGTGCATTTACAATATTCATTGATTTTTGCCATTGAAAAACGTCCAGAAATGATTGAAGCTACTGACTGAATGAAAGGAGCTGGCATCTCACTCTCTTTGAATCTTCTTTATCATGCTAAGAGGAGCAGGAAAAAGCAAAAAATTTCAGAATTGCACCTTGCAATGCGGAGAAATTACTGTTTGTGCATTTACAATATTCATTGATTTTTGCCATTGAAAAACGTCCAGAAATGATTGAAGCTACTGACTGAATGAAAGGAGCTGGCATCTCACTCTCTTTGAATCTTCTTTATCATGCTAAGAGGAGCAGGAAAAAGCAAAAAATTTCAGAATTGCAACTTGCAATGCGGAGAAATTACTGTTTGTGCATTTACAATATTCATTGATTTTTGCCATTGAAAAACATCATGTTATTCATATACCAGAAATGATTGAAGCTACTGACTGAATGAAAGGAGCTGGCATCTCACTCTGTTTGAATATTCTTTATCATGCTAAGAGGAGCAGGAAAAAGCAAAAAATTTCAGAATTGCACCTTGCAATGCGGAAAAATTACTGTTTGTGCATTTACAATATTCATTGATTTTTGCCATTGAAAAACGTCCAGAAATGATTGAAGCTACTGACTGAATGAAAGGAGCTGGCATCTCACTCTCTTTGAATCTTCTTTATCATGCTAAGAGGAGCAGGAAAAAGCAAAAAATTTCAGAATTGCACCTTGCAATGCGGAGAAATTACTGTTTGTGCATTTACAATATACATTGATTTTTGCCATTGAAAAACGTCCAGAAATGATTGAAGCTACTGACTGAATGAAAGGAGCTGGCATCTCACTCTCTTTGAATCTTCTTTATCATGCTAAGAGGAGCAGGAAAAAGCAAAAACTTTCAGAATTGCACCTTGCAATGCGGAGAAATTACTGTTTGTGCATTTACAATATTCATTAATTTTTGCCATTGAAAAACATCATGTTATTCATATCCCAGAAATGTTTGAAGCTACTGACTGAATGAAAGAAGCTGGCATCTCACTCTCTTTGAATCTTCTTTATCATGCTAAGAGGAGCAGGAAAAAGCAAAAAATTTCAGAATTGCACCTTGCAATGCGGAGAAATTACTGTTTGTGCATTTACAATATTCATTGATTTTTGCCATTGAAAAACGTCCAGAAATGATTGAAGCTACTGACTGAATGAAAGGAGCTGGCATCTCACTCTCTTTGAATCTTCTTTATCATGCTAAGAGGAGCAGGAAAAAGCAAAAAATTTCAGAATTGCACCTTGCAATGCGGAGAAATTACTGTTTGTGCATTTACAATATTCATTGATTTTTGCCATTGAAAAACATCATGTTATTCATATACCAGAAATGTTTGAAGCTACTGACTGAATGAAAGGAGCTGGCATCTCACTCTCTTTGAATCTTCTTTATCATGCTAAGAGGAGCAGGAAAAAGCAAAAAATTTCAGAATTGCACCTTGCAATGCGGAGAAATTACTGTTTGTGCATTTACAATATTCATTGATTTTTGCCATTGAAAAACGTCCAGAAATGATTGAAGCTACTGACTGAATGAAAGGAGCTGGCATCTCACTCTCTTTGAATCTTCTTTATCATGCTAAGAGGAGCAGGAAAATGCAAGAAATTTCAGAATTGCACCTTGCAATGCGGAGAAATTACTGTTTGTGCATTTACAATATTCATTGATTTTTGCCATTGAAAAACATCCAGAAATGATTGAAGCTACTGACTGAATGAAAGGAGCTGGCATCTCACTCTCTTTGAATCTTCTTTATCATGCTAAGAGGAGCAGGAAAAAGCCAAAAATTTCAGAATTGCACCTTGCAATGCGGAGAAATTACTGTTTGTGCATTTACAATATTCATTGATTTTTGCCATTGAAAAACATCATGTTATTCATATACCAGAAATGATTGAAGCTACTGACTGAATGAAAGGAGCTGGCATCTCACTCTCTTTGAATCTTCTTTATCATGCAAAGAGGAGCAGGAAAAAGCAAAAAATTTCAGAATTGCACCTTGCAATGCGGAGAAATTACTGTTTGTGCATTTACAATATTCATTGATTTTTGCCATTGAAAAACGTCCAGAAATGATTGAAGCTACTGACTGAATGAAAGGAGCTGGCATCTCACTCTCTTTGAATCTTCTTTATCATGCTAAGAGGAGCAGGAAAAAGCAAAAAATTTCAGAATTGCACCTTGCAATGCGGAGAAATTACTGTTTGTGCATTTACAATATTCATTGATTTTTGCCATTGAAAAACGTCCAGAAATGATTGAAGCAACTGACTGAATGAAAGGAGCTGGCATCTCACTCTCTTTGAATCTTCTTTATCATGCTAAGAGGAGCAGGAAAAAGCAAAAAATTTCAGAATTGCACCTTGCAATGCGGAGAAATTACTGTTTGTGCATTTACAATATTCATTGATTTTTGCCATTGAAAAACGTCCAGAAATAATTGAAGCTACTGACTGAATGAAAGGAGCTGGCATCTCACTCTCTTTGAATCTTCTTTATCATGCTAAGAGGAGCAGGAAAAAGCAAAAAATTTCAGAATTGCAACTTGCAATGCGGAGAAATTACTGTTTGTGCATTTACAATATTCATTGATTTTTGCCATTGAAAAACATCATGTTATTCATATACCAGAAATGATTGAAGCTACTGACTGAATGAAAGGAGCTGGCATCTCACTCTCTTTGAATCTTCTTTATCATGCTAAGAGGAGCAGGAAAAAGCAAAAAATTTCAGAATTGCACCTTGCAATGCGGAGAAATTACTGTTTGTGCATTTACAATATTCATTGATTTTTGCCATTGAAAAACGTCCAGAAATTATTGAAGCTACTGACTGAATGAAAGGAGCTGGCATCTCACTCTCTTTGAATCTTCTTTATCATGCTAAGAGAAGCAGGAAAAAGCAAAAAATTTCAGAATTGCACCTTGCAATGCGGAGAAATTACTGTTTGTGCTTTTACAATATTCATTGATTTTTGCCATTGAAAAACATCATGTTATTCATATACCAGAAATGTTTGAAGCTACTGACTGAATGAAAGGAGCTGGCATCTCACTCTCTTTGAATCTTCTTTATCATGCTAAGAGGAGCAGGAAAAAGCAAAAAATTTCAGAATTGCACCTTGCAATGCGGAGAAATTACTGTTTGTGCATTTACAATATTCATTGATTTTTGCCATTGAAAAATGTCCAGAAATGATTGAAGCTGCTGACTGAATGAAAGGAGCTGGCATCTCACTCTCTTTGAATCTTCTTTATCATGCTAAGAGGAGCAGGAAAAAGCAAAAAATTTCAGAATTGCACCTTGCAATGCGGAGAAATTACTGTTTGTGCATTTACAATATTCATTGATTTTTGCCATTGAAAAACATCATGTTATTCATATACCAGAAATGATTGAAGCTACTGACTGAATGAAAGGAGCTGGCATCTCACTCTCTTTGAATCTTCTTTATCATGCTAAGAGGAGCAGGAAAAAGCAAAAAATTTCAGAATTGCACCTTGCAATGCGGAGATATTACTGTTTGTGCATTTACAATATTCATTGATTTTTGCCATTGAAAAACGTCCAGAAATGATTGAAGCTACTGACTGAATGAAAGGAGCTGGCATCTCACTCTCTTTGAATCTTCTTTATCATGCTAAGAGGAGCAGGAAAAAGCAAAAAATTTCAGAATTGCACCTTGCAATGCGGAGAAATTACTGTTTGTGCATTTACAATATTCATTGATTTTTGCCATTGAAAAACGTCCAGAAATGATTGAAGCTACTGACTGAATGAAAGGAGCTGGCATCTCACTCTCTTTGAATCTTCTTTATCATGCTAAGAGGAGCAGGAAAAAGCAAAAAATTTCAGAATTGCACCTTGCAATGCGGAGAAATTACTGTTTGTGCATTTACAATATTCATTGATTTTTGCCATTGAAAAACATCATGTTATTCATATACCAGAAATGTTTGAAGCTACTGACTGAATGAAAGGAGCTGGCATCTCACTCTCTTTGAATCTTCTTTATCATGCTAAGAGGAGCAGGAAAAAGCAAAAAATTTCAGAATTGCACCTTGCAATGCGGAGAAATTACTGTTTGTGCATTTACAATATTCATTGATTTTTGCCATTGAAAAACGTCCAGAAATGATTGAAGCTACTGACTGAATGAAAGGAGCTGGCATCTCACTCTCTTTGAATCTTCTTTATCATGCTAAGAGGAGAAGGAAAAAGCAAAAAATTTCAGAATTGCACCTTGCAATGCGGAGAAATTACTGTTTGTGCATTTACAATATTCATTGATTTTTGCCATTGAAAAACATCATGTTATTCATATACCAGAAATGATTGAAGCTACTGACTGAATGAAAGGAGCTGGCATCTCGCTCTCTTTGAATCTTCTTTATCATGCTAAGAGGAGCAGGAAAAAGCAAAAAATTTCAGAATTGCACCTTGAAATGCGGAGAAATTACTGTTTGTGCATTTACAATATTCATTGATTTTTGCCATTGAAAAACGTCCAGAAATGATTGAAGCTACTGACTGAATGAAAGGAGCTGGCATCTCACTCTCTTTGAATCTTCTTTATCATGCTAAGAGGAGCAGGAAAAAGCAAAAAATTTCAGAATTGCACCTTGCAATGCGGAGAAATTACTGTTTGTGCATTTACAATATTCATTGATTTTTGCCATTGAAAAACATCATGTTATTCATATACCAGAAATGTTTGAAGCTACTGACTGAATGAAAGGAGCTGGCATCTCACTCTCTTTGAATCTTCTTTATCATGCTAAGAGGAGCAGGAAAAAGCAAAAAATTTCAGAATTGCACCTTGCAATGCGGAGAAATTACTGTTTGTGCATTTACAATATTCATTGATTTTTGCCATTGAAAAACGTCCAGAAATGATTGAAGCTACTGACTGAATGAAAGGAGCTGGCATCTCACTCTCTTTGAATCTTCTTTATCATGCTAAGAGGAGCAGGAAAATGCAAGAAATTTCAGAATTGCACCTTGCAATGCGGAGAAATTACTGTTTGTGCATTTACAATATTCATTGATTTTTGCCATTGAAAAACATCCAGAAATGATTGAAGCTACTGACTGAATGAAAGGAGCTGGCATCTCACTCTCTTTGAATCTTCTTTATCATGCTAAGAGGAGCAGGAAAAAGCCAAAAATTTCAGAATTGCACCTTGCAATGCGGAGAAATTACTGTTTGTGCATTTACAATATTCATTGATTTTTGCCATTGAAAAACATCATGTTATTCATATACCAGAAATGATTGAAGCTACTGACTGAATGAAAGGAGCTGGCATCTCACTCTCTTTGAATCTTCTTTATCATGCAAAGAGGAGCAGGAAAAAGCAAAAAATTTCAGAATTGCACCTTGCAATGCGGAGAAATTACTGTTTGTGCATTTACAATATTCATTGATTTTTGCCATTGAAAAACGTCCAGAAATGATTGAAGCTACTGACTGAATGAAAGGAGCTGGCATCTCACTCTCTTTGAATCTTCTTTATCATGCTAAGAGGAGCAGGAAAAAGCAAAAAATTTCAGAATTGCACCTTGCAATGCGGAGAAATTACTGTTTGTGCATTTACAATATTCATTGATTTTTGCCATTGAAAAACGTCCAGAAATGATTGAAGCAACTGACTGAATGAAAGGAGCTGGCATCTCACTCTCTTTGAATCTTCTTTATCATGCTAAGAGGAGCAGGAAAAAGCAAAAAATTTCAGAATTGCACCTTGCAATGCGGAGAAATTACTGTTTGTGCATTTACAATATTCATTGATTTTTGCCATTGAAAAACGTCCAGAAATAATTGAAGCTACTGACTGAATGAAAGGAGCTGGCATCTCACTCTCTTTGAATCTTCTTTATCATGCTAAGAGGAGCAGGAAAAAGCAAAAAATTTCAGAATTGCAACTTGCAATGCGGAGAAATTACTGTTTGTGCATTTACAATATTCATTGATTTTTGCCATTGAAAAACATCATGTTATTCATATACCAGAAATGATTGAAGCTACTGACTGAATGAAAGGAGCTGGCATCTCACTCTCTTTGAATCTTCTTTATCATGCTAAGAGGAGCAGGAAAAAGCAAAAAATTTCAGAATTGCACCTTGCAATGCGGAGAAATTACTGTTTGTGCATTTACAATATTCATTGATTTTTGCCATTGAAAAACGTCCAGAAATTATTGAAGCTACTGACTGAATGAAAGGAGCTGGCATCTCACTCTCTTTGAATCTTCTTTATCATGCTAAGAGAAGCAGGAAAAAGCAAAAAATTTCAGAATTGCACCTTGCAATGCGGAGAAATTACTGTTTGTGCTTTTACAATATTCATTGATTTTTGCCATTGAAAAACATCATGTTATTCATATACCAGAAATGTTTGAAGCTACTGACTGAATGAAAGGAGCTGGCATCTCACTCTCTTTGAATCTTCTTTATCATGCTAAGAGGAGCAGGAAAAAGCAAAAAATTTCAGAATTGCACCTTGCAATGCGGAGAAATTACTGTTTGTGCATTTACAATATTCATTGATTTTTGCCATTGAAAAATGTCCAGAAATGATTGAAGCTGCTGACTGAATGAAAGGAGCTGGCATCTCACTCTCTTTGAATCTTCTTTATCATGCTAAGAGGAGCAGGAAAAAGCAAAAAATTTCAGAATTGCACCTTGCAATGCGGAGAAATTACTGTTTGTGCATTTACAATATTCATTGATTTTTGCCATTGAAAAACATCATGTTATTCATATACCAGAAATGATTGAAGCTACTGACTGAATGAAAGGAGCTGGCATCTCACTCTCTTTGAATCTTCTTTATCATGCTAAGAGGAGCAGGAAAAAGCAAAACATTTCAGAATTGCACCTTGCAATGCGGAGAAATTACTGTTTGTGCATTTACAATATTCATTGATTTTTGCCATTGAAAAACGTCCAGAAATGATTGAAGCTACTGACTGAATGAAAGGAGCTGGCATCTCACTCTCTTTGAATCTTCTTTATCATGCTAAGAGGAGCAGGAAAAAGCAAAAAATTTCAGAATTGCACCTTGCAATGCGGAGAAATTACTGTTTGTGCATTTACAATATTCATTGATTTTTGCCATTGAAAAACGTCCAGAAATGATTGAAGCTACTGACTGAATGAAAGGAGCTGGCATCTCACTCTCTTTGAATCTTCTTTATCATGCTAAGAGGAGCAGGAAAAAGCAAAAAATTTCAGAATTGCACCTTGCAATGCGGAGAAATTACTGTTTGTGCATTTACAATATTCATTGATTTTTGCCATTGAAAAACATCATGTTATTCATATACCAGAAATGTTTGAAGCTACTGACTGAATGAAAGGAGCTGGCATCTCACTCTCTTTGAATCTTCTTTATCATGCTAAGAGGAGCAGGAAAAAGCAAAAAATTTCAGAATTGCACCTTGCAATGCGGAGAAATTACTGTTTGTGCATTTACAATATTCATTGATTTTTGCCATTGAAAAACGTCCAGAAATGATTGAAGCTACTGACTGAATGAAAGGAGCTGGCATCTCACTCTCTTTGAATCTTCTTTATCATGCTAAGAGGAGAAGGAAAAAGCAAAAAATTTCAGAATTGCACCTTGCAATGCGGAGAAATTACTGTTTGTGCATTTACAATATTCATTGATTTTTGCCATTGAAAAACATCATGTTATTCATATACCAGAAATGATTGAAGCTACTGACTGAATGAAAGGAGCTGGCATCTCGCTCTCTTTGAATCTTCTTTATCATGCTAAGAGGAGCAGGAAAAAGCAAAAAATTTCAGAATTGCACCTTGAAATGCGGAGAAATTACTGTTTGTGCATTTACAATATTCATTGATTTTTGCCATTGAAAAACGTCCAGAAATGATTGAAGCTACTGACTGAATGAAAGGAGCTGGCATCTCACTCTCTTTGAATCTTCTTTATCATGCTAAGAGGAGCAGGAAAAAGCAAAAAATTTCAGAATTGCACCTTGCAATGTGGAGAAATTACTGTTTGTGCATTTACAATATTCATTGATTTTTGCCATTGAAAAACATCATGTTATTCATATACCAGAAATGATTGAAGCTACTGACTGAATGAAAGGAGCTGGCATCTCACTCTCTTTGAATCTTCTTTATCATGCTAAGAGGAGCAGGAAAAAGCAAAAAATTTCAGAATTGCACCTTGCAATGCGGAGAAATTACTGTTTGTGCATTTACAATATTCATTGATTTTTGCCATTGAAAAACGTCCAGAAATGATTGAAGCTACTGACTGAATGAAAGGAGCTGGCATCTCACTCTCTTTGAATCTTCTTTATCATGCTAAGAGGAGCAGGAAAAAGCAAAAAATTTCAGAATTGCACCTTGCAATGCGGAGAAATTACTGTTTGTGCTTTTACAATATTCATTGATTTTTGCCATTGAAAAACATCATGTTATTCATATACCAGAAATGTTTGAAGCTACTGACTGAATGAAAGGAGCTGGCATCTCACTCTCTTTGAATCTTCTTTATCATGCTAAGAGGAGCAGGAAAAAGCAAAAAATTTCAGAATTGCACCTTGCAATGCGGAGAAATTACTGTTTGTGCATTTACAATATTCATTGATTTTTGCCATTGAAAAACGTCCAGAAATGATTGAAGCTACTGACTGAATGAAAGGAGCTGGCATCTCACTCTCTTTGAATCTTCTTTATCATGCTAAGAGGAGCAGGAAAAAGCAAAAAATTTCAGAATTGCACCTTGCAATGCGGAGAAATTACTGTTTGTGCATTTACAATATTCATTGATTTTTGCCATTGAAAAACGTCCAGAAATGATTGAAGCTACTGACTGAATGAAAGGAGCTGGCATCTCACTCTCTTTGAATCTTCTTTATCATGCTAAGAGGAGCAGGAAAAAGCAAAAAATTTCAGAATTGCAACTTGCAATGCGGAGAAATTACTGTTTGTGCATTTACAATATTCATTGATTTTTGCCATTGAAAAACATCATGTTATTCATATACCAGAAATGATTGAAGCTACTGACTGAATGAAAGGAGCTGGCATCTCACTCTGTTTGAATCTTCTTTATCATGCTAAGAGGAGCAGGAAAAAGCAAAAAATTTCAGAATTGCACCTTGCAATGCGGAGAAATTACTGTTTGTGCATTTACAATATTCATTGATTTTTGCCATTGAAAAACGTCCAGAAATGATTGAAGCTACTGACTGAATGAAAGCAGCTGGCATCTCACTCTCTTTGAATCTTCTTTATCATGCTAAGAGGAGCAGGAAAAAGCAAAAAAATTCAGAATTGCAACTTGCAATGCGGAGAAATTACTGTTTGTGCATTTACAATATTCATTGATTTTTGCCATTGAAAAACATCATGTTATTCATATACCAGAAATGATTGAAGCTACTGACTGAATGAAAGGAGCTGGCATCTCACTCTGTTTGAATCTTCTTTATCATGCTAAGAGGAGCAGGAAAAAGCAAAAAATTTCAGAATTGCACCTTGCAATGCGGAGAAATTACTGTTTGTGCATTTACAATATTCATTGATTTTTGCCATTGAAAAATGTCCAGAAATGATTGAAGCTGCTGACTGAATGAAAGGAGCTGGCATCTCACTCTCTTTGAATCTTCTTTATCATGCTAAGAGGAGCAGGAAAAAGCAAAAAATTTCAGAATTGCACCTTGCAATGCGGAGAAATTACTGTTTGTGCATTTACAATATTCATTGATTTTTGCCATTGAAAAACATCATGTTATTCATATACCAGAAATGATTGAAGCTACTGACTGAATGAAAGGAGCTGGCATCTCACTCTCTTTGAATCTTCTTTATCATGCTAAGAGGAGCAGGAAAAAGCAAAACATTTCAGAATTGCACCTTGCAATGCGGAGAAATTACTGTTTGTGCATTTACAATATTCATTGATTTTTGCCATTGAAAAACGTCCAGAAATGATTGAAGCTACTGACTGAATGAAAGGAGCTGGCATCTCACTCTCTTTGAATCTTCTTTATCATGCTAAGAGGAGCAGGAAAAAGCAAAAAATTTCAGAATTGCACCTTGCAATGCGGAGAAATTACTGTTTGTGCATTTACAATATTCATTGATTTTTGCCATTGAAAAACGTCCAGAAATGATTGAAGCTACTGACTGAATGAAAGGAGCTGGCATCTCACTCTCTTTGAATCTTCTTTATCATGCTAAGAGGAGCAGGAAAAAGCAAAAAATTTCAGAATTGCACCTTGCAATGCGGAGAAATTACTGTTTGTGCATTTACAATATTCATTGATTTTTGCCATTGAAAAACATCATGTTATTCATATACCAGAAATGTTTGAAGCTACTGACTGAATGAAAGGAGCTGGCATCTCACTCTCTTTGAATCTTCTTTATCATGCTAAGAGGAGCAGGAAAAAGCAAAAAATTTCAGAATTGCACCTTGCAATGCGGAGAAATTACTGTTTGTGCATTTACAATATTCATTGATTTTTGCCATTGAAAAACGTCCAGAAATGATTGAAGCTACTGACTGAATGAAAGGAGCTGGCATCTCACTCTCTTTGAATCTTCTTTATCATGCTAAGAGGAGAAGGAAAAAGCAAAAAATTTCAGAATTGCACCTTGCAATGCGGAGATATTACTGTTTGTGCATTTACAATATTCATTGATTTTTGCCATTGAAAAACATCATGTTATTCATATACCAGAAATGATTGAAGCTACTGACTGAATGAAAGGAGCTGGCATCTCGCTCTCTTTGAATCTTCTTTATCATGCTAAGAGGAGCAGGAAAAAGCAAAAAATTTCAGAATTGCACCTTGAAATGCGGAGAAATTACTGTTTGTGCATTTACAATATTCATTGATTTTTGCCATTGAAAAACGTCCAGAAATGATTGAAGCTACTGACTGAATGAAAGGAGCTGGCATCTCACTCTCTTTGAATCTTCTTTATCATGCTAAGAGGAGCAGGAAAAAGCAAAAAATTTCAGAATTGCACCTTGCAATGTGGAGAAATTACTGTTTGTGCATTTACAATATTCATTGATTTTTGCCATTGAAAAACATCATGTTATTCATATACCAGAAATGATTGAAGCTACTGACTGAATGAAAGGAGCTGGCATCTCACTCTCTTTGAATCTTCTTTATCATGCTAAGAGGAGCAGGAAAAAGCAAAAAATTTCAGAATTGCACCTTGCAATGCGGAGAAATTACTGTTTGTGCATTTACAATATTCATTGATTTTTGCCATTGAAAAACGTCCAGAAATGATTGAAGCTACTGACTGAATGAAAGGAGCTGGCATCTCACTCTCTTTGAATCTTCTTTATCATGCTAAGAGGAGCAGGAAAAAGCAAAAAATTTCAGAATTGCACCTTGCAATGCGGAGAAATTACTGTTTGTGCTTTTACAATATTCATTGATTTTTGCCATTGAAAAACATCATGTTATTCATATACCAGAAATGTTTGAAGCTACTGACTGAATGAAAGGAGCTGGCATCTCACTCTCTTTGAATCTTCTTTATCATGCTAAGAGGAGCAGGAAAAAGCAAAAAATTTCAGAATTGCACCTTGCAATGCGGAGAAATTACTGTTTGTGCATTTACAATATTCATTGATTTTTGCCATTGAAAAACGTCCAGAAATGATTGAAGCTACTGACTGAATGAAAGGAGCTGGCATCTCACTCTCTTTGAATCTTCTTTATCATGCTAAGAGGAGCAGGAAAAAGCAAAAAATTTCAGAATTGCACCTTGCAATGCGGAGAAATTACTGTTTGTGCATTTACAATATTCATTGATTTTTGCCATTGAAAAACGTCCAGAAATGATTGAAGCTACTGACTGAATGAAAGGAGCTGGCATCTCACTCTCTTTGAATCTTCTTTATCATGCTAAGAGGAGCAGGAAAAAGCAAAAAATTTCAGAATTGCAACTTGCAATGCGGAGAAATTACTGTTTGTGCATTTACAATATTCATTGATTTTTGCCATTGAAAAACATCATGTTATTCATATACCAGAAATGATTGAAGCTACTGACTGAATGAAAGGAGCTGGCATCTCACTCTGTTTGAATCTTCTTTATCATGCTAAGAGGAGCAGGAAAAAGCAAAAAATTTCAGAATTGCACCTTGCAATGCGGAGAAATTACTGTTTGTGCATTTACAATATTCATTGATTTTTGCCATTGAAAAACGTCCAGAAATGATTGAAGCTACTGACTGAATGAAAGCAGCTGGCATCTCACTCTCTTTGAATCTTCTTTATCATGCTAAGAGGAGCAGGAAAAAGCAAAAAAATTCAGAATTGCAACTTGCAATGCGGAGAAATTACTGTTTGTGCATTTACAATATTCATTGATTTTTGCCATTGAAAAACATCATGTTATTCATATACCAGAAATGATTGAAGCTACTGACTGAATGAAAGGAGCTGGCATCTCACTCTGTTTGAATCTTCTTTATCATGCTAAGAGGAGCAGGAAAAAGCAAAAAATTTCAGAATTGCACCTTGCAATGCGGAGAAATTACTGTTTGTGCATTTACAATATTCATTGATTTTTGCCATTGAAAAACGTCCAGAAATGATTGAAGCTACTGACTGAATGAAAGGAGCTGGCATCTCACTCTCTTTGAATCTTCTTTATCATGCTAAGAGGAGCAGGAAAAAGCAAAAAATTTCAGAATTGCACCTTGCAATGCGGAGAAATTACTGTTTGTGCATTTACAATATTCATTGATTTTTGCCATTGAAAAACGTCCAGAAATGATTGAAGCTACTGACTGAATGAAAGGAGCTGGCATCTCACTCTCTTTGAATCTTCTTTATCATGCTAAGAGGAGCAGGAAAAAGCAAAAAATTTCAGAATTGCACCTTGCAATGCGGAGAAATTACTGTTTGTGCATTTACAATATTCATTGATTTTTGCCATTGAAAAACATCATGTTATTCATATACCAGAAATGTTTGAAGCTACTGACTGAATGAAAGGAGCTGGCATCTCACTCTCTTTGAATCTTCTTTATCATGCTAAGAGGAGCAGGAAAAAGCAAAAAATTTCAGAATTGCACCTTGCAATGCGGAGAAATTACTGTTTGTGCATTTACAATATTCATTGATTTTTGCCATTGAAAAACGTCCAGAAATGATTGAAGCTACTGACTGAATGAAAGGAGCTGGCATCTCACTCTCTTTGAATCTTCTTTATCATGCTAAGAGGAGCAGGAAAAAGCAAAAAATTTCAGAATTGCACCTTGCAATGCGGAGAAATTACTGTTTGTGCATTTACAATATTCATTGATTTTTGCCATTGAAAAACATCATGTTATTCATATACCAGAAATGATTGAAGCTACTGACTGAATGAAAGGAGCTGGCATCTCGCTCTCTTTGAATCTTCTTTATCATGCTAAGAGGAGCAGGAAAAAGGAAAAAATATCAGAATTGCACCTTGCAATGCGGAGAAATTACTGTTTGTGCATTTACAATATTCATTGATTTTTGCCATTGAAAAACGTCCAGAAGAGATTGAAGCTACTGACTGAATGAAAGGAGCTGGCATCTCACTCTCTTTGAATCTTCTTTATCATGCTAAGAGGAGCAGGAAAAAGCAAAAAATTTCAGAATTGCACCTTGCAATGTGGAGAAATTACTGTTTGTGCATTTACAATATTCATTGATTTTTGCCATTGAAAAACATAATGTTATTCATATACCAGAAATGATTGAAGCTACTGACTGAATGAAAGGAGCTGGCATCTCACTCTCTTTGAATCTTCTTTATCATGCTAAGAGGAGCAGGAAAAAGCAAAAAATTTCAGAATTGCACCTTGCAATGCGGAGAAATTACTGTTTGTGCATTTACAATATTCATTGATTTTTGCCATTGAAAAACGTCCAGAAATGATTGAAGCTACTGACTGAATGAAAGGAGCTGGCATCTCACTCTCTTTGAATCTTCTTTATCATGCTAAGAGGAGCAGGAAAAAGCAAAAAATTTCAGAATTGCACCTTGCAATGCGGAGAAATTACTGTTTGTGCTTTTACAATATTCATTGATTTTTGCCATTGAAAAACATCATGTTATTCATATACCAGAAATGTTTGAAGCTACTGACTGAATGAAAGGAGCTGGCATCTCACTCTCTTTGAATCTTCTTTATCATGCTAAGAGGAGCAGGAAAAAGCAAAAAATTTCAGAATTGCACCTTGCAATGCGGAGAAATTACTGTTTGTGCATTTACAATATTCATTGATTTTTGCCATTGAAAAACGTCCAGAAATGATTGAAGCTACTGACTGAATGAAAGGAGCTGGCATCTCACTCTCTTTGAATCTTCTTTATCATGCTAAGAGGAGCAGGAAAAAGCAAAAAATTTCAGAATTGCACCTTGCAATGCGGAGAAATTACTGTTTGTGCATTTACAATATTCATTGATTTTTGCCATTGAAAAACGTCCAGAAATGATTGAAGCTACTGACTGAATGAAAGGAGCTGGCATCTCACTCTCTTTGAATCTTCTTTATCATGCTAAGAGGAGCAGGAAAAAGCAAAAAATTTCAGAATTGCAACTTGCAATGCGGAGAAATTACTGTTTGTGCATTTACAATATTCATTGATTTTTGCCATTGAAAAACATCATGTTATTCATATACCAGAAATGATTGAAGCTACTGACTGAATGAAAGGAGCTGGCATCTCACTCTCTTTGAATCTTCTTTATCATGCTAAGAGGAGCAGGAAAAAGCAAAAAATTTCAGAATTGCACCTTGCAATGCGGAGAAATTACTGTTTGTGCATTTACAATATTCATTGATTTTTGCCATTGAAAAACGTCCAGAAATGATTGAAGCTACTGACTGAATGAAAGGAGCTGGCATCTCACTCTCTTTGAATCTTCTTTATCATGCTAAGAGGAGCAGGAAAAAGCAAAAAATTTCAGAATTGCACCTTGCAATGCGGAGAAATTACTGTTTGTGCATTTACAATATTCATTGATTTTTGCCATTGAAAAACGTCCAGAAATGATTGAAGCTACTGACTGAATGAAAGGAGCTGGCATCTCACTCTCTTTGAATCTTCTTTATCATGCTAAGAGGAGCAGGAAAAAGCAAAAAATTTCAGAATTGCACCTTGCAATGCGGAGAAATTACTGTTTGTGCATTTACAATATTCATTGATTTTTGCCATTGAAAAACATCATGTTATTCATATACCAGAAATGTTTGAAGCTACTGACTGAATGAAAGGAGCTGGCATCTCACTCTCTTTGAATCTTCTTTATCATGCTAAGAGGAGCAGGAAAAAGCAAAAAATTTCAGAATTGCACCTTGCAATGCGGAGAAATTACTGTTTGTGCATTTACAATATTCATTGATTTTTGCCATTGAAAAACGTCCAGAAATGATTGAAGCTACTGACTGAATGAAAGGAGCTGGCATCTCACTCTCTTTGAATCTTCTTTATCATGCTAAGAGGAGCAGGAAAATGCAAGAAATTTCAGAATTGCACCTTGCAATGCGGAGAAATTACTGTTTGTGCATTTACAATATTCATTGATTTTTGCCATTGAAAAACATCCAGAAATGATTGAAGCTACTGACTGAATGAAAGGAGCTGGCATCTCACTCTCTTTGAATCTTCTTTATCATGCTAAGAGGAGCAGGAAAAAGCCAAAAATTTCAGAATTGCACCTTGCAATGCGGAGAAATTACTGTTTGTGCATTTACAATATTCATTGATTTTTGCCATTGAAAAACATCATGTTATTCATATACCAGAAATGATTGAAGCTACTGACTGAATGAAAGGAGCTGGCATCTCACTCTCTTTGAATCTTCTTTATCATGCAAAGAGGAGCAGGAAAAAGCAAAAAATTTCAGAATTGCACCTTGCAATGCGGAGAAATTACTGTTTGTGCATTTACAATATTCATTGATTTTTGCCATTGAAAAACGTCCAGAAATGATTGAAGCTACTGACTGAATGAAAGGAGCTGGCATCTCACTCTCTTTGAATCTTCTTTATCATGCTAAGAGGAGCAGGAAAAAGCAAAAAATTTCAGAATTGCACCTTGCAATGCGGAGAAATTACTGTTTGTGCATTTACAATATTCATTGATTTTTGCCATTGAAAAACGTCCAGAAATGATTGAAGCTACTGACTGAATGAAAGGAGCTGGCATCTCACTCTCTTTGAATCTTCTTTATCATGCTAAGAGGAGCAGGAAAAAGCAAAAAATTTCAGAATTGCACCTTGCAATGCGGAGAAATTACTGTTTGTGCATTTACAATATTCATTGATTTTTGCCATTGAAAAACGTCCAGAAATAATTGAAGCTACTGACTGAATGAAAGGAGCTGGCATCTCACTCTCTTTGAATCTTCTTTATCATGCTAAGAGGAGCAGGAAAAAGCAAAAAATTTCAGAATTGCAACTTGCAATGCGGAGAAATTACTGTTTGTGCATTTACAATATTCATTGATTTTTGCCATTGAAAAACATCATGTTATTCATATACCAGAAATGATTGAAGCTACTGACTGAATGAAAGGAGCTGGCATCTCACTCTCTTTGAATCTTCTTTATCATGCTAAGAGGAGCAGGAAAAAGCAAAAAATTTCAGAATTGCACCTTGCAATGCGGAGAAATTACTGTTTGTGCATTTACAATATTCATTGATTTTTGCCATTGAAAAACGTCCAGAAATGATTGAAGCTACTGACTGAATGAAAGGAGCTGGCATCTCACTCTCTTTGAATCTTCTTTATCATGCTAAGAGGAGCAGGAAAAAGCAAAAAATTTCAGAATTGCACCTTGCAATGCGGAGAAATTACTGTTTGTGCTTTTACAATATTCATTGATTTTTGCCATTGAAAAACATCATGTTATTCATATACCAGAAATGTTTGAAGCTACTGACTGAATGAAAGGAGCTGGCATCTCACTCTCTTTGAATCTTCTTTATCATGCTAAGAGGAGCAGGAAAAAGCAAAAAATTTCAGAATTGCACCTTGCAATGCGGAGAAATTACTGTTTGTGCATTTACAATATTCATTGATTTTTGCCATTGAAAAATGTCCAGAAATGATTGAAGCTGCTGACTGAATGAAAGGAGCTGGCATCTCACTCTCTTTGAATCTTCTTTATCATGCTAAGAGGAGCAGGAAAAAGCAAAAAATTTCAGAATTGCACCTTGCAATGCGGAGAAATTACTGTTTGTGCATTTACAATATTCATTGATTTTTGCCATTGAAAAACATCATGTTATTCATATACCAGAAATGATTGAAGCTACTGACTGAATGAAAGGAGCTGGCATCTCTCTCTCTTTGAATCTTCTTTATCATGCTAAGAGGAGAAGGAAAAAGCAAAAAATTTCAGAATTGCACCTTGCAATGCGGAGAAATTACTGTTTGTGCATTTACAATATTCATTGATTTTTGCCATTGAAAAACGTCCAGAAATGATTGAAGCTACTGACTGAATGAAAGGAGCTGGCATCTCACTCTCTTTGAATCTTCTTTATCATGCTAAGAGGAGCAGGAAAAAGCAAAAAATTTCAGAATTTCACCTTGCAATGCGGAGAAATTACTGTTTGTGCATTTACAATATTCATTGATTTTTGCCATTGAAAAACGTCCAGAAATGATTGAAGCTACTGACTGAATGAAAGGAGCTGGCATCTCACTCTCTTTGAATCTTCTTTATCATGCTAAGAGGAGCAGGAAAAAGCAAAAAATTTCAGAATTGCACCTTGCAATGCGGAGAAATTACTGTTTGTGCATTTACAATATTCATTGATTTTTGCCATTGAAAAACATCATGTTATTCATATACCAGAAATTTTTGAAGCTACTGACTGAATGAAAGGAGCTGGCATCTCACTCTCTTTGAATCTTCTTTATCATGCTAAGAGGAGCAGGAAAAAGCAAAAAATTTCAGAATTGCACCTTGCAATGCGGAGAAATTACTGTTTGTGCATTTACAATATTCATTGATTTTTGCCATTGAAAAACGTCCAGAAATGATTGAAGCTACTGACTGAATGAAAGGAGCTGGCATCTCACTCTCTTTGAATCTTCTTTATCATGCTAAGAGGAGCAGGAAAAAGCAAAAAATTTCAGAATTGCACCTTGCAATGCGGAGAAATTACTGTTTGTGCATTTACAATATTCATTGATTTTTGCCATTGAAAAACATCATGTTATTCATATACCAGAAATGATTGAAGCTACTGACTGAATGAAAGGAGCTGGCATCTCGCTCTCTTTGAATCTTCTTTATCATGCTAAGAGGAGCAGGAAAAAGCAAAAAATTTCAGAATTGCACCTTGCAATGCGGAGAAATTACTGTTTGTGCATTTACAATATTCATTGATTTTTGCCATTGAAAAACGTCCAGAAATGATTGAAGCTACTGACTGAATGAAAGGAGCTGGCATCTCACTCTCTTTGAATCTTCTTTATCATGCTAAGAGGAGCAGGAAAAAGCAAAAAATTTCAGAATTGCACCTTGCAATGTGGAGAAATTACTGTTTGTGCATTTACAATATTCATTGATTTTTGCCATTGAAAAACATCATGTTATTCATATACCAGAAATGATTGAAGCTACTGACTGAATGAAAGGAGCTGGCATCTCACTCTCTTTGAATCTTCTTTATCATGCTAAGAGGAGCAGGAAAAAGCAAAAAATTTCAGAATTGCACCTTGCAATGCGGAGAAATTACTGTTTGTGCATTTACAATATTCATTGATTTTTGCCATTGAAAAACGTCCAGAAATGATTGAAGCTACTGACTGAATGAAAGGAGCTGGCATCTCACTCTCTTTGAATCTTCTTTATCATGCTAAGAGGAGCAGGAAAAAGCAAAAAATTTCAGAATTGCACCTTGCAATGCGGAGAAATTACTGTTTGTGCTTTTACAATATTCATTGATTTTTGCCATTGAAAAACATCATGTTATTCATATACCAGAAATGTTTGAAGCTACTGACTGAATGAAAGGAGCTGGCATCTCACTCTCTTTGAATCTTCTTTATCATGCTAAGAGGAGCAGGAAAAAGCAAAAAATTTCAGAATTGCACCTTGCAATGCGGAGAAATTACTGTTTGTGCATTTACAATATTCATTGATTTTTGCCATTGAAAAACGTCCAGAAATGATTGAAGCTACTGACTGAATGAAAGGAGCTGGCATCTCACTCTCTTTGAATCTTCTTTATCATGCTAAGAGGAGCAGGAAAAAGCAAAAAATTTCAGAATTGCACCTTGCAATGCGGAGAAATTACTGTTTGTGCATTTACAATATTCATTGATTTTTGCCATTGAAAAACGTCCAGAAATGATTGAAGCTACTGACTGAATGAAAGGAGCTGGCATCTCACTCTCTTTGAATCTTCTTTATCATGCTAAGAGGAGCAGGAAAAAGCAAAAAATTTCAGAATTGCAACTTGCAATGCGGAGAAATTACTGTTTGTGCATTTACAATATTCATTGATTTTTGCCATTGAAAAACATCATGTTATTCATCTACCAGAAATGATTGAAGCTACTGACTGAATGAAAGGAGCTGGCATCTCACTCTCTTTGAATCTTCTTTATCATGCTAAGAGGAGCAGGAAAAAGCAAAAAATTTCAGAATTGCACCTTGCAATGCGGAGAAATTACTGTTTGTGCATTTACAATATTCATTGATTTTTGCCATTGAAAAACGTCCAGAAATGATTGAAGCTACTGACTGAATGAAAGGAGCTGGCATCTCACTCTCTTTGAATCTTCTTTATCATGCTAAGAGGAGCAGGAAAAAGCAAAAAATTTCAGAATTGCACCTTGCAATGCGGAGAAATTACTGTTTGTGCATTTACAATATTCATTGATTTTTGCCATTGAAAAACGTCCAGAAATGATTGAAGCTACTGACTGAATGAAAGGAGCTGGCATCTCACTCTCTTTGAATCTTCTTTATCATGCTAAGAGGAGCAGGAAAAAGCAAAAAATTTCAGAATTGCACCTTGCAATGCGGAGAAATTACTGTTTGTGCATTTACAATATTCATTGATTTTTGCCATTGAAAAACATCATGTTATTCATATACCAGAAATGATTGAAGCTACTGACTGAATGAAAGGAGCTGGCATCTTACTCTCTTTGAATCTTCTTTGTCATGCTAAGAGGAGCAGGAAAAAGCAAAAAATTTCAGAATTGCACCTTGCAATGCGGAGAAATTACTGTTTGTGCATTTACAATATTCATTGATTTTTGCCATTGAAAAACGTCCAGAAATGATTGAAGCTACTGACTGAATGAAAGGAGCTGGCATCTCACTCTCTTTGAATCTTCTTTATCATGCTAAGAGGAGCAGGAAAAAGCAAAAAATTTCAGAATTGCACCTTGCAATGCGGAGAAATTACTGTTTGTGCATTTACAATATTCATTGATTTTTGCCATTGAAAAACGTCCAGAAATGATTGAAGCTACTGACTGAATGAAAGGATCTGGCATCTCACTCTCTTTGAATCTTCTTTATCATGCTAAGAGGAGCAGGAAAAAGCAAAAAATTTCAGAATTGCACCTTGCAATGCGGAGAAATTACTGTTTGTGCATTTACAATATTCATTGATTTTTGCCATTGAAAAACATCATGTTATTCATATACCAGAAATGTTTGTAGCTACTGACTGAATGAAAGGAGCTGGCATCTCACTCTCTTTGAATCTTCTTTATCATGCTAAGAGGAGCAGGAAAAAGCAAAAAATTTCAGAATTGCACCTTGCAATGCGGAGAAATTACTGTTTGTGCATTTACAATATTCATTGATTTTTGCCATTGAAAAACGTCCAGAAATGATTGAAGCTACTGACTGAATGAAAGGAGCTGGCATCTCACTCTCTTTGAATCTTCTTTATCATGCTAAGAGGAGCAGGAAAAAGCAAAAAATTTCAGAATTGCACCTTGCAATGCGGAGAAATTACTGTTTGTGCATTTACAATATTCATTGATTTTTGCCATTGAAAAACGTCCAGAAATGATTGAAGCTACTGACTGAATGAAAGGAGCTGGCATCTCACTCTCTTTGAATCTTCTTTATCATGCTAAGAGGAGCAGGAAAAAGCAAAAAATTTCAGAATTGCACCTTGCAATGCGGAGAAATTACTCTTTGTGCATTTACAATATTCATTGATTTTTGCCATTGAAAAACATCATGTTATTCATATACCAGAAATGTTTGAAGCTACTGACTGAATGAAAGGAGCTGGCATCTCACTCTCTTTGAATCTTCTTTATCATGCTAAGAGGAGCAGGAAAAAGCAAAAAATTTCAGAATTGCACCTTGCAATGCGGAGAAATTACTGTTTGTGCATTTACAATATTCATTGATTTTTGCCATTGAAAAACATCATGTTATTCATATACCAGAAATGTTTGAAGCTACTGACTGAATGAAAGGAGCTGGCATCTCACTCTCTTTGAATCTTCTTTATCATGCTAAGAGGAGCAGGAAAAAGCAAAAAATTTCAGAATTGCACCTTGCAATGCGGAGAAATTACTGTTTGTGCATTTACAATATTCATTGATTTTTGCCATTGAAAAACGTCCAGAAATTATTGAAGCTACTGACTGAATGAAAGGAGCTGGCATCTCACTCTCTTTGAATCTTCTTTATCATGCTAAGAGGAGCAGGAAAAAGCAAAAAATTTCAGAATTGCACCTTGCAATGTGGAGAAATTACTGTTTGTGCATTTACAATATTCATTGATTTTTGCCATTGAAAAACATCATGTTATTCATATACCAGAAATGATTGAAGCTACTGACTGAATGAAAGGAGCTGGCATCTCACTCTCTTTGAATCTTCTTTATCATGCTAAGAGGAGCAGGAAAAAGCAAAAAATTTCAGAATTGCACCTTGCAATGCGGAGAAATTACTGTTTGTGCATTTACAATATTCATTGATTTTTGCCATTGAAAAACGTCCAGAAATGATTGAAGCTACTGACTGAATGAAAGGAGCTGGCATCTCACTCTCTTTGAATCTTCTTTATCATGCTAAGAGGAGCAGGAAAAAGCAAAAAATTTCAGAATTGCACCTTGCAATGCGGAGAAATTACTGTTTGTGCTTTTACAATATTCATTGATTTTTGCCATTGAAAAACATCATGTTATTCATATACCAGAAATGTTTGAAGCTACTGACTGAATGAAAGGAGCTGGCATCTCACTCTCTTTGAATCTTCTTTATCATGCTAAGAGGAGCAGGAAAAAGCAAAAAATTTCAGAATTGCACCTTGCAATGCGGAGAAATTACTGTTTGTGCATTTACAATATTCATTGATTTTTGCCATTGAAAAACGTCCAGAAATGATTGAAGCTACTGACTGAATGAAAGGAGCTGGCATCTCACTCTCTTTGAATCTTCTTTATCATGCTAAGAGGAGCAGGAAAAAGCAAAAAATTTCAGAATTGCACCTTGCAATGCGGAGAAATTACTGTTTGTGCATTTACAATATTCATTGATTTTTGCCATTGAAAAACGTCCAGAAATGATTGAAGCTACTGACTGAATGAAAGGAGCTGGCATCTCACTCTCTTTGAATCTTCTTTATCATGCTAAGAGGAGCAGGAAAAAGCAAAAAATTTCAGAATTGCAACTTGCAATGCGGAGAAATTACTGTTTGTGCATTTACAATATTCATTGATTTTTGCCATTGAAAAACATCATGTTATTCATATACCAGAAATGATTGAAGCTACTGACTGAATGAAAGGAGCTGGCATCTCACTCTCTTTGAATCTTCTTTATCATGCTAAGAGGAGCAGGAAAAAGCAAAAAATTTCAGAATTGCACCTTGCAATGCGGAGAAATTACTGTTTGTGCATTTACAATATTCATTGATTTTTGCCATTGAAAAACGTCCAGAAATGATTGAAGCTACTGACTGAATGAAAGGAGCTGGCATCTCACTCTCTTTGAATCTTCTTTATCATGCTAAGAGGAGCAGGAAAAAGCAAAAAATTTCAGAATTGCACCTTGCAATGCGGAGAAATTACTGTTTGTGCTTTTACAATATTCATTGATTTTTGCCATTGAAAAACATCATATTATTCATATACCAGAAATGTTTGAAGCTACTGACTGAATGAAAGGAGCTGGCATCTCACTCTCTTTGAATCTTCTTTATCATGCTAAGAGGAGCAGGAAAAAGCAAAAAATTTCAGAATTGCACCTTGCAATGCGGAGAAATTACTGTTTGTGCATTTACAATATTCATTGATTTTTGCCATTGAAAAACGTCCAGAAATGATTGAAGCTACTGACTGAATGAAAGGAGCTGGCATCTCACTCTCTTTGAATCTTCTTTATCATGCTAAGAGGAGCAGGAAAAAGCAAAAAAATTCAGAATTGCACCTTGCAATGTGGAGAAATTACTGTTTGTGCATTTACAATATTCATTGATTTTTGCCATTGAAAAACATCATGTTATTCATATACCAGAAATGTTTGTAGCTACTGACTGAATGAAAGGAGCTGGCATCTCACTCTCTTTGAATCTTCTTTATCATGCTAAGAGGAGCAGGAAAAAGCAAAAAATTTCAGAATTGCACCTTGCAATGCGGAGAAATTACTGTTTGTGCATTTACAATATTCATTGATTTTTGCCATTGAAAAACGTCCAGAAATGATTGAAGCTACTGACTGAATGAAAGGAGCTGGCATCTCACTCTCTTTGAATCTTCTTTATCATGCTAAGAGGAGCAGGAAAAAGCAAAAAATTTCAGAATTGCACCTTACAATGTGGAGAAATTACTGTTTGTGCATTTACAATATTCATTGATTTTTGCCATTGAAAAACATCATGTTATTCATATACCAGAAATGATTGAAGCTACTGACTGAATGAAAGGAGCTGGCATCTCACTCTCTTTGAATCTTCTTTATCATGCTAAGAGGAGCAGGAAAAAGCAAAAAATTTCAGAATTGCACCTTGCAATGCGGAGAAATTACTGTTTGTGCATTTACAATATTCATTGATTTTTGCCATTGAAAAACATCATGTTATTCATATACCAGAAATGTTTGAAGCTACTGACTGAATGAAAGGAGCTGGCATCTCACTCTCTTTGAATCTTCTTTATCATGCTAAGAGGAGCAGGAAAAAGCAAAAAATTTCAGAATTGCACCTTGCAATGCGGAGAAATTACTGTTTGTGCATTTACAATATTCATTGATTTTTGCCATTGAAAAACATCATGTTATTCATATACCAGAAATGTTTGAAGCTACTGACTGAATGAAAGGAGCTGGCATCTCACTCTCTTTGAATCTTCTTTATCATGCTAAGAGGAGCAGGAAAAAGCAAAAAATTTCAGAATTGCACCTTGCAATGCGGAGAAATTACTGTTTGTGCATTTACAATATTCATTGATTTTTGCCATTGAAAAACGTCCAGAAATTATTGAAGCTACTGACTGAATGAAAGGAGCTGGCATCTCACTCTCTTTGAATCTTCTTTATCATGCTAAGAGGAGCAGGAAAAAGCAAAAAATTTCAGAATTGCACCTTGCAATGTGGAGAAATTACTGTTTGTGCATTTACAATATTCATTGATTTTTGCCATTGAAAAACATCATGTTATTCATATACCAGAAATGATTGAAGCTACTGACTGAATGAAAGGAGCTGGCATCTCACTCTCTTTGAATCTTCTTTATCATGCTAAGAGGAGCAGGAAAAAGCAAAAAATTTCAGAATTGCACCTTGCAATGCGGAGAAATTACTGTTTGTGCATTTACAATATTCATTGATTTTTGCCATTGAAAAACGTCCAGAAATGATTGAAGCTACTGACTGAATGAAAGGAGCTGGCATCTCACTCTCTTTGAATCTTCTTTATCATGCTAAGAGGAGCAGGAAAAAGCAAAAAATTTCAGAATTGCACCTTGCAATGCGGAGAAATTACTGTTTGTGCTTTTACAATATTCATTGATTTTTGCCATTGAAAAACATCATGTTATTCATATACCAGAAATGTTTGAAGCTACTGACTGAATGAAAGGAGCTGGCATCTCACTCTCTTTGAATCTTCTTTATCATGCTAAGAGGAGCAGGAAAAAGCAAAAAATTTCAGAATTGCACCTTGCAATGCGGAGAAATTACTGTTTGTGCATTTACAATATTCATTGATTTTTGCCATTGAAAAACGTCCAGAAATGATTGAAGCTACTGACTGAATGAAAGGAGCTGGCATCTCACTCTCGTTGAATCTTCTTTATCATGCTAAGAGGAGCAGGAAAAAGCAAAAAATTTCAGAATTGCACCTTGCAATGCGGAGAAATTACTGTTTGTGCATTTACAATATTCATTGATTTTTGCCATTGAAAAACGTCCAGAAATGATTGAAGCTACTGACTGAATGAAAGGAGCTGGCATCTCACTCTCTTTGAATCTTCTTTATCATGCTAAGAGGAGCAGGAAAAAGCAAAAAATTTCAGAATTGCAACTTGCAATGCGGAGAAATTACTGTTTGTGCATTTACAATATTCATTGATTTTTGCCATTGAAAAACATCATGTTATTCATATACCAGAAATGATTGAAGCTACTGACTGAATGAAAGGAGCTGGCATCTCACTCTCTTTGAATCTTCTTTATCATGCTAAGAGGAGCAGGAAAAAGCAAAAAATTTCAGAATTGCACCTTGCAATGCGGAGAAATTACTGTTTGTGCATTTACAATATTCATTGATTTTTGCCATTGAAAAACGTCCAGAAATGATTGAAGCTACTGACTGAATGAAAGGAGCTGGCATCTCACTCTCTTTGAATCTTCTTTATCATGCTAAGAGGAGCAGGAAAAAGCAAAAAATTTCAGAATTGCACCTTGCAATGCGGAGAAATTACTGTTTGTGCTTTTACAATATTCATTGATTTTTGCCATTGAAAAACATCATATTATTCATATACCAGAAATGTTTGAAGCTACTGACTGAATGAAAGGAGCTGGCATCTCACTCTCTTTGAATCTTCTTTATCATGCTAAGAGGAGCAGGAAAAAGCAAAAAATTTCAGAATTGCACCTTGCAATGCGGAGAAATTACTGTTTGTGCATTTACAATATTCATTGATTTTTGCCATTGAAAAACGTCCAGAAATGATTGAAGCTACTGACTGAATGAAAGGAGCTGGCATCTCACTCTCTTTGAATCTTCTTTATCATGCTAAGAGGAGCAGGAAAAAGCAAAAAATTTCAGAATTGCACCTTGCAATGTGGAGAAATTACTGTTTGTGCATTTACAATATTCATTGATTTTTGCCATTGAAAAACATCATGTTATTCATATACCAGAAATGTTTGTAGCTACTGACTGAATGAAAGGAGCAGGCATCTCACTCTCTTTGAATCTTCTTTATCATGCTAAGAGGAGCAGGAAAAAGCAAAAAATTTCAGAATTGCACCTTGCAATGCGGAGAAATTACTGTTTGTGCATTTACAATATTCATTGATTTTTGCCATTGAAAAACGTCCAGAAATGATTGAAGCTACTGACTGAATGAAAGGAGCTGGCATCTCACTCTCTTTGAATCTTCTTTATCATGCTAAGAGGAGCAGGAAAAAGCAAAAAATTTCAGAATTGCACCTTACAATGTGGAGAAATTACTGTTTGTGCATTTACAATATTCATTGATTTTTGCCATTGAAAAACATCATGTTATTCATATACCAGAAATGATTGAAGCTACTGACTGAATGAAAGGAGCTGGCATCTCACTCTCTTTGAATCTTCTTTATCATGCTAAGAGGAGCAGGAAAAAGCAAAAAATTTCAGAATTGCACCTTGCAATGCGGAGAAATTACTGTTTGTGCATTTACAATATTCATTGATTTTTGCCATTGAAAAACATCATGTTATTCATATACCAGAAATGTTTGAAGCTACTGACTGAATGAAAGGAGCTGGCATCTCACTCTCTTTGAATCTTCTTTATCATGCTAAGAGGAGCAGGAAAAAGCAAAAAATTTCAGAATTGCACCTTGCAATGCGGAGAAATTACTGTTTGTGCATTTACAATATTCATTGATTTTTGCCATTGAAAAACGTCCAGAAATGATTGAAGCTACTGACTGAATGAAAGGAGCTGGCATCTCACTCTCTTTGAATCTTCTTTATCATGCTAAGAGGAGCAGGAAAAAGCAAAAAATTTCAGAATTGCACCTTGCAATGCGGAGAAATTACTGTTTGTGCATTTACAATATTCATTGATTTTTGCCATTGAAAAACGTCCAGAAATGATTGAAGCTACTGACTGAATGAAAGGAGCTGGCATCTCACTCTCTTTGAATCTTCTTTATCATGCTAAGAGGAGCAGGAAAAAGCAAAAAATTTCAGAATTGCACCTTGCAATGCGGAGAAATTACTGTTTGTGCATTTACAATATTCATTGATTTTTGCCATTGAAAAACGTCCAGAAATGATTGAAGCTACTGACTGAATGAAAGGAGCTGGCATCTCACTCTCTTTGAATCTTCTTTATCATGCTAAGAGGAGCAGGAAAAAGCAAAAAATTTCAGAATTGCACCTTGCAATGCGGAGAAATTACTGTTTGTGCTTTTACAATATTCATTGATTTTTGCCATTGAAAAACATCATATTATTCATATACCAGAAATGTTTGAAGCTACTGACTGAATGAAAGGAGCTGGCATCTCACTCTCTTTGAATCTTCTTTATCATGCTAAGAGGAGCAGGAAAAAGCAAAAAATTTCAGAATTGCACCTTGCAATGCGGAGAAATTACTGTTTGTGCATTTACAATATTCATTGATTTTTGCCATTGAAAAACGTCCAGAAATGATTGAAGCTACTGACTGAATGAAAGGAGCTGGCATCTCACTCTCTTTGAATCTTCTTTATCATGCTAAGAGGAGCAGGAAAAAGCAAAAAATTTCAGAATTGCACCTTGCAATGTGGAGAAATTACTGTTTGTGCATTTACAATATTCATTGATTTTTGCCATTGAAAAACATCATGTTATTCATATACCAGAAATGTTTGTAGCTACTGACTGAATGAAAGGAGCTGGCATCTCACTCTCTTTGAATCTTCTTTATCATGCTAAGAGGAGCAGGAAAAAGCAAAAAATTTCAGAATTGCACCTTGCAATGCGGAGAAATTACTGTTTGTGCATTTACAATATTCATTGATTTTTGCCATTGAAAAACGTCCAGAAATGATTGAAGCTACTGACTGAATGAAAGGAGCTGGCATCTCACTCTCTTTGAATCTTCTTTATCATGCTAAGAGGAGCAGGAAAAAGCAAAAAATTTCAGAATTGCACCTTACAATGTGGAGAAATTACTGTTTGTGCATTTACAATATTCATTGATTTTTGCCATTGAAAAACATCATGTTATTCATATACCAGAAATGATTGAAGCTACTGACTGAATGAAAGGAGCTGGCATCTCACTCTCTTTGAATCTTCTTTATCATGCTAAGAGGAGCAGGAAAAAGCAAAAAATTTCAGAATTGCACCTTGCAATGCGGAGAAATTACTGTTTGTGCATTTACAATATTCATTGATTTTTGCCATTGAAAAACATCATGTTATTCATATACCAGAAATGTTTGAAGCTACTGACTGAATGAAAGGAGCTGGCATCTCACTCTCTTTGAATCTTCTTTATCATGCTAAGAGGAGCAGGAAAAAGCAAAAAATTTCAGAATTGCACCTTGCAATGCGGAGAAATTACTGTTTGTGCATTTACAATATTCATTGATTTTTGCCATTGAAAAACGTCCAGAAATGATTGAAGCTACTGACTGAATGAAAGGAGCTGGCATCTCACTCTCTTTGAATCTTCTTTATCATGCTAAGAGGAGCAGGAAAAAGCAAAAAATTTCAGAATTGCACCTTGCAATGCGGAGAAATTACTGTTTGTGCATTTACAATATTCATTGATTTTTGCCATTGAAAAACGTCCAGAAATGATTGAAGCTACTGACTGAATGAAAGGAGCTGGCATCTCACTCTCTTTGAATCTTCTTTATCATGCTAAGAGGAGCAGGAAAAAGCAAAAAATTTCAGAATTGCAACTTGCAATGCGGAGAAATTACTGTTTGTGCATTTACAATATTCATTGATTTTTGCCATTGAAAAACATCATGTTATTCATATACCAGAAATGATTGAAGCTACTGACTGAATGAAAGGAGCTGGCATCTCACTCTCTTTGAATCTTCTTTATCATGCTAAGAGGAGCAGGAAAAAGCAAAAAATTTCAGAATTGCACCTTGCAATGCGGAGAAATTACTGTTTGTGCATTTACAATATTCATTGATTTTTGCCATTGAAAAACGTCCAGAAATGATTGAAGCTACTGACTGAATGAAAGGAGCTGTCATCTCACTCTCTTTGAATCTTCTTTATCATGCTAAGAGGAGCAGGAAAAAGCAAAAAATTTCAGAATTGCACCTTGCAATGTGGAGAAATTACTGTTTGTGCATTTACAATATTCATTGATTTTTGCCATTGAAAAACATCATGTTATTCATATACCAGAAATGATTGAAGCTACTGACTGAATGAAAGGAGCTGGCATCTCACTCTCTTTGAATCTTCTTTATCATGCTAAGAGGAGCAGGAAAAAGCAAAAAATTTCAGAATTGCACCTTGCAATGCGGAGAAATTACTGTTTGTGCATTTACAATATTCATTGATTTTTGCCATTGAAAAACGTCCAGAAATGATTGAAGCTACTGACTGAATGAAAGGAGCTGGCATCTCACTCTCTTTGAATCTTCTTTATCATGCTAAGAGGAGCAGGAAAAAGCAAAAAATTTCAGAATTGCAACTTGCAATGCGGAGAAATTACTGTTTGTGCATTTACAATATTCATTGATTTTTGCCATTGAAAAACATCATGTTATTCATATACCAGAAATGATTGAAGCTACTGACTGAATGAAAGGAGCTGGCATCTCACTCTCTTTGAATCTTCTTTATCATGCTAAGAGGAGCAGGAAAAAGCAAAAAATTTCAGAATTGCACCTTGCAATGCGGAGAAATTACTGTTTGTGCATTTACAATATTCATTGATTTTTGCCATTGAAAAACGTCCAGAAATGATTGAAGCTACTGACTGAATGAAAGGAGCTGGCATCTCACTCTCTTTGAATCTTCTTTATCATGCTAAGAGGAGCAGGAAAAAGCAAAAAATTTCAGAATTGCACCTTGCAATGCGGAGAAATTACTGTTTGTGCTTTTACAATATTCATTGATTTTTGCCATTGAAAAACATCATATTATTCATATACCAGAAATGTTTGAAGCTACTGACTGAATGAAAGGAGCTGGCATCTCACTCTCTTTGAATCTTCTTTATCATGCTAAGAGGAGCAGGAAGAAGCAAAAAATTTCAGAATTGCACCTTGCAATGCGGAGAAATTACTGTTTGTGCATTTACAATATTCATTGATTTTTGCCATTGAAAAACGTCCAGAAATGATTGAAGCTACTGACTGAATGAAAGGAGCTGGCATCTCACTCTCTTTGAATCTTCTTTATCATGCTAAGAGGAGCAGGAAAAAGCAAAAAATTTCAGAATTGCACCTTGCAATGTGGAGAAATTACTGTTTGTGCATTTACAATATTCATTGATTTTTGCCATTGAAAAACGTCCAGAAATTATTGAAGCTACTGACTGAATGAAAGGAGCTGGCATCTCACTCTCTTTGAATCTTCTTTATCATGCTAAGAGGAGCAGGAAAAAGCAAAAAATTTCAGAATTGCACCTTGCAATGCGGAGAAATTACTGTTTGTGCATTTACAATATTCATTGATTTTTGCCATTGAAAAACATCATGTTATTCATATACCAGAAATGATTGAAGCTACTGACTCAATGAAAGGAGCTGGCATCTTACTCTCTTTGAATCTTCTTTGTCATGCTAAGAGGAGCAGGAAAAAGCAAAAAATTTCAGAATTGCACCTTGCAATGCGGAGAAATTACTGTTTGTGCATTTACAATATTCATTGATTTTTGCCATTGAAAAACGTCCAGAAATGATTGAAGCTACTGACTGAATGAAAGGAGCTGGCATCTCACTCTCTTTGAATCTTCTTTATCATGCTAAGAGGAGCAGGAAAAAGCAAAAAATTTCAGAATTGCACCTTGCAATGCGGAGAAATTACTGTTTGTGCATTTACAATATTCATTGATTTTTGCCATTGAAAAACGTCCAGAAATGATTGAAGCTACTGACTGAATGAAAGGAGCTGGCATCTCACTCTCTTTGAATCTTCTTTATCATGCTAAGAGGAGCAGGAAAAAGCAAAAAATTTCAGAATTGCACCTTGCAATGCGGAGAAATTACTGTTTGTGCATTTACAATATTCATTGATTTTTGCCATTGAAAAACATCATGTTATTCATATACCAGAAATGTTTGTAGCTACTGACTGAATGAAAGGAGCTGGCATCTCACTCTCTTTGAATCTTCTTTATCATGCTAAGAGGAGCAGGAAAAAGCAAAAAATTTCAGAATTGCACCTTGCAATGCGGAGAAATTACTGTTTGTGCATTTACAATATTCATTGATTTTTGCCATTGAAAAACGTCCAGAAATGATTGAAGCTACTGACTGAATGAAAGGAGCTGGCATCTCACTCTCTTTGAATCTTCTTTATCATGCTAAGAGGAGCAGGAAAAAGCAAAAAATTTCAGAATTGCACCTTACAATGTGGAGAAATTACTGTTTGTGCATTTACAATATTCATTGATTTTTGCCATTGAAAAACATCATGTTATTCATATACCAGAAATGATTGAAGCTACTGACTGAATGAAAGGAGCTGGCATCTCACTCTCTTTGAATCTTCTTTATCATGCTAAGAGGAGCAGGAAAAAGCAAAAAATTTCAGAATTGCACCTTGCAATGCGGAGAAATTACTGTTTGTGCATTTACAATATTCATTGATTTTTGCCATTGAAAAACATCATGTTATTCATATACCAGAAATGTTTGAAGCTACTGACTGAATGAAAGGAGCTGGCATCTCACTCTCTTTGAATCTTCTTTATCATGCTAAGAGGAGCAGGAAAAAGCAAAAAATTTCAGAATTGCACCTTGCAATGCGGAGAAATTACTGTTTGTGCATTTACAATATTCATTGATTTTTGCCATTGAAAAACGTCCAGAAATGATTGAAGCTACTGACTGAATGAAAGGAGCTGGCATCTCACTCTCTTTGAATCTTCTTTATCATGCTAAGAGGAGCAGGAAAAAGCAAAAAATTTCAGAATTGCACCTTGCAATGCGGAGAAATTACTGTTTGTGCATTTACAATATTCATTGATTTTTGCCATTGAAAAACGTCCAGAAATGATTGAAGCTACTGACTGAATGAAAGGAGCTGGCATCTCACTCTCTTTGAATCTTCTTTATCATGCTAAGAGGAGCAGGAAAAAGCAAAAAATTTCAGAATTGCAACTTGCAATGCGGAGAAATTACTGTTTGTGCATTTACAATATTCATTGATTTTTGCCATTGAAAAACATCATGTTATTCATATACCAGAAATGATTGAAGCTACTGACTGAATGAAAGGAGCTGGCATCTCACTCTCTTTGAATCTTCTTTATCATGCTAAGAGGAGCAGGAAAAAGCAAAAAATTTCAGAATTGCACCTTGCAATGCGGAGAAATTACTGTTTGTGCATTTACAATATTCATTGATTTTTGCCATTGAAAAACGTCCAGAAATGATTGAAGCTACTGACTGAATGAAAGGAGCTGGCATCTCACTCTCTTTGAATCTTCTTTATCATGCTAAGAGGAGCAGGAAAAAGCAAAAAATTTCAGAATTGCACCTTGCAATGCGGAGAAATTACTGTTTGTGCATTTACAATATTCATTGATTTTTGCCATTGAAAAACGTCCAGAAATGATTGAAGCTACTGACTGAATGAAAGGAGCTGGCATCTCACTCTCTTTGAATCTTCTTTATCATGCTAAGAGGAGCAGGAAAAAGCAAAAAATTTCAGAATTGCACCTTGCAATGCGGAGAAATTACTGTTTGTGCATTTACAATATTCATTGATTTTTGCCATTGAAAAACATCATGTTATTCATATACCAGAAATGATTGAAGCTACTGACTGAATGAAAGGAGCTGGCATCTTACTCTCTTTGAATCTTCTTTGTCATGCTAAGAGGAGCAGGAAAAAGCAAAAAATTTCAGAATTGCACCTTGCAATGCGGAGAAATTACTGTTTGTGCATTTACAATATTCATTGATTTTTGCCATTGAAAAACGTCCAGAAATGATTGAAGCTACTGACTGAATGAAAGGAGCTGGCATCTCACTCTCTTTGAATCTTCTTTATCATGCTAAGAGGAGCAGGAAAAAGCAAAAAATTTCAGAATTGCACCTTGCAATGCGGAGAAATTACTGTTTGTGCATTTACAATATTCATTGATTTTTGCCATTGAAAAACATCATGTTATTCATATACCAGAAATGTTTGAAGCTACTGACTGAATGAAAGGAGCTGGCATCTCACTCTCTTTGAATCTTCTTTATCATGCTAAGAGGAGCAGGAAAAAGCAAAAAATTTCAGAATTGCACCTTGCAATGCGGAGAAATTACTGTTTGTGCATTTACAATATTCATTGATTTTTGCCATTGAAAAACGTCCAGAAATGATTGAAGCTACTGACTGAATGAAAGGAGCTGGCATCTCACTCTCTTTGAATCTTCTTTATCATGCTAAGAGGAGCAGGAAAAAGCAAAAAATTTCAGAATTGCACCTTGCAATGCGGAGAAATTACTGTTTGTGCATTTACAATATTCATTGATTTTTGCCATTGAAAAACATCATGTTATTCATATACCAGAAATGTTTGAAGCTACTGACTGAATGAAAGGAGCTGGCATCTCACTCTCTTTGAATCTTCTTTATCATGCTAAGAGGAGCAGGAAAAAGCAAAAAATTTCAGAATTGCACCTTGCAATGCGGAGAAATTACTGTTTGTGCATTTACAATATTCATTGATTTTTGCCATTGAAAAACGTTATATCCAGAAATGATTGAAGCTACTGACTGAATGAAAGGAGCTGGCATCTCACTCTCTTTGAATCTTCTTTATCATGCTAAGAGGAGCAGGAAAAAGCAAAAAATTTCAGAATTGCACCTTGCAATGCGGAGAAATTACTGTTTGTGCTTTTACAATATTCATTGATTTTTGCCATTGAAAAACATCATATTATTCATATACCAGAAATGTTTGAAGCTACTGACTGAATGAAAGGACCTGGCATCTCACTCTCTTTGAATCTTCTTTATCATGCTAAGAGGAGCAGGAAAAAGCAAAAAATTTCAGAATTGCACCTTGCAATGCGGAGAAATTACTGTTTGTGCATTTACAATATTCATTGATTTTTGCCATTGAAAAACGTCCAGAAATGATTGAAGCTACTGACTGAATGAAAGGAGCTGGCATCTCACTCTCTTTGAATCTTCTTTATCATGCTAAGAGGAGCAGGAAAAAGCAAAAAATTTCAGAATTGCACCTTGCAATGCGGAGAAATTACTGTTTGTGCATTTACAATATTCATTGATTTTTGCCATTGAAAAACGTCCAGAAATGATTGAAGCTACTGACTGAATGAAAGGAGCTGGCATCTCACTCTCTTTGAATCTTCTTTATCATGCTAAGAGGAGCAGGAAAAAGCAAAAAATTTCAGAATTGCACCTTGCAATGCGGAGAAATTACTGTTTGTGCATTTACAATATTCATTGATTTTTGCCATTGAAAAACATCATGTTATTCATATACCAGAAATGATTGAAGCTACTGACTGAATGAAAGGAGCTGGCATCTTACTCTCTTTGAATCTTCTTTGTCATGCTAAGAGGAGCAGGAAAAAGCAAAAAATTTCAGAATTGCACCTTGCAATGCGGAGAAATTACTGTTTGTGCATTTACAATATTCATTGATTTTTGCCATTGAAAAACGTCCAGAAATGATTGAAGCTACTGACTGAATGAAAGGAGCTGGCATCTCACTCTCTTTGAATCTTCTTTATCATGCTAAGAGGAGCAGGAAAAAGCAAAAAATTTCAGAATTGCACCTTGCAATGCGGAGAAATTACTGTTTGTGCATTTACAATATTCATTGATTTTTGCCATTGAAAAACGTCCAGAAATGATTGAAGCTACTGACTGAATGAAAGGAGCTGGCATCTCACTCTCTTTGAATCTTCTTTATCATGCTAAGAGGAGCAGGAAAAAGCAAAAAATTTCAGAATTGCACCTTGCAATGCGGAGAAATTACTGTTTGTGCATTTACAATATTCATTGATTTTTGCCATTGAAAAACATCATGTTATTCATATACCAGAAATGTTTGTAGCTACTGACTGAATGAAAGGAGCTGGCATCTCACTCTCTTTGAATCTTCTTTATCATGCTAAGAGGAGCAGGAAAAAGCAAAAAATTTCAGAATTGCACCTTGCAATGCGGAGAAATTACTGTTTGTGCATTTACAATATTCATTGATTTTTGCCATTGAAAAACGTCCAGAAATGATTGAAGCTACTGACTGAATGAAAGGAGCTGGCATCTCACTCTCTTTGAATCTTCTTTATCATGCTAAGAGGAGCAGGAAAAAGCAAAAAATTTCAGAATTGCACCTTGCAATGCGGAGAAATTACTGTTTGTGCATTTACAATATTCATTGATTTTTGCCATTGAAAAACATCATGTTATTCATATACCAGAAATGATTGAAGCTACTGACTGAATGAAAGGAGCTGGCATCTTACTCTCTTTGAATCTTCTTTGTCATGCTAAGAGGAGCAGGAAAAAGCAAAAAATTTCAGAATTGCACCTTGCAATGCGGAGAAATTACTGTTTGTGCATTTACAATATTCATTGATTTTTGCCATTGAAAAACGTCCAGAAATGATTGAAGGTACTGACTGAATGAAAGGAGCTGGCATCTCACTCTCTTTGAATCTTCTTTATCATGCTAAGAGGAGCAGGAAAAAGCAAAAAATTTCAGAATTGCACCTTGCAATGCGGAGAAATTACTGTTTGTGCATTTACAATATTCATTGATTTTTGCCATTGAAAAACATCATGTTATTCATATACCAGAAATGTTTGAAGCTACTGACTGAATGAAAGGAGCTGGCATCTCACTCTCTTTGAATCTTCTTTATCATGCTAAGAGGAGCAGGAAAAAGCAAAAAATTTCAGAATTGCACCTTGCAATGCGGAGAAATTACTGTTTGTGCATTTACAATATTCATTGATTTTTGCCATTGAAAAACGTCCAGAAATGATTGAAGCTACTGACTGAATGAAAGGAGCTGGCATCTCACTCTCTTTGAATCTTCTTTATCATGCTAAGAGGAGCAGGAAAAAGCAAAAAATTTCAGAATTGCACCTTGCAATGCGGAGAAATTACTGTTTGTGCATTTACAATATTCATTGATTTTTGCCATTGAAAAACATCATGTTATTCATATACCAGAAATGTTTGAAGCTACTGACTGAATGAAAGGAGCTGGCATCTCACTCTCTTTGAATCTTCTTTATCATGCTAAGAGGAGCAGGAAAAAGCAAAAAATTTCAGAATTGCACCTTGCAATGCGGAGAAATTACTGTTTGTGCATTTACAATATTCATTGATTTTTGCCATTGAAAAACGTCCAGAAATGATTGAAGCTACTGACTGAATGAAAGGAGCTGGCATCTCACTCTCTTTGAATCTTCTTTATCATGCTAAGAGGAGCAGGAAAAAGCAAAAAATTTCAGAATTGCACCTTGCAATGCGGAGAAATTACTGTTTGTGCTTTTACAATATTCATTGATTTTTGCCATTGAAAAACATCATATTATTCATATACCAGAAATGTTTGAAGCTACTGACTGAATGAAAGGACCTGGCATCTCACTCTCTTTGAATCTTCTTTATCATGCTAAGAAGAGCAGGAAAAAGCAAAAAATTTCAGAATTGCACCTTGCAATGCGGAGAAATTACTGTTTGTGCATTTACAATATTCATTGATTTTTGCCATTGAAAAACATCATGTATTCATATACCAGAAATGATTGAAGCTACTGACTGAATGAAAGGAGCTGGCATCTTACTCTCTTTGAATCTTCTTTGTCATGCTAAGAGGAGCAGGAAAAAGCAAAAAATTTCAGAATTGCACCTTGCAATGCGGAGAAATTACTGTTTGTGCATTTACAATATTCATTGATTTTTGCCATTGAAAAACGTCCAGAAATGATTGAAGGTACTGACTGAATGAAAGGAGCTGGCATCTCACTCTCTTTGAATCTTCTTTATCATGCTAAGAGGAGCAGGAAAAAGCAAAAAATTTCAGAATTGCACCTTGCAATGCGGAGAAATTACTGTTTGTGCATTTACAATATTCATTGATTTTTGCCATTGAAAAACATCATGTTATTCATATACCAGAAATGTTTGAAGCTACTGACTGAATGAAAGGAGCTGGCATCTCACTCTCTTTGAATCTTCTTTATCATGCTAAGAGGAGCAGGAAAAAGCAAAAAATTTCAGAATTGCACCTTGCAATGCGGAGAAATTACTGTTTGTGCATTTACAATATTCATTGATTTTTGCCATTGAAAAACGTCCAGAAATGATTGAAGCTACTGACTGAATGAAAGGAGCTGGCATCTCTCTTTGAATCTTCTTTATCATGCTAAGAGGAGCAGGAAAAAGCAAAAAATTTCAGAATTGCACCTTGCAATGCGGAGAAATTACTGTTTGTGCATTTACAATATTCATTGATTTTTGCCATTGAAAAACATCATGTTATTCATATACCAGAAATGTTTGAAGCTACTGACTGAATGAAAGGAGCTGGCATCTCACTCTCTTTGAATCTTCTTTATCATGCTAAGAGGAGCAGGAAAAAGCAAAAAATTTCAGAATTGCACCTTGCAATGCGGAGAAATTACTGTTTGTGCATTTACAATATTCATTGATTTTTGCCATTGAAAAACGTCCAGAAATGATTGAAGCTACTGACTGAATGAAAGGAGCTGGCATCTCACTCTCTTTGAATCTTCTTTATCATGCTAAGAGGAGCAGGAAAAAGCAAAAAATTTCAGAATTGCACCTTGCAATGCGGAGAAATTACTGTTTGTGCTTTTACAATATTCATTGATTTTTGCCATTGAAAAACATCATATTATTCATATACCAGAAATGTTTGAAGCTACTGACTGAATGAAAGGACCTGGCATCTCACTCTCTTTGAATCTTCTTTATCATGCTAAGAGGAGCAGGAAAAAGCAAAAAATTTCAGAATTGCACCTTGCAATGCGGAGAAATTACTGTTTGTGCATTTACAATATTCATTGATTTTTGCCATTGAAAAACGTCCAGAAATGTTTGAAGCTACTGACTGAATGAAAGGAGCTGGCATCTCACTCTCTTTGAATCTTCTTTATCATGCTAAGAGGAGCAGGAAAAAGCAAAAAATTTCAGAATTGCACCTTGCAATGCGGAGAAATTACTGTTTGTGCATTTACAATATTCATTGATTTTTGCCATTGAAAAACGTCCAGAAATGATTGAAGCTACTGACTGAATGAAAGGAGCTGGCATCTCACTCTCTTTGAATCTTCTTTATCATGCTAAGAGGAGCAGGAAAAAGCAAAAAATTTCAGAATTGCACCTTGCAATGCGGAGAAATTACTGTTTGTGCATTTACAATATTCATTGATTTTTGCCATTGAAAAACATCATGTTATTCATATACCAGAAATGTTTGAAGCTACTGACTGAATGAAAGGAGCTGGCATCTCACTCTCTTTGAATCTTCTTTATCATGCTAAGAGGAGCAGGAAAAAGCAAAAAATTTCAGAATTGCACCTTGCAATGCGGAGAAATTACTGTTTGTGCATTTACAATATTCATTGATTTTTGCCATTGAAAAACGTCCAGAAATGATTGAAGCTACTGACTGAATGAAAGGAGCTGGCATCTCACTCTCTTTGAATCTTCTTTATCATGCTAAGAGGAGCAGGAAAAAGCAAAAAATTTCAGAATTGCACCTTGCAATGCGGAGAAATTACTGTTTGTGCTTTTACAATATTCATTGATTTTTGCCATTGAAAAACATCATATTATTCATATACCAGAAATGTTTGAAGCTACTGACTGAATGAAAGGACCTGGCATCTCACTCTCTTTGAATCTTCTTTATCATGCTAAGAGGAGCAGGAAAAAGCAAAAAATTTCAGAATTGCACCTTGCAATGCGGAGAAATTACTGTTTGTGCATTTACAATATTCATTGATTTTTGCCATTGAAAAACGTCCAGAAATGATTGAAGCTACTGACTGAATGAAAGGAGCTGGCATCTCACTCTCTTTGAATCTTCTTTATCATGCTAAGAGGAGCAGGAAAAAGCAAAAAATTTCAGAATTGCACCTTGCAATGCGGAGAAATTACTGTTTGTGCATTTACAATATTCATTGATTTTTGCCATTGAAAAACGTCCAGAAATGATTGAAGCTACTGACTGAATGAAAGGAGCTGGCATCTCACTCTCTTTGAATCTTCTTTATCATGCTAAGAGGAGCAGGAAAAAGCAAAAAATTTCAGAATTGCACCTTGCAATGCGGAGAAATTACTGTTTGTGCATTTACAATATTCATTGATTTTTGCCATTGAAAAACATCATGTTATTCATATACCAGAAATGATTGAAGCTACTGACTGAATGAAAGGAGCTGGCATCTTACTCTCTTTGAATCTTCTTTGTCATGCTAAGAGGAGCAGGAAAAAGCAAAAAATTTCAGAATTGCACCTTGCAATGCGGAGAAATTACTGTTTGTGCATTTACAATATTCATTGATTTTTGCCATTGAAAAACGTCCAGAAATGATTGAAGCTACTGACTGAATGAAAGGAGCTGGCATCTCACTCTCTTTGAATCTTCTTTATCATGCTAAGAGGAGCAGGAAAAAGCAAAAAATTTCAGAATTGCACCTTGCAATGCGGAGAAATTACTGTTTGTGCATTTACAATATTCATTGATTTTTGCCATTGAAAAACGTCCAGAAATGATTGAAGCTACTGACTGAATGAAAGGAGCTGGCATCTCACTCTCTTTGAATCTTCTTTATCATGCTAAGAGGAGCAGGAAAAAGCAAAAAATTTCAGAATTGCACCTTGCAATGCGGAGAAATTACTGTTTGTGCATTTACAATATTCATTGATTTTTGCCATTGAAAAACATCATGTTATTCATATACCAGAAATGTTTGTAGCTACTGACTGAATGAAAGGAGCTGGCATCTCACTCTCTTTGAATCTTCTTTATCATGCTAAGAGGAGCAGGAAAAAGCAAAAAATTTCAGAATTGCACCTTGCAATGCGGAGAAATTACTGTTTGTGCATTTACAATATTCATTGATTTTTGCCATTGAAAAACGTCCAGAAATGATTGAAGCTACTGACTGAATGAAAGGAGCTGGCATCTCACTCTCTTTGAATCTTCTTTATCATGCTAAGAGGAGCAGGAAAAAGCAAAAAATTTCAGAATTGCACCTTGCAATGCGGAGAAATTACTGTTTGTGCATTTACAATATTCATTGATTTTTGCCATTGAAAAACGTCCAGAAATGATTGAAGCTACTGACTGAATGAAAGGAGCTGGCATCTCACTCTCTTTGAATCTTCTTTATCATGCTAAGAGGAGCAGGAAAAAGCAAAAAATTTCAGAATTGCACCTTGCAATGCGGAGAAATTACTCTTTGTGCATTTACAATATTCATTGATTTTTGCCATTGAAAAACATCATGTTATTCATATACCAGAAATGTTTGAAGCTACTGACTGAATGAAAGGAGCTGGCATCTCACTCTCTTTGAATCTTCTTTATCATGCTAAGAGGAGCAGGAAAAAGCAAAAAATTTCAGAATTGCACCTTGCAATGCGGAGAAATTACTGTTTGTGCATTTACAATATTCATTGATTTTTGCCATTGAAAAACATCATGTTATTCATATACCAGAAATGTTTGAAGCTACTGACTGAATGAAAGGAGCTGGCATCTCACTCTCTTTGAATCTTCTTTATCATGCTAAGAGGAGCAGGAAAAAGCAAAAAATTTCAGAATTGCACCTTGCAATGTGGAGAAATTACTGTTTGTGCATTTACAATATTCATTGATTTTTACCATTGAAAAACGTCCAGAAATGATTGAAGCTACTGACTGAATGAAAGTAGCTGGCATCTCACTCTCTTTGAATCTTCTTTATCATGCTAAGAGGAGCAGGAAAAAGCAAAAAATTTCAGACTTGCACCTTGCAATGCGGAGAAATTACTGTTTGTGCATTTACAATATTCATTGATTTTTGCCATTGAAAAACATCATGTTATTCATATACCAGAAATGTTTGAAGCTGCTGACTGAATGAAAGGAGCTGGCATCTCACTCTCTTTGAATCTTCTTTATCATGCTAAGAGGAGCAGGAAAAAGCAAAAAATTTCAGAATTGCACCTTGCAATGCGGAGAAATTACTGTTTGTGCATTTACAATATTCATTGATTTTTGCCATTGAAAAACGTCCAGAAATGATTGAAGCTACTGACTGAAAGAAAGGAGCTGGCATCTCACTCTCTTTGAATCTTCTTTATCATGCTAAGAGGAGCAGGAAAAAGCAAAAAATTTCAGAATTGCACCTTGCAATGCGGAGAAATTACTGTTTGTGCATTTACAATATTCATTGATTTTTGCCATTGAAAAACGTCCAGAAATGATTGAAGCTACTGACTGAATGAAAGGAGCTGGCATCTCACTCTCTTTGAATCTTCTTTATCATGCTAAGAGGAGCAGGAAAAATCAAAAAATTTCAGAATTGCACCTTGCAATGCGGAGAAATTACTGTTTGTGCATTTACAATATTCAATGATTTTTGCCATTGAAAAACATGTTATTCATATACCAGAAATGTTTGAAGCTACTGACTGAATGAAAGGAGCTGGCACCTCACTCTCTTTGAATCTTCTTTATCATGCTAAGAGGAGCGGGAAAAAGCAAAAAATTTCAGAATTGCACCTTGCAATGCGGAGAAATTACTGTTTGTGCATTTACAATATTCATTGATTTTTGCCATTGAAAAACATCCAGAAATGATTGAAGGTACTGACTGAATGAAAGGAGCTGGCATCTCACTCTCTTTGAATCTTCTTTATCATGCTAAGAGGAGCAGGAAAAAGCAAAAAATTTCAGAATTGCACCTTGCAATGCGGAGAAATTACTGTTTGTGCATTTACAATATTCATTGATTTTTGCCATTGAAAAACATCCAGAAATGATTGAATCTACTGACTGAATGAAAGGAGCTGGCATCTCACTCTCTTTGAATCTTCTTTATCATGCTAAGAGGAGCAGGAAAAAGCCAAAAATTTCAGAATTGCACCTTGCAATGCGGAGAAATTACAGTTTGTGCATTTACAATATTCATTGATTTTTGCCATTGAAAAACATCCAGAAATGATTGAAGCTACTGACTGAATGAAAGGAGCTGGCATCTCACTCTCTTTGAATATTCTTTATCATGCTAAGAGGAGCAGGAAAAAGCAAAAAATTTCAGAATTGCACCTTGCAATGCGGAGAAATTACTGTTTGTGCATTTACAATATTCATTGATTTTTGCCATTGAAAAACATCATGTTATTCATATACCAGAAATGTTTGAAGCTACTGACTGAATGAAAGGAGCTGGCATCTCACTCTCTTTGAATCTTCTTTATCATGCTAAGAGGAGCAGGAAAAAGCAAAAAATTTCAGAATTGCACCTTGCAATGCGGAGAAATTACTGTTTGTGCATTTACAATATTCATTGATTTTTGCCATTGAAAAACGTCCAGAAATGATTGAAGCTACTGACTGAATGAAAGGAGCTGGCATCTCACTCTCTTTGAATCTTCTTTATCATGCTAAGAGGAGCAGGAAAAAGCAAAAAAATTCAGAATTGCACCTTGCAATGCGGAGAAATTACTCTTTGTGCATTTACAATATTCATTGATTTTTGCCATTGAAAAACATCATGTTATTCATATACCAGAAATGTTTGAAGCTACTGACTGAATGAAAGGAGCTGGCATCTCACTCTCTTTGAATCTTCTTTATCATGCTAAGAGGAGCAGGAAAAAGCAAAAAATTTCAGAATTGCACCTTGCAATGCGGAGAAATTACTGTTTGTGCATTTACAATATTCATTGATTTTTGCCATTGAAAAACATCATGTTATTCATATACCAGAAATGTTTGAAGCTGCTGACTGAATGAAAGGAGCTGGCATCTCACTCTCTTTGAATCTTCTTTATCATGCTAAGAGGAGCAGGAAAAAGCAAAAAATTTCAGAATTGCACCTTGCAATGCGGAGAAATTACTCTTTGTGCATTTACAATATTCATTGATTTTTGCCATTGAAAAACATCATGTTATTCATATACCAGAAATGTTTGAAGCTACTGACTGAATGAAAGGAGCTGGCATCTCACTCTCTTTGAATCTTCTTTATCATGCTAAGAGGAGCAGGAAAAAGCAAAAAATTTCAGAATTGCACCTTGCAATGCGGAGAAATTACTGTTTGTGCATTTACAATATTCATTGATTTTTGCCATTGAAAAACATCATGTTATTCATATACCAGAAATGTTTGAAGCTGCTGACTGAATGAAAGGAGCTGGCATCTCACTCTCTTTGAATCTTCTTTATCATGCTAAGAGGAGCAGGAAAAAGCAAAAAATTTCAGAATTGCACCTTGCAATGCGGAGAAATTACTGTTTGTGCATTTACAATATTCATTGATTTTTGCCATTGAAAAACGTCCAGAAATGATTGAAGCTACTGACTGAAAGAAAGGAGCTGGCATCTCACTCTCTTTGAATCTTCTTTATCATGCTAAGAGGAGCAGGAAAAAGCAAAAAATTTCAGAATTGCACCTTGCAATGCGGAGAAATTACTGTTTGTGCATTTACAATATTCATTGATTTTTGCCATTGAAAAACGTCCAGAAATGATTGAAGCTACTGACTGAATGAAAGGAGCTGGCATCTCACTCTCTTTGAATCTTCTTTATCATGCTAAGAGGAGCAGGAAAAATCAAAAAATTTCAGAATTGCACCTTGCAATGCGGAGAAATTACTGTTTGTGCATTTACAATATTCAATGATTTTTGCCATTGAAAAACATGTTATTCATATACCAGAAATGATTGAAGCTACTGACTGAATGAAAGGAGCTGGCACCTCACTCTCTTTGAATCTTCTTTATCATGCTAAGAGGAGCGGGAAAAAGCAAAAAATTTCAGAATTGCACCTTGCAATGCGGAGAAATTACTGTTTGTGCATTTACAATATTCATTGATTTTTGCCATTGAAAAACATCCAGAAATGATTGAAGGTACTGACTGAATGAAAGGAGCTGGCATCTCACTCTCTTTGAATCTTCTTTATCATGCTAAGAGGAGCAGGAAAAAGCAAAAAATTTCAGAATTGCACCTTGCAATGCGGAGAAATTACTGTTTGTGCATTTACAATATTCATTGATTTTTGCCATTGAAAAACGTCCAGAAATGATTGAAGCTACTGACTGAATGAAAGGAGCTGGCATCTCACTCTCTTTGAATCTTCTTTATCATGCTAAGAGGAGCAGGAAAAAGCCAAAAATTTCAGAATTGCACCTTGCAATGCGGAGAAATTACAGTTTGTGCATTTACAATATTCATTGATTTTTGCCATTGAAAAACATCCAGAAATGATTGAAGCTACTGACTGAATGAAAGGAGCTGGCATCTCACTCTCTTTGAATATTCTTTATCATGCTAAGAGGAGCAGGAAAAAGCAAAAAATTTCAGAATTGCACCTTGCAATGCGGAGAAATTACTGTTTGTGCATTTACAATATTCATTGATTTTTGCCATTGAAAAACATCATGTTATTCATATACCAGAAATGTTTGAAGCTACTGACTGAATGAAAGGAGCTGGCATCTCACTCTCTTTGAATCTTCTTTATCATGCTAAGAGGAGCAGGAAAAAGCAAAAAATTTCAGAATTGCACCTTGCAATGCGGAGAAATTACTGTTTGTGCATTTACAATATTCATTGATTTTTGCCATTGAAAAACGTCCAGAAATGATTGAAGCTACTGACTGAATGAAAGGAGCTGGCATCTCACTCTCTTTGAATCTTCTTTATCATGCTAAGAGGAGCAGGAAAAAGCAAAAAATTTCAGAATTGCACCTTGCAATGCGGAGAAATTACTCTTTGTGCATTTACAATATTCATTGATTTTTGCCATTGAAAAACATCATGTTATTCATATACCAGAAATGTTTGAAGCTACTGACTGAATGAAAGGAGCTGGCATCTCACTCTCTTTGAATCTTCTTTATCATGCTAAGAGGAGCAGGAAAAAGCAAAAAATTTCAGAATTGCACCTTGCAATGCGGAGAAATTACTGTTTGTGCATTTACAATATTCATTGATTTTTGCCATTGAAAAACATCATGTTATTCATATACCAGAAATGTTTGAAGCTACTGACTGAATGAAAGGAGCTGGCATCTCACTCTCTTTGAATCTTCTTTATCATGCTAAGAGGAGCAGGAAAAAGCAAAAAATTTCAGAATTGCACCTTGCAATGTGGAGAAATTACTGTTTGTGCATTTACAATATTCATTGATTTTTACCATTGAAAAACGTCCAGAAATGATTGAAGCTACTGACTGAATGAAAGTAGCTGGCATCTCACTCTCTTTGAATCTTCTTTATCATGCTAAGAGGAGCAGGAAAAAGCAAAAAATTTCAGACTTGCACCTTGCAATGCGGAGAAATTACTGTTTGTGCATTTACAATATTCATTGATTTTTGCCATTGAAAAACATCATGTTATTCATATACCAGAAATGTTTGAAGCTACTGACTGAATGAAAGGAGCTGGCATCTCACTCTCTTTGAATCTTCTTTATCATGCTAAGAGGAGCAGGAAAAAGCAAAAAATTTCAGAATTGCACCTTGCAATGCGGAGAAATTACTGTTTGTGCATTTACAATATTCATTGATTTTTGCCATTGAAAAACGTCCAGAAATGATTGAAGCTACTGACTGAATGAAAGGAGCTGGCATCTCACTCTCTTTGAATCTTCTTTATCATGCTAAGAGGAGCAGGAAAAAGCAAAAAATTTCAGAATTGCACCTTGCAATGCGGAGAAATTACTGTTTGTGCATTTACAATATTCATTGATTTTTGCCATTGAAAAACGTCCAGAAATGATTGAAGCTACTGACTGAATGAAAGGAGCTGGCATCTCACTCTCTTTGAATCTTCTTTATCATGCTAAGAGGAGCAGGAAAAATCAAAAAATTTCAGAATTGCACCTTGCAATGCGGAGAAATTACTGTTTGTGCATTTACAATATTCAATGATTTTTGCCTTTGAAAAACATGTTATTCATATACCAGAAATGTTTGAAGCTACTGACTGAATGAAAGGAGCTGGCACCTCACTCTCTTTGAATCTTCTTTATCATGCTAAGAGGAGCGGGAAAAAGCAAAAAATTTCAGAATTGCACCTTGCAATGCGGAGAAATTACTGTTTGTGCATTTACAATATTCATTGATTTTTGCCATTGAAAAACATCCAGAAATGATTGAAGGTACTGACTGAATGAAAGGAGCTGGCATCTCACTCTCTTTGAATCTTCTTTATCATGCTAAGAGGAGCAGGAAAAAGCAAAAAATTTCAGAATTGCACCTTGCAATGCGGAGAAATTACTGTTTGTGCATTTACAATATTCATTGATTTTTGCCATTGAAAAACGTCCAGAAATGATTGAAGCTACTGACTGAATGAAAGGAGCTGGCATCTCACTCTCTTTGAATCTTCTTTATCATGCTAAGAGGAGCAGGAAAAAGCCAAAAATTTCAGAATTGCACCTTGCAATGCGGAGAAATTACAGTTTGTGCATTTACAATATTCATTGATTTTTGCCATTGAAAAACATCCAGAAATGATTGAAGCTACTGACTGGATGAAAGGAGCTGGCATCTCACTCTCTTTGAATATTCTTTATCATGCTAAGAGGAGCAGGAAAAAGCAAAAAATTTCAGAATTGCACCTTGCAATGCGGAGAAATTACTGTTTGTGCATTTACAATATTCATTGATTTTTGCCATTGAAAAACATCATGTTATTCATATACCAGAAATGTTTGAAGCTACTGACTGAATGAAAGGAGCTGGCATCTCACTCTCTTTGAATCTTCTTTATCATGCTAAGAGGAGCAGGAAAAAGCAAAAAATTTCAGAATTGCACCTTGCAATGCGGAGAAATTACTGTTTGTGCATTTACAATATTCATTGATTTTTGCCATTGAAAAACGTCCAGAAATGATTGAAGCTACTGACTGAATGAAAGGAGCTGGCATCTCACTCTCTTTGAATCTTCTTTATCATGCGAAGAGGAGCAGGAAAAAGCAAAAAATTTCAGAATTGCACCTTGCAATGCGGAGAAATTACTGTTTGTGCATTTACAATATTCATTGATTTTTGCCATTGAAAAACGTCCAGAAATGATTGAAGCTACTGACTGAATGAAAGGAGCTGGCATCTCACTCTCTTTGAATCTTCTTTATCATGCTAAGAGGAGCAGGAAAAAGCAAAAAATTTCAGAATTGCACCTTGCAATGCGGAGAAATTACTCTTTGTGCATTTACAATATTCATTGATTTTTGCCATTGAAAAACATCCAGAAATGATTGAAGCTACTGACTGAATGAAAGGAGCTGGCATCTCACTCTCTTTGAATATTCTTTATCATGCTAAGAGGAGCAGGAAAAAGCAAAAAATTTCAGAATTGCATCTTGCAATGCGGAGAAATTACTGTTTGTGCATTTACAATATTCATTGATTTTTGCCATTGAAAAACATCATGTTATTCATATACCAGAAATGTTTGAAGCTACTGACTGAATGAAAGGAGCTGGCATCTCACTCTCTTTGAATCTTCTTTATCATGCTAAGAGGAGCAGGAAAAAGCAAAAAATTTCAGAATTGCACCTTGCAATGCGGAGAAATTACTGTTTGTGCATTTACAATATTCATTGATTTTTGCCATTGAAAAACGTCCAGAAATGATTGAAGCTACTGACTGAATGAAAGGAGCTGGCATCTCACTCTCTTTGAATCTTCTTTATCATGCTAAGAGGAGCAGGAAAAAGCAAAAAAATTCAGAATTGCACCTTGCAATGCGGAGAAATTACTCTTTGTGCATTTACAATATTCATTGATTTTTGCCATTGAAAAACATCATGTTATTCATATACCAGAAATGTTTGAAGCTACTGACTGAATGAAAGGAGCTGGCATCTCACTCTCTTTGAATCTTCTTTATCATGCTAAGAGGAGCAGGAAAAAGCAAAAAATTTCAGAATTGCACCTTGCAATGCGGAGAAATTACTGTTTGTGCATTTACAATATTCATTGATTTTTGCCATTGAAAAACATCATGTTATTCATATACCAGAAATGTTTGAAGCTGCTGACTGAATGAAAGGAGCTGGCATCTCACTCTCTTTGAATCTTCTTTATCATGCTAAGAGGAGCAGGAAAAAGCAAAAAATTTCAGAATTGCACCTTGCAATGCGGAGAAATTACTCTTTGTGCATTTACAATATTCATTGATTTTTGCCATTGAAAAACATCATGTTATTCATATACCAGAAATGTTTGAAGCTACTGACTGAATGAAAGGAGCTGGCATCTCACTCTCTTTGAATCTTCTTTATCATGCTAAGAGGAGCAGGAAAAAGCAAAAAATTTCAGAATTGCACCTTGCAATGCGGAGAAATTACTGTTTGTGCATTTACAATATTCATTGATTTTTGCCATTGAAAAACATCATGTTATTCATATACCAGAAATGTTTGAAGCTGCTGACTGAATGAAAGGAGCTGGCATCTCACTCTCTTTGAATCTTCTTTATCATGCTAAGAGGAGCAGGAAAAAGCAAAAAATTTCAGAATTGCACCTTGCAATGCGGAGAAATTACTGTTTGTGCATTTACAATATTCATTGATTTTTGCCATTGAAAAACGTCCAGAAATGATTGAAGCTACTGACTGAAAGAAAGGAGCTGGCATCTCACTCTCTTTGAATCTTCTTTATCATGCTAAGAGGAGCAGGAAAAAGCAAAAAATTTCAGAATTGCACCTTGCAATGCGGAGAAATTACTGTTTGTGCATTTACAATATTCATTGATTTTTGCCATTGAAAAACGTCCAGAAATGATTGAAGCTACTGACTGAATGAAAGGAGCTGGCATCTCACTCTCTTTGAATCTTCTTTATCATGCTAAGAGGAGCAGGAAAAATCAAAAAATTTCAGAATTGCACCTTGCAATGCGGAGAAATTACTGTTTGTGCATTTACAATATTCAATGATTTTTGCCATTGAAAAACATGTTATTCATATACCAGAAATGTTTGAAGCTACTGACTGAATGAAAGGAGCTGGCACCTCACTCTCTTTGAATCTTCTTTATCATGCTAAGAGGAGCGGGAAAAAGCAAAAAATTTCAGAATTGCACCTTGCAATGCGGAGAAATTACTGTTTGTGCATTTACAATATTCATTGATTTTTGCCATTGAAAAACATCCAGAAATGATTGAAGGTACTGACTGAATGAAAGGAGCTGGCATCTCACTCTCTTTGAATCTTCTTTATCATGCTAAGAGGAGCAGGAAAAAGCAAAAAATTTCAGAATTGCACCTTGCAATGCGGAGAAATTACTGTTTGTGCATTTACAATATTCATTGATTTTTGCCATTGAAAAACGTCCAGAAATGATTGAAGCTACTGACTGAATGAAAGGAGCTGGCATCTCACTCTCTTTGAATCTTCTTTATCATGCTAAGAGGAGCAGGAAAAAGCCAAAAATTTCAGAATTGCACCTTGCAATGCGGAGAAATTACAGTTTGTGCATTTACAATATTCATTGATTTTTGCCATTGAAAAACATCCAGAAATGATTGAAGCTACTGACTGAATGAAAGGAGCTGGCATCTCACTCTCTTTGAATATTCTTTATCATGCTAAGAGGAGCAGGAAAAAGCAAAAAATTTCAGAATTGCACCTTGCAATGCGGAGAAATTACTGTTTGTGCATTTACAATATTCATTGATTTTTGCCATTGAAAAACATCATGTTATTCATATACCAGAAATGTTTGAAGCTACTGACTGAATGAAAGGAGCTGGCATCTCACTCTCTTTGAATCTTCTTTATCATGCTAAGAGGAGCAGGAAAAAGCAAAAAATTTCAGAATTGCACCTTGCAATGCGGAGAAATTACTGTTTGTGCATTTACAATATTCATTGATTTTTGCCATTGAAAAACGTCCAGAAATGATTGAAGCTACTGACTGAATGAAAGGAGCTGGCATCTCACTCTCTTTGAATCTTCTTTATCATGCTAAGAGGAGCAGGAAAAAGCAAAAAATTTCAGAATTGCACCTTGCAATGCGGAGAAATTACTCTTTGTGCATTTACAATATTCATTGATTTTTGCCATTGAAAAACATCATGTTATTCATATACCAGAAATGTTTGAAGCTACTGACTGAATGAAAGGAGCTGGCATCTCACTCTCTTTGAATCTTCTTTATCATGCTAAGAGGAGCAGGAAAAAGCAAAAAATTTCAGAATTGCACCTTGCAATGCGGAGAAATTACTGTTTGTGCATTTACAATATTCATTGATTTTTGCCATTGAAAAACATCATGTTATTCATATACCAGAAATGTTTGAAGCTACTGACTGAATGAAAGGAGCTGGCATCTCACTCTCTTTGAATCTTCTTTATCATGCTAAGAGGAGCAGGAAAAAGCAAAAAATTTCAGAATTGCACCTTGCAATGTGGAGAAATTACTGTTTGTGCATTTACAATATTCATTGATTTTTACCATTGAAAAACGTCCAGAAATGATTGAAGCTACTGACTGAATGAAAGTAGCTGGCATCTCACTCTCTTTGAATCTTCTTTATCATGCTAAGAGGAGCAGGAAAAAGCAAAAAATTTCAGACTTGCACCTTGCAATGCGGAGAAATTACTGTTTGTGCATTTACAATATTCATTGATTTTTGCCATTGAAAAACATCATGTTATTCATATACCAGAAATGTTTGAAGCTACTGACTGAATGAAAGGAGCTGGCATCTCACTCTCTTTGAATCTTCTTTATCATGCTAAGAGGAGCAGGAAAAAGCAAAAAATTTCAGAATTGCACCTTGCAATGCGGAGAAATTACTGTTTGTGCATTTACAATATTCATTGATTTTTGCCATTGAAAAACGTCCAGAAATGATTGAAGCTACTGACTGAATGAAAGGAGCTGGCATCTCACTCTCTTTGAATCTTCTTTATCATGCTAAGAGGAGCAGGAAAAAGCAAAAAATTTCAGAATTGCACCTTGCAATGCGGAGAAATTACTGTTTGTGCATTTACAATATTCATTGATTTTTGCCATTGAAAAACGTCCAGAAATGATTGAAGCTACTGACTGAATGAAAGGAGCTGGCATCTCACTCTCTTTGAATCTTCTTTATCATGCTAAGAGGAGCAGGAAAAATCAAAAAATTTCAGAATTGCACCTTGCAATGCGGAGAAATTACTGTTTGTGCATTTACAATATTCAATGATTTTTGCCTTTGAAAAACATGTTATTCATATACCAGAAATGTTTGAAGCTACTGACTGAATGAAAGGAGCTGGCACCTCACTCTCTTTGAATCTTCTTTATCATGCTAAGAGGAGCGGGAAAAAGCAAAAAATTTCAGAATTGCACCTTGCAATGCGGAGAAATTACTGTTTGTGCATTTACAATATTCATTGATTTTTGCCATTGAAAAACATCCAGAAATGATTGAAGGTACTGACTGAATGAAAGGAGCTGGCATCTCACTCTCTTTGAATCTTCTTTATCATGCTAAGAGGAGCAGGAAAAAGCAAAAAATTTCAGAATTGCACCTTGCAATGCGGAGAAATTACTGTTTGTGCATTTACAATATTCATTGATTTTTGCCATTGAAAAACGTCCAGAAATGATTGAAGCTACTGACTGAATGAAAGGAGCTGGCATCTCACTCTCTTTGAATCTTCTTTATCATGCTAAGAGGAGCAGGAAAAAGCCAAAAATTTCAGAATTGCACCTTGCAATGCGGAGAAATTACAGTTTGTGCATTTACAATATTCATTGATTTTTGCCATTGAAAAACATCCAGAAATGATTGAAGCTACTGACTGGATGAAAGGAGCTGGCATCTCACTCTCTTTGTCTCTTTGAATCTTCTTTATCATGGAAAGAGGAGCAGGAAAAAGCAAAAAATTTCAGAATTGCACCTTGCAATGCGGAGAAATTACTGTTTGTGCATTTACAATATTCATTGATTTTTGCCATTGAAAAACATCATGTTATTCATATACCAGAAATGTTTGAAGCTACTGACTGAATGAAAGGAGCTGGCATCTCACTCTCTTTGAGTCTTCTTTATCATGCTAAGAGGAGCAGAAAAAAGCAAAAAATTTCAGAATTGCACCTTGCAATGCGGAGAAATTACTGTTTGTGCATTTACAATATTCATTGATTTTTGCCATTGAAAAACGTCCAGAAGTGATTGAAGCTACTGACTGAATGAAAGGAGCTGGCATCTCACTCTCTTTGAATCTTGTTTATCATGCTAAGAGGAGCAGGAAAAAGCAAAAAATTTCAGAATTGCACCTTGCAATGCGGAGAAATTACTGTTTGTGCATTTACAATATTCATTGATTTTTGCCATTGAAAAACGTCCAGAAATGATTGAAGCTACTGACTGAATGAAAGGAGCTGGCATCTCACTCTCTTTGAATCTTCTTTATCATGCTAAGAGGAGCAGGAAAAAGCAAAAAATTTCAGAATTGCACCTTGCAATGCGGAGAAATTACTGTTTGTGCATTTACAATATTCATTGATTTTTGCCGTTGAAAAACGTCCAGAAATGATTGAAGCTACTGACTGAATGAAAGGAGCTGGCATCTCACTCTCTTTGAATCTTCTTTATCATGCTAAGAGGAGCAGGAAAAAGCAAAAAATTTCAGAATTGCACCTTGCAATGCGGAGAAATTACTGTTTGTGCATTTACAATATTCATTGATTTTTGCCATTGAAAAACGTCCAGAAATGATTGAAGCTACTGACTGAATGAAAGGAGCTGGCATCTCACTCTCTTTGAATCTTCTTTATCATGCTAAGAGGAGCAGTAAAAAATTTCAGAATTGCACCTTGCAATGCGGAGAAATTACTGTTTGTGCATTTACAATATTCATTGATTTTTGCCATTGAAAAACATCGTTATTCATATACCAGAAATGATTGAAGCTACTGACTGAATGAAAGGAGCTGGCATCTCACTCTCTTTGAATCTTCTTTATCATGCTAAGAGGAGCAGGAAAAAGCAAAAAATTTCAGAATTGCACCTTGCAATGCGGAGAAATTACTGTTTGTGCATTTACAATATTCAATGATTTTTGCCATTGAAAAACGTCCAGAAATGATTGAAGCTACTGACTGAATGAAAGGAGCTGGCATCTCACTCTCTTTGAATCTTCTTTATCATGCTAAGAGGAGCAGGAAAAAGCAAAAAATTTCAGAATTGCACCTTGCAATGCGGAGAAATTACTGTTTGTGCATTTACAATATTCATTGATTTTTGCCATTGAAAAACATGTTATTCATATACCAGAAATGATTGAAGCTACTGACTGAATGAAAGGAGCTGGCATCTCACTCTCTTTGAATCTTCTTTATCATGCTAAGAGGAGCAGGAAAAAGCAAAAAATTTCAGAATTGCACCTTGCAATGCGGAGAAATTACTGTTTGTGCATTTACAATATTCAATGATTTTTGCCATTGAAAAACGTCCAGAAATGATTGAAGCTACTGACTGAATGAAAGGAGCTGGCATCTCACTCTCTTTGAATCTTCTTTATCATGCTAAGAGGAGCAGGAAAAAGCAAAAAATTTCAGAATTGCACCTTGCAATGCGGAGAAATTACTGTTTGTGCATTTACAATATTCATTGATTTTTGCCATTGAAAAACGTCCAGAAATGATTGAAGCTACTGACTGAATGAAAGGAGCTGGCATCTCACTCTCTTTGAATCTTGTTTATCATGCTAAGAGGAGCAGGAAAAAGCAAAAAATTTCAGAATTGCACCTTGCAATGCGGAGAAATTACTGTTTGTGCATTTACAATATTCATTGATTTTTGCCAGTGAAAAACGTCCAGAAATGATTGAAGCTACTGACTGAATGAAAGGAGCTGGCATCTCACTCTCTTTGAATCTTCTTTATCATGGAAAGAGGAGCAGGAAAAAGCAAAAAATTTCAGAATTGCACCTTGCAATGCGGAGAAATTACTGTTTGTGCATTTACAATATTCATTGATTTTTGCCATTGAAAAACATCATGTTATTCATATACCAGAAATGTTTGAAGCTACTTACTGAATGAAAGGAGCTGGCATCTCACTCTCTTTGAGTCTTCTTTATCATGCTAAGAGGAGCAGAAAAAAGCAAAAAATTTCAGAATTGCACCTTGCAATGCGGAGAAATTACTGTTTGTGCATTTACAATATTCATTGATTTTTGCCATTGAAAAACGTCCAGAAGTGATTGAAGCTACTGACTGAATGAAAGGAGCTGGCATCTCACTCTCTTTGAATCTTGTTTATCATGCTAAGAGGAGCAGGAAAAAGCAAAAAATTTCAGAATTGCACCTTGCAATGCGGAGAAATTACTGTTTGTGCATTTACAATATTCATTGATTTTTGCCATTGAAAAACGTCCAGAAATGATTGAAGCTACTGACTGAATGAAAGGAGCTGGCATCTCACTCTCTTTGAATCTTCTTTATCATGCTAAGAGGAGCAGGAAAAAGCAAAAAATTTCAGAATTGCACCTTGCAATGCGGAGAAATTACTGTTTGTGCATTTACAATATTCATTGATTTTTGCCATTGAAAAACGTCCAGAAATGATTGAAGCTACTGACTGAATGAAAGGAGCTGGCATCTCACTCTCTTTGAATCTTCTTTATCATGCTAAGAGGAGCAGGAAAAAGCAAAAAATTTCAGAATTGCACCTTGCAATGCGGAGAAATTACTGTTTGTGCATTTACAATATTCATTGATTTTTGCCATTGAAAAACATCATGTTATTCATATTCCAGAAATGATTGAAGCTACTGACTGAATGAAAGGAGCTGGCATCTCACTCTCTTTGAATCTTCTTTATCATGCTAAGAGGAGCAGGAAAAAGCAAAAAATTTCAGAATTGCACCTTGCAATGCGGAGAAATTACTGTTTGTGCATTTACAATATTCAATGATTTTTGCCATTGAAAAACATCCAGAAATGATTGAAGCTACTGACTGAATGAAAGGAGCTGGCATCTCACTCTCTTTGAATCTTCTTTATCATGCTAAGAGGAGCAGGAAAAAGCAAAAAATTTCAGAATTGCACCTTGCAATGCGGAGAAATTACTGTTTGTGCATTTACAATATTCATTGATTTTTGCCATTGAAAAACATCATGTTATTCATATACCAGAAATGTTTGAAGCTACTGACTGAATGAAAGGAGCTGGCATCTCACTCTCTTTGAATCTTCTTTATCATGCTGAGGAGCAGGAAAAAGCAAAAAATTTCAGAATTGCACCTTGCAATGCGGAGAAATTACTGTTTGTGCATTTACAATATTCATTGATTTTTGCCATTGAAAAACGTCCAGAAATGATTGTAGCTACTGACTGAATGAAAGGAGCTGGCATCTCACTCTCTTTGAATCTTCTTTATCATGCTAAGAGGAGCAGGAAAAAGAAAAAAAATTTCAGAATTGCACCTTGCAATGCGGAGAAATTACTGTTTGTGCATTTACAATATTCATTGATTTTTGCCATTGAAAAACGTCCAGAAATGATTGAAGCTACTGACTGAATGAAAGGAGCTGGCATCTCACTCTCTTTGAATCTTGTTTATCATGCTAAGAGGAGCAGGAAAAAGCAAAAAATTTCAGAATTGCACCTTGCAATGCGGAGAAATTACTGTTTGTGCATTTACAATATTCATTGATTTTTGCCATTGAAAAACGTCCAGAAATGATTGAAGCTACTGACTGAATGAAAGGAGCTGGCATCTCACTCTCTTTGAATCTTCTTTATCATGCTAAGACTAGCAGGAAAAAGCAAAAAATTTCAGAATTGCACCTTGCAATGCGGAGAAATTACTGTTTGTGCATTTACAATATTCATTGATTTTTGCCATTGAAAAACATCATGTTATTCATATACCAGAAATGTTTGAAGCTACTGACTGAATGAAAGGAGCTGGCATCTCACTCTCTTTGAGTCTTCTTTATCATGCTAAGAGGAGCAGAAAAAGCAAAAAATTTCAGAATTGCACCTTGCAATGCGGAGAAATTACTGTTTGTGCATTTACAATATTCATTGATTTTTGCCATTGAAAAACGTCCAGAAATGATTGAAGCTACTGACTGAATGAAAGGAGCTGGCATCTCACTCTCTTTGAATCTTGTTTATCATGCTAAGAGGAGCAGGAAAAAGCAAAAAATTTCAGAATTGCACCTTGCAATGCGGAGAAATTACTGTTTGTGCATTTACAATATTCATTGATTTTTGCCATTGAAAAACGTCCAGAAATGATTGAAGCTACTGACTGAATGAAAGGAGCTGGCATCTCACTCTCTTTGAATCTTCTTTATCATGCTAAGAGGAGCAGGAAAAAATTTCAGAATTGCACCTTGCAATGCGGAGAAATTACTGTTTGTGCATTTACAATATTCATTGATTTTTGCCATTGAAAAACGTCCAGAAATGATTGAAGCTACTGACTGAATGAAAGGAGCTGGCATCTCACTCTCTTTGAATCTTCTTTATCATGCTAAGAGGAGCAGGAAAAAGCAAAAAATTTCAGAATTGCACCTTGCAATGCGGAGAAATTACTGTTTGTGCATTTACAATATTCATTGATTTTTGCCATTGAAAAACATGTTATTCATATACCAGAAATGATTGAAGCTACTGACTGAATGAAAGGAGCTGGCATCTCACTCTCTTTGAATCTTCTTTATCATGCTAAGAGGAGCAGGAAAAAGCAAAAAATTTCAGAATTGCACCTTGCAATGCGGAGAAATTACTGTTTGTGCATTTACAATATTCAATGATTTTTGCCATTGAAAAACGTCCAGAAATGATTGAAGCTACTGACTGAATGAAAGGAGCTGGCATCTCACTCTCTTTGAATCTTCTTTATCATGCTAAGAGGAGCAGGAAAAAGCAAAAAATTTCAGAATTGCACCTTGCAATGCGGAGAAATTACTGTTTGTGCATTTACAATATTCATTGATTTTTGCCATTGAAAAACGTCCAGAAATGATTGAAGCTACTGACTGAATGAAAGGAGCTGGCATCTCACTCTCTTTGAATCTTGTTTATCATGCTAAGAGGAGCAGGAAAAAGCAAAAAATTTCAGAATTGCACCTTGCAATGCGGAGAAATTACTGTTTGTGCATTTACAATATTCATTGATTTTTGCCAGTGAAAAACGTCCAGAAATGATTGAAGCTACTGACTGAATGAAAGGAGCTGGCATCTCACTCTCTTTGAATCTTCTTTATCATGGAAAGAGGAGCAGGAAAAAGCAAAAAATTTCAGAATTGCACCTTGCAATGCGGAGAAATTACTGTTTGTGCATTTACAATATTCATTGATTTTTGCCATTGAAAAACATCATGTTATTCATATACCAGAAATGTTTGAAGCTACTGACTGAATGAAAGGAGCTGGCATCTCACTCTCTTTGAGTCTTCTTTATCATGCTAAGAGGAGCAGAAAAAAGCAAAAAATTTCAGAATTGCACCTTGCAATGCGGAGAAATTACTGTTTGTGCATTTACAATATTCATTGATTTTTGCCATTGAAAAACGTCCAGAAGTGATTGAAGCTACTGACTGAATGAAAGGAGCTGGCATCTCACTCTCTTTGAATCTTGTTTATCATGCTAAGAGGAGCAGGAAAAAGCAAAAAATTTCAGAATTGCACCTTGCAATGCGGAGAAATTACTGTTTGTGCATTTACAATATTCATTGATTTTTGCCATTGAAAAACGTCCAGAAATGATTGAAGCTACTGACTGAATGAAAGGAGCTGGCATCTCACTCTCTTTGAATCTTCTTTATCATGCTAAGAGGAGCAGGAAAAAGCAAAAAATTTCAGAATTGCACCTTGCAATGCGGAGAAATTACTGTTTGTGCATTTACAATATTCATTGATTTTTGCCATTGAAAAACGTCCAGAAATGATTGAAGCTACTGACTGAATGAAAGGAGCTGGCATCTCACTCTCTTTGAATCTTCTTTATCATGCTAAGAGGAGCAGGAAAAAGCAAAAAATTTCAGAATTGCACCTTGCAATGCGGAGAAATTACTGTTTGTGCATTTACAATATTCATTGATTTTTGCCATTGAAAAACATCATGTTATTCATATTCCAGAAATGATTGAAGCTACTGACTGAATGAAAGGAGCTGGCATCTCACTCTCTTTGAATCTTCTTTATCATGCTAAGAGGAGCAGGAAAAAGCAAAAAATTTCAGAATTGCACCTTGCAATGCGGAGAAATTACTGTTTGTGCATTTACAATATTCAATGATTTTTGCCATTGAAAAACATCCAGAAATGATTGAAGCTACTGACTGAATGAAAGGAGCTGGCATCTCACTCTCTTTGAATCTTCTTTATCATGCTAAGAGGAGCAGGAAAAAGCAAAAAATTTCAGAATTGCACCTTGCAATGCGGAGAAATTACTGTTTGTGCATTTACAATATTCATTGATTTTTGCCATTGAAAAACATCATGTTATTCATATACCAAAAATGTTTGAAGCTACTGACTGAATGAAAGGAGCTGGCATCTCACTCTCTTTGAATCTTCTTTATCATGCTGAGGAGCAGGAAAAAGCAAAAAATTTCAGAATTGCACCTTGCAATGCGGAGAAATTACTGTTTGTGCACTTACAATATTCATTGATTTTTGCCATTGAAAAACGTCCAGAAATGATTGTAGCTACTGACTGAATGAAAGGAGCTGGCATCTCACTCTCTTTGAATCTTCTTTATCATGCTAAGAGGAGCAGGAAAAAGAAAAAAAATTTCAGAATTGCACCTTGCAATGCGGAGAAATTACTGTTTGTGCATTTACAATATTCATTGATTTTTGCCATTGAAAAACGTCCAGAAATGATTGAAGCTACTGACTGAATGAAAGGAGCTGGCATCTCACTCTCTTTGAATCTTGTTTATCATGCTAAGAGGAGCAGGAAAAAGCAAAAAATTTCAGAATTGCACCTTGCAATGCGGAGAAATTACTGTTTGTGCATTTACAATATTCATTGATTTTTGCCATTGAAAAACGTCCAGAAATGATTGAAGCTACTGACTGAATGAAAGGAGCTGGCATCTCACTCTCTTTGAATCTTCTTTATCATGCTAAGACTAGCAGGAAAAAGCAAAAAATTTCAGAATTGCACCTTGCAATGCGGAGAAATTACTGTTTGTGCATTTACAATATTCATTGATTTTTGCCATTGAAAAACATCATGTTATTCATATACCAGAAATGTTTGAAGCTACTGACTGAATGAAAGGAGCTGGCATCTCACTCTCTTTGAGTCTTCTTTATCATGCTAAGAGGAGCAGAAAAAGCAAAAAATTTCAGAATTGCACCTTGCAATGCGGAGAAATTACTGTTTGTGCATTTACAATATTCATTGATTTTTGCCATTGAAAAACGTCCAGAAATGATTGAAGCTACTGACTGAATGAAAGGAGCTGGCATCTCACTCTCTTTGAATCTTCTTTATCATGCTAAGAGGAGCAGGAAAAAGCAAAAAATTTCAGAATTGCACCTTGCAATGCGGAGAAATTACTGTTTGTGCATTTACAATATTCATTGATTTTTGCCATTGAAAAACATCGTTATTCATATACCAGAAATGATTGAAGCTACTGACTGAATGAAAGGAGCTGGCATCTCACTCTCTTTGAATCTTCTTTATCATGCTAAGAGGAGCAGGAAAAAGCAAAAAATTTCAGAATTGCACCTTGCAATGCGGAGAAATTACTGTTTGTGCCTTTACAATATTCAATGATTTTTGCCATTGAAAAACGTCCAGAAATGATTGAAGCTACTGACTGAATGAAAGGAGCTGGCATCTCACTCTCTTTGAATCTTCTTTATCATGCTAAGAGGAGCAGGAAAAAGCAAAAAATTTCAGAATTGCACCTTGCAATGCGGAGAAATTACTGTTTGTGCATTTACAATATTCATTGATTTTTGCCATTGAAAAACATCATGTTATTCATATACCAGAAATGATTGAAGCTACTGACTGAATGAAAGGAGCTGGCATCTCACTCTCTTTGAGTCTTCTTTATCATGCTAAGAGGAGTAGAAAAAAGCAAAAAATTTCAGAATTGCACCTTGCAATGCGGAGAAATTGCTGTTTGTGCATTTACAATATTCATTGATTTTTGCCATTGAAAAACGTCCAGAAATGATTGAAGCTACTGACTGAATGAAAGGAGCTGGCATCTCACTCTCTTTGAATCTTCTTTATCATGCTAAGAGGAGCAGGAAAAAGCAAAAAATTTCAGAATTGCACCTTGCAATGCGGAGAAATTACTGTTTGTGCATTTACAATATTCATTGATTTTTGCCATTGAAAAACATCATGTTATTCATATACCAGAAATGATTGAAGCTACTGACTGAATGAAAGGAGCTGGCATCTCACTCTCTTTGAATCTTCTTTATCATGCTAAGAGGAGCAGGAAAAAGCAAAAAATTTCAGAATTGCACCTTGCAATGCGGAGAAATTACTGTTTGTGCATTTACAATATTCAATGATTTTTGCCATTGAAAAACGTCCAGAAATGATTGAAGCTACTGACTGAATGAAAGGAGCTGGCATCTCACTCTCTTTGAATCTTCTTTATCATGCTAAGAGGAGCAGGAAAAAGCAAAAAATTTCAGAATTGCACCTTGCAATGCGGAGAAATTACTGTTTGTGCATTTACAATATTCATTGATTTTTGCCATTGAAAAACATCATGTTATTCATATTCCAGAAATGATTGAAGCTACTGACTGAATGAAAGGAGCTGGCATCTCACTCTTTGAATCTTCTTTATCATGCTAAGAGGAGCAGGAAAAAGCAAAAAATTTCAGAATTGCACCTTGCAATGCGGAGAAATTACTGTTTGTGCATTTACAATATTCAATGATTTTTGCCATTGAAAAACGTCCAGAAATGATTGAAGCTACTGACTGAATGAAAGGAGCTGGCATCTCACTCTCTTTGAATCTTCTTTATCATGCTAAGAGGAGCAGGAAAAAGCAAAAAATTTCAGAATTGCACCTTGCAATGCGGAGAAATTACTGTTTGTGCATTTACAATATTCATTGATTTTTGCCATTGAAAAACATCATGTTATTCATATACCAGAAATGTTTGAAGCTACTGACTGAATGAAAGGAGCTGGCATCTCACTCTCTTTGAATCTTCTTTATCATGCTAAGAGGAGCAGGAAAAAGCAAAAAATTTCAGAATTGCACCTTGCAATGCGGAGAAATTACTGTTTGTGCATTTACAATATTCATTGATTTTTGCCATTGAAAAACATCATGTTATTCATATACCAGAAATGTTTGAAGCTACTGACTGAATGAAAGGAGCTGGCATCTCACTCTCTTTGAGCCTTCTTTATCATGCTAAGAGGAGCAGAAAAAAGCAAAAAATTTCAGAATTGCACCTTGCAATGCGGAGAAATTACTGTTTGTGCATTTACAATATTCATTGATTTTTGCCATTGAAAAACGTCCAGAAGTGATTGAAGCTACTGACTGAATGAAAGGAGCTGGCATCTCACTCTCTTTGAATCTTGTTTATCATGCTAAGAGGAGCAGGAAAAAGCAAAAAATTTCAGAATTGCACCTTGCAATGCGGAGAAATTACTGTTTGTGCATTTACAATATTCATTGATTTTTGCCATTGAAAAACGTCCAGAAATGATTGAAGCTACTGACTGAATGAAAGGAGCTTGCATCTCACTCTCTTTGAATCTTCTTTATCATGCTAAGAGGAGCAGGAAAAAGCAAAAAATTTCAGAATTGCACCTTGCAATGCGGAGAAATTACTGTTTGTGCATTTACAATATTCATTGATTTTTGCCATTGAAAAACGTCCAGAAATGATTGAAGCTACTGACTGAATGAAAGGAGCTGGCATCTCACTCTCTTTGAATCTTCTTTATCATGCTAAGAGGAGCAGGAAAAAGCAAAAAATTTCAGAATTGCACCTTGCAATGCGGAGAAATTACTGTTTGTGCATTTACAATATTCATTGATTTTTGCCATTGAAAAACATCATGTTATTCATATTCCAGAAATGATTGAAGCTACTGACTGAATGAAAGGAGCTGGCATCTCACTCTCTTTGAATCTTCTTTATCATGCTAAGAGGAGCAGGAAAAAGCAAAAAATTTCAGAATTGCACCTTGCAATGCGGAGAAATTACTGTTTGTGCATTTACAATATTCATTGATTTTTGCCATTGAAAAACGTCCAGAAATGATTGAAGCTACTGACTGAATGAAAGGAGCTGGCATCTCACTCTCTTTGAATCTTCTTTATCATGCTAAGAGGAGCAGGAAAAAGCAAAAAATTTCAGAATTGCACCTTGCAATGCGGAGAAATTACTGTTTGTGCATTTACAATATTCATTGATTTTTGCCATTGAAAAACATCATGTTATTCATATACCAGAAATGTTTGAAGCTACTGACTGAATGAAAGGAGCTGGCATCTCACTCTCTTTGAGTCTTCTTTATCATGCTAAGAGGAGCAGGAAAAAGCAAAAAATTTCAGAATTGCACCTTGCAATGCGGAGAAATTACTGTTTGTGCATTTACAATATTCATTGATTTTTGCCATTGAAAAACGTCCAGAAATGATTGAAGCTACTGACTGAATGAAAGGAGCTGGCATCTCACTCTCTTTGAATCTTGTTTATCATGCTAAGAGGAGCAGGAAAAAGCAAAAAATTTCAGAATTGCACCTTGCAATGCGGAGAAATTACTGTTTGTGCATTTACAATATTCATTGATTTTTGCCATTGAAAAACGTCCAGAAATGATTGAAGCTACTGACTGAATGAAAGGAGCTGGCATCTCACTCTCTTTGAATCTTCTTTATCATGCTAAGAGGAGCAGGAAAAAGCAAAAAATTTCAGAATTGCACCTTGCAATGCGGAGAAATTACTGTTTGTGCATTTACAATATTCATTGATTTTTGCCATTGAAAAACATCGTTATTCATATACCAGAAATGATTGAAGCTACTGACTGAATGAAAGGAGCTGGCATCTCACTCTCTTTGAATCTTCTTTATCATGCTAAGAGGAGCAGGAAAAAGCAAAAAATTTCAGAATTGCACCTTGCAATGCGGAGAAATTACTGTTTGTGCATTTACAATATTCAATGATTTTTGCCATTGAAAAACGTCCAGAAATGATTGAAGCTACTGACTGAATGAAAGGAGCTGGCATCTCACTCTCTTTGAATCTTCTTTATCATGCTAAGAGGAGCAGGAAAAAGCAAAAAATTTCAGAATTGCACCTTGCAATGCGGAGAAATTACTGTTTGTGCATTTACAATATTCATTGATTTTTGCCATTGAAAAACATGTTATTCATATACCAGAAATGATTGAAGCTACTGACTGAATGAAAGGAGCTGGCATCTCACTCTCTTTGAATCTTCTTTATCATGCTAAGAGGAGCAGGAAAAAGCAAAAAATTTCAGAATTGCACCTTGCAATGCGGAGAAATTACTGTTTGTGCATTTACAATATTCAATGATTTTTGCCATTGAAAAACGTCCAGAAATGATTGAAGCTACTGACTGAATGAAAGGAGCTGGCATCTCACTCTCTTTGAATCTTCTTTATCATGCTAAGAGGAGCAGGAAAAAGCAAAAAATTTCAGAATTGCACCTTGCAATGCGGAGAAATTACTGTTTGTGCATTTACAATATTCATTGATTTTTGCCATTGAAAAACGTCCAGAAATGATTGAAGCTACTGACTGAATGAAAGGAGCTGGCATCTCACTCTCTTTGAATCTTGTTTATCATGCTAAGAGGAGCAGGAAAAAGCAAAAAATTTCAGAATTGCACCTTGCAATGCGGAGAAATTACTGTTTGTGCATTTACAATATTCATTGATTTTTGCCAGTGAAAAACGTCCAGAAATGATTGAAGCTACTGACTGAATGAAAGGAGCTGGCATCTCACTCTCTTTGAATCTTCTTTATCATGCTAAGAGGAGCAGGAAAAAGCAAAAAATTTCAGAATTGCACCTTGCAATGCGGAGAAATTACTGTTTGTGCATTTACAATATTCATTGATTTTTGCCATTGAAAAACATCATGTTATTCATATACCAGAAATGTTTGAAGCTACTGACTGAATGAAAGGAGCTGGCATCTCACTCTCTTTGAGTCTTCTTTATCATGCTAAGAGGAGCAGAAAAAAGCAAAAAATTTCAGAATTGCACCTTGCAATGCGGAGAAATTACTGTTTGTGCATTTACAATATTCATTGATTTTTGCCATTGAAAAACGTCCAGAAATGATTGAAGCTACTGACTGAATGAAAGGAGCTGGCATCTCACTCTCTTTGAATCTTGTTTATCATGCTAAGAGGAGCAGGAAAAAGCAAAAAATTTCAGAATTGCACCTTGCAATGCGGAGAAATTACTGTTTGTGCATTTACAATATTCATTGATTTTTGCCATTGAAAAACGTCCAGAAATGATTGAAGCTACTGACTGAATGAAAGGAGCTGGCATCTCACTCTCTTTGAATCTTCTTTATCATGCTAAGAGGAGCAGGAAAAAGCAAAAAATTTCAGAATTGCACATTGCAATGCGGAGAAATTACTGTTTGTGCATTTACAATATTCATTGATTTTTGCCATTGAAAAACATCATGTTATTCATATACCAGAAATGTTTGAAGCTACTGACTGAATGAAAGGAGCTGGCATCTCACTCTCTTTGAATCTTCTTTATCATGCTAAGAGGAGCAGGAAAAAGCAAAAAATTTCAGAATTGCACCTTGCAATGCGGAGAAATTACTGTTTGTGCATTTACAATATTCATTGATTTTTGCCATTGAAAAATGTCCAGAAATGATTGAAGCTACTGACTGAATGAAAGGAGCTGGCATCTCACTCTCTTTGAATCTTCTTTATCATGCTAAGAGGAGCAGGAAAAAGCAAAAAATTTCAGAATTGCACCTTGCAATGCGGAGAAATTACTGTTTGTGCATTTACAATATTCATTGATTTTTGCCATTGAAAAACATCATGTTATTCATATACCAGAAATGTTTGAAGCTACTGACTGAATGAAAGGAGCTGGCATCTCACTCTCTTTGAATCTTCTTTATCATGCTAAGAGGAGCAGGAAAAAGCAAAAAATTTCAGAATTGCACCTTGCAATGCGGAGAAATTACTGTTTGTGCATTTACAATATTCATTGATTTTTGCCATTGAAAAACGTCCAGAAATGATTGAAGCTACTGACTGAATGAAAGGAGCTGGCATCTCACTCTCTTTGAATCTTGTTTATCATGCTAAGAGGAGCAGGAAAAAGCAAAAAATTTCAGAATTGCACCTTGCAATGCGGAGAAATTACTGTTTGTGCATTTACAATATTCATTGATTTTTGCCATTGAAAAACGTCCAGAAATGATTGAAGCTACTGACTGAATGAAAGGAGCTGGCATCTCACTCTCTTTGAATCTTCTTTATCATGCTAAGAGGAGCAGGAAAAAGCAAAAAATTTCAGAATTGCACCTTGCAATGCGGAGAAATTACTGTTTGTGCTTTTACAATATTCATTGATTTTTGCCATTGAAAAACATCATGTTATTCATATACCAGAAATGATTGAAGCTACTGACTGAATGAAAGGAGCTGGCATCTCACTCTCTTTGAATCTTCTTTATCATGCTAAGAGGAGCAGGAAAAAGCAAAAAATTTCAGAATTGCACCTTGCAATGCGGAGAAATTACTGTTTGTGCATTTACAATATTCATTGATTTTTGCCATTGAAAAACATCATGTTATTCATATACCAGAAATGATTGAAGCTACTGACTGAATGAAAGGAGCTGGCATCTCACTCTCTTTGAATCTTCTTTATCATGCTAAGAGGAGCAGGAAAAAGCAAAAAATTTCAGAATTGCACCTTGCAATGCGGAGAAATTACTGTTTGTGCATTTACAATATTCATTGATTTTTGCCATTGAAAAACGTCCAGAAATGATTGAAGCTACTGACTGAATGAAAGGAGCTGGCATCTCACTCTCTTTGAATCTTCTTTATCATGCTAAGAGGAGCAGGAAAAAGCAAAAAATTTCAGAATTGCACCTTGCAATGCGGAGAAATTACTGTTTGTGCATTTACAATATTCATTGATTTTTGCCATTGAAAAACATCATGTTATTCATATACCAGAAATGTTTGAAGCTACTGACTGAATGAAAGGAGCTGGCATCTCACTCTCTTTGAGTCTTCTTTATCATGCTAAGAGGAGCACAAAAAAGCAAAAAATTTCAGAATTGCACCTTGCAATGCGGAGAAATTACTGTTTGTGCATTTACAATATTCACTGATTTTTGCCATTGAAAAACGTCCAGAAATGATTGAAGCTACTGACTGAATGAAAGGAGCTGGCATCTCACTCTCTTTGAATCTTGTTTATCATGCTAAGAGGAGCAGGAAAAAGCAAAAAATTTCAGAATTGCACCTTGCAATGCGGAGAAATTACTGTTTGTGCATTTACAATATTCATTGATTTTTGCCATTGAAAAACGTCCAGAAATGATTGAAGCTACTGATTTTTGCCATTGAAAAACATCATGTTATTCATATACCAGAAATGTTTGAAGCTACTGACTGAATGAAAGGAGCTGGCATCTCACTCTCTTTGAATCTTCTTTATCATGCTAAGAGGAGCAGGAAAAAGCAAAAAATTTCAGAATTGCACCTTGCAATGCGGAGAAATTACTGTTTGTGCATTTACAATATTCATTGATTTTTGCCATTGAAAAACATCCAGAAATGATTGAAGCTACTGACTGAATGAAAGGAGCTCTCATCTCACTCTCTTTGAATCTTGTTTATCATGCTAAGAGGAGCAGGAAAAAGCAATAAAATTCAGAATTGCACCTTGCAATGCGGAGAAAATACTGTTTGTGCATTTACAATATTCATTGATTTTTGCCATTGAAAAACGTCCAGAAATGATTGAAGCTACTGACTGAATGAAAGGAGCTGGCATCTCACTCTCTTTGAATCTTCTTTATCATGCTAAGAGGAGCAGGAAAAAGCAAAAAATTTCAGAATTGCACCTTGCAATGCAGAGAAATTACTGTTTGTGCATTTACAATATTCATTGATTTTTGCCATTGAAAAACATCATGTTATTCATATACCAGAAATGATTGAAGCTACTGACTGAATGAAAGGAGCTGGCATCTCACTCTCTTTGAATCTTCTTTATCATGCTAAGAGGAGCAGGAAAAAGCAAAAAATTTCAGAATTGCACCTTGCAATGCGGAGAAATTACTGTTTGTGCATTTACAATATTCATTGATTTTTGCCATTGAAAAACGTCCAGAAATGATTGAAGCTACTGACTGAATGAAAGGAGCTGGCATCTCACTCTCTTTGAATCTTCTTTATCATGCTAAGAGGAGCAGGAAAAAGCAAAAAATTTCAGAATTGCACCTTGCAGTGCGGAGAAATTACTGTTTGTGCATTTACAATATTCATTGATTTTTGCCATTGAAAAACATCATGTTATTCATATACCAGAAATGTTTGAAGCTACTGACTGAATGAAAGGAGCTGGCATCTCAGTCTCTTTGAGTCTTCTTTATCATGCTAAGAGGAGCAGAAAAAAGCAAAAAATTTCAGAATTGCACCTTGCAATGCGGAGAAATTACTGTTTGTGCATTTACAATATTCATTGATTTTTGCCATTGAAAAACGTCCAGAAATGATTGAAGCTACTGACTGAATGAAAGGAGCTGGCATCTCACTCTCTTTGAATCTTCTTTATCATGCTAAGAGGAGCAGGAAAAAGCAAAAAATTTCAGAATTGCACCTTGCAATGCGGAGAAATTACTGTTTGTGCATTTACAATATTCATTGATTTTTGCCATTGAAAAACATCATGTTATTCATATACCAGAAATGTTTGAAGCTACTGACTGAATGAAAGGAGCTGGCATCTCACTCTCTTTGAGTCTTCTTTATCATGCTAAGAGGAGCAGAAAAAAGCAAAAAATTTCAGAATTGCACCTTGCAATGCGGAGAAATTACTGTTTGTGCATTTACAATATTCATTGATTTTTGCCATTGAAAAACGTCCAGAAATGATTGAAGCTACTGACTGAATGAAAGGAGCTGGCATCTCACTCTCTTTGAATCTTGTTTATCATGCTAAGAGGAGCAGGAAAAAGCAAAAAATTTCAGAATTGCACCTTGCAATGCGGAGAAATTACTGTTTGTGCATTTACAATATTCATTGATTTTTGCCATTGAAAAACGTCCAGAAATGATTGAAGCTACTGACTGAATGAAAGGAGCTGGCATCTCACTCTCTTTGAATCTTCTTTATCATGCTAAGAGGAGCAGGAAAAAGCAAAAAATTTCAGAATTGCACCTTGCAATGCGGAGAAATTACTGTTTGTGCATTTACAATATTCATTGATTTTTGCCATTGAAAAACATCATGTTATTCATATACCAGAAATGTTTGAAGCTACTGACTGAATGAAAGGAGCTGGCATCTCACTCTCTTTGAATCTTCTTTATCATGCTAAGAGGAGCAGGAAAAAGCAAAAAATTTCAGAATTGCACCTTGCAATGCGGAGAAATTACTGTTTGTGCATTTACAATATTCATTGATTTTTGCCATTGAAAAATGTCCAGAAATGATTGAAGCTACTGACTGAATGAAAGGAGCTGGCATCTCACTCTCTTTGAATCTTCTTTATCATGCTAAGAGGAGCAGGAAAAAGCAAAAAATTTCAGAATTGCACCTTGCAATGCGGAGAAATTACTGTTTGTGCATTTACAATATTCATTGATTTTTGCCATTGAAAAACATCATGTTATTCATATACCAGAAATGTTTGAAGCTACTGACTGAATGAAAGGAGCTGGCATCTCACTCTCTTTGAATCTTCTTTATCATGCTAAGAGGAGCAGGAAAAAGCAAAAAATTTCAGAATTGCACCTTGCAATGCGGAGAAATTACTGTTTGTGCATTTACAATATTCATTGATTTTTGCCATTGAAAAACGTCCAGAAATGATTGAAGCTACTGACTGAATGAAAGGAGCTGGCATCTCACTCTCTTTGAATCTTGTTTATCATGCTAAGAGGAGCAGGAAAAAGCAAAAAATTTCAGAATTGCACCTTGCAATGCGGAGAAATTACTGTTTGTGCATTTACAATATTCATTGATTTTTGCCATTGAAAAACGTCCAGAAATGATTGAAGCTACTGACTGAATGAAAGGAGCTGGCATCTCACTCTCTTTGAATCTTCTTTATCATGCTAAGAGGAGCAGGAAAAAGCAAAAAATTTCAGAATTGCACCTTGCAATGCGGAGAAATTACTGTTTGTGCTTTTACAATATTCATTGATTTTTGCCATTGAAAAACATCATGTTATTCATATACCAGAAATGATTGAAGCTACTGACTGAATGAAAGGAGCTGGCATCTCACTCTCTTTGAATCTTCTTTATCATGCTAAGAGGAGCAGGAAAAAGCAAAAAATTTCAGAATTGCACCTTGCAATGCGGAGAAATTACTGTTTGTGCATTTACAATATTCAATGATTTTTGCCATTGAAAAACGTCCAGAAATGATTGAAGCTACTGACTGAATGAAAGGAGCTGGCATCTCACTCTCTTTGAATCTTCTTTATCATGCTAAGAGGAGCAGGAAAAAGCAAAAAATTTCAGAATTGCACCTTGCAATGCGGAGAAATTACTGTTTGTGCATTTACAATATTCATTGATTTTTGCCATTGAAAAACATCATGTTATTCATATACCAGAAATGATTGAAGCTACTGACTGAATGAAAGGAGCTGGCATCTCACTCTCTTTGAATCTTCTTTATCATGCTAAGAGGAGCAGGAAAAAGCAAAAAATTTCAGAATTGCACCTTGCAATGCGGAGAAATTACTGTTTGTGCATTTACAATATTCAATGATTTTTGCCATTGAAAAACGTCCAGAAATGATTGAAGCTACTGACTGAATGAAAGGAGCTGGCATCTCACTCTCTTTGAATCTTCTTTATCATGCTAAGAGGAGCAGGAAAAAGCAAAAAATTTCAGAATTGCACCTTGCAATGCGGAGAAATTACTGTTTGTGCATTTACAATATTCATTGATTTTTGCCATTGAAAAACATCATGTTATTCATATTCCAGAAATGATTGAAGCTACTGACTGAATGAAAGGAGCTGGCATCTCACTCTCTTTGAATCTTCTTTATCATGCTAAGAGGAGCAGGAAAAAGCAAAAAATTTCAGAATTGCACCTTGCAATGCGGAGAAATTACTGTTTGTGCATTTACAATATTCAATGATTTTTGCCATTGAAAAACGTCCAGAAATGATTGAAGCTACTGACTGAATGAAAGGAGCTGGCATCTCACTCTCTTTGAATCTTCTTTATCATGCTAAGAGGAGCAGGAAAAAGCAAAAAATTTCAGAATTGCACCTTGCAATGCGGAGAAATTACTGTTTGTGCATTTACAATATTCATTGATTTTTGCCATTGAAAAACATCATGTTATTCATATACCAGAAATGTTTGAAGCTACTGACTGAATGAAAGGAGCTGGCATCTCACTCTCTTTGAATCTTCTTTATCATGCTAAGAGGAGCAGGAAAAAGCAAAAAATTTCAGAATTGCACCTTGCAATGCGGAGAAATTACTGTTTGTGCATTTAAAATATTCATTGATTTTTGCCATTGAAAAACGTCCAGAAATTATTGAAGCTACTGACTGAATGAAAGGAGCTGGCATCTCACTCTCTTTGAATCTTGTTTATCATGCTAAGAGGAGCAGGAAAAAGCAAAAAATTTCAGAATTGCACCTTGCAATGCGGAGAAATTACTGTTTGTGCATTTACAATATTCATTGATTTTTGCCATTGAAAAAAGTCCAGAAATGATTGAAGCTACTGACTGAATGAAAGGAGCTGGCATCTCACTCTCTTTGAATCTTCTTTATCATGCTAAGAGGAGCAGGAAAAAGCAAAAAATTTCAGAATTGCACCTTGCAATGCGGAGAAATTACTGTTTGTGCATTTACAATATTCATTGATTTTTGCCTTTGAAAAACATCATGTTATTCATATAAGAGAAATGATTGAAGCTACTGACTGAATGAAAGGAGCTGGCATCTCACTCTCTTTGAGTCTTCTTTATCATGCTAAGAGGAGCAGAAAAAAGCAAAAAATTTCAGAATTGCACCTTGCAATGCGGAGAAATTACTGTTTGTGCATTTACAATATTCATTGATTTTTGCCATTGAAAAACGTCCAGAAATGATTGAAGCTACTGACTGAATGAAAGGAGCTGGCATCTCACTCTCTTTGAATCTTCTTTATCATGCTAAGAGGAGCAGGAAAAAGCAAAAAATTTCAGAATTGCACCTTGCAATGCGGAGAAATTACTGTTTGTGCATTTAAAATATTCATTGATTTTTGCCATTGAAAAACGTCCAGAAATTATTGAAGCTACTGACTGAATGAAAGGAGCTGGCATCTCACTCTCTTTGAATCTTGTTTATCATGCTAAGAGGAGCAGGAAAAAGCAAAAAATTTCAGAATTGCACCTTGCAATGCGGAGAAATTACTGTTTGTGCATTTACAATATTCATTGATTTTTGCCATTGAAAAAAGTCCAGAAATGATTGAAGCTACTGACTGAATGAAAGGAGCTGGCATCTCACTCTCTTTGAATCTTCTTTATCATGCTAAGAGGAGCAGGAAAAAGCAAAAAATTTCAGAATTGCACCTTGCAATGCGGAGAAATTACTGTTTGTGCATTTACAATATTCATTGATTTTTGCCTTTGAAAAACATCATGTTATTCATATAAGAGAAATGATTGAAGCTACTGACTGAATGAAAGGAGCTGGCATCTCACTCTCTTTGAGTCTTCTTTATCATGCTAAGAGGAGCAGAAAAAAGCAAAAAATTTCAGAATTGCACCTTGCAATGCGGAGAAATTACTGTTTGTGCATTTACAATATTCATTGATTTTTGCCATTGAAAAACGTCCAGAAATGATTGAAGCTACTGACTGAATGAAAGGAGCTGGCATCTCACTCTCTTTGAATCTTGTTTATCATGCTAAGAGGAGCAGGAAAAAGCAAAAAATTTCAGAATTGCACCTTGCAATGCGGAGAAATTACTGTTTGTGCATTTACAATATTCATTGATTTTTGCCATTGAAAAACGTCCAGAAATGATTGAAGCTACTGACTGAATGAAAGGAGCTGGCATCTCACTCTCTTTGAATCTTCTTTATCATGCTAAGAGGAGCAGGAAAAAGCAAAAAATTTCAGAATTGCACCTTGCAATGCGGAGAAATTACTGTTTGTGCATTTACAATATTCATTGATTTTTGCCATTGAAAAACATCATGTTATTCATATACCAGAAATGTTTGAAGCTACTGACTGAATGAAAGGAGCTGGCATCTCACTCTCTTTGAATCTTCTTTATCATGCTAAGAGGAGCAGGAAAAAGCAAAAAATTTCAGAATTGCACCTTGCAATGCGGAGAAATTACTGTTTGTGCATTTAAAATATTCATTGATTTTTGCCATTGAAAAACGTCCAGAAATTATTGAAGCTACTGACTGAATGAAAGGAGCTGGCATCTCACTCTCTTTGAATCTTGTTTATCATGCTAAGAGGAGCAGGAAAAAGCAAAAAATTTCAGAATTGCACCTTGCAATGCGGAGAAATTACTGTTTGTGCATTTACAATATTCATTGATTTTTGCCATTGAAAAAAGTCCAGAAATGATTGAAGCTACTGACTGAATGAAAGGAGCTGGCATCTCACTCTCTTTGAATCTTCTTTATCATGCTAAGAGGAGCAGGAAAAAGCAAAAAATTTCAGAATTGCACCTTGCAATGCGGAGAAATTACTGTTTGTGCATTTACAATATTCATTGATTTTTGCCTTTGAAAAACATCATGTTATTCATATAAGAGAAATGATTGAAGCTACTGACTGAATGAAAGGAGCTGGCATCTCACTCTCTTTGAGTCTTCTTTATCATGCTAAGAGGAGCAGAAAAAAGCAAAAAATTTCAGAATTGCACCTTGCAATGCGGAGAAATTACTGTTTGTGCATTTACAATATTCATTGATTTTTGCCATTGAAAAACGTCCAGAAATGATTGAAGCTACTGACTGAATGAAAGGAGCTGGCATCTCACTCTCTTTGAATCTTCTTTATCATGCTAAGAGGAGCAGGAAAAAGCAAAAAATTTCAGAATTGCACCTTGCAATGCGGAGAAATTACTGTTTGTGCATTTAAAATATTCATTGATTTTTGCCATTGAAAAACGTCCAGAAATTATTGAAGCTACTGACTGAATGAAAGGAGCTGGCATCTCACTCTCTTTGAATCTTGTTTATCATGCTAAGAGGAGCAGGAAAAAGAAAAAAATTTCAGAATTGCACCTTGCAATGCGGAGAAATTACTGTTTGTGCATTTACAATATTCATTGATTTTTGCCATTGAAAAAAGTCCAGAAATGATTGAAGCTACTGACTGAATGAAAGGAGCTGGCATCTCACTCTCTTTGAATCTTCTTTATCATGCTAAGAGGAGCAGGAAAAAGCAAAAAATTTCAGAATTGCACCTTGCAATGCGGAGAAATTACTGTTTGTGCATTTACAATATTCATTGATTTTTGCCATTGAAAAACGTCCAGAAATGATTGAAGCTACTGACTGAATGAAAGGAGCTAGCATCTCACTCTCTTTGAATCTTCTTTATCATGCTAAGAGGAGCAGGAAAAAGCAAAAAATTTCAGAATTGCACCTTGCAATGCGGAGAAATTACTGTTTGTGCATTTACAATATTCATTGATTTTTGCCATTGAAAAACATCATGTTATTCATATACCAGAAATGTTTGAAGCTACTGACTGAATGAAAGGAGCTGGCATCTCACTCTCTTTGAGTCTTCTTTATCATGCTAAGAGGAGCACAAAAAAGCAAAAAATTTCAGAATTGCACCTTGCAATGCGGAGAAATTACTGTTTGTGCATTTACAATATTCATTGATTTTTGCCATTGAAAAACGTCCAGAAATGATTGAAGCTACTGACTGAATGAAAGGAGCTGGCATCTCACTCTCTTTGAATCTTGTTTATCATGCTAAGAGGAGCAGGAAAAAGCAAAAAATTTCAGAATTGCACCTTGCAATGCGGAGAAATTACTGTTTGTGCATTTACAATATTCATTGATTTTTGCCATTGAAAAACGTCCAGAAATGATTGAAGCTACTGACTGAATGAAAGGAGCTGGCATCTCACTCTCTTTTAATCTTCTTTATCATGCTAAGAGGAGCAGGAAAAAGCAAAAAATTTCAGAATTGCACCTTGCAATGCGGAGAAATTACTGTTTGTGCATTTACAATATTCATTGATTTTTGCCATTGAAAAACATCATGTTATTCATATACCAGAAATGTTTGAAGCTACTGACTGAATGAAAGGAGCTGGCATCTCACTCTCTTTGAATCTTCTTTATCATGCTAAGAGGAGCAGGAAAAAGCAAAAAATTTCAGAATTGCACCTTGCAATGCGGAGAAATTACTGTTTGTGCATTTACAATATTCATTGATTTTTGCCATTGAAAAACATCCAGAAATGATTGAAGCTACTGACTGAATGAAAGGAGCTCTCATCTCACTCTCTTTGAATCTTGTTTATCATGCTAAGAGGAGCAGGAAAAAGCAATAAAATTCAGAATTGCACCTTGCAATGCGGAGAAATTACTGTTTGTGCATTTACAATATTCATTGATTTTTGCCATTGAAAAACGTCCAGAAATGATTGAAGCTACTGACTGAATGAAAGGAGCTGGCATCTCACTCTCTTTGTTTTACCATATTTTTTTATTTTTAATAAACAATTTAACAGGGGAATAACACACGTAGCATAAAAGTAGTGACAAAAGAATATTCATAATAAGGGAAAAATTCTGAGGGAAGGGAAAGGGAAAGGGAACAAACAGGAATGGATAATCAGGAAAGATGGGAGAAATTTGTTCGTCAAATAGTATATACGATAATGCAGAAATTTGAACACTTTAAACACACATTACTATCATTAGCAAAAATTAAACATATTAATGAGCTAAACACGACACACATTAAGATGTTCCAGCGTTATGAGAGGGTTGAGGGAATTTAGTGAGCCAAATATCCCACTTCCTAGAAAATTTAAGTAAATTATTGTTAATAAGGGCAAATCTTAGTTCAAATATTCTATGGAGATTCATCTTATCAACTAAGTCCTCCAAAGTGGGGACATGTGACTTTCTCCAATAAAAAGCCAATGCGTTCTTACACACTGAAAATAAGTGAATCACCAAAGATCTTTCAAACGACTTATATGGTTCAAGATCTAAGGATAGTAAAGCCATTTGAGGGGTCAATACTACAGGTCTGCCTAAAAGGTCATCTACCAAAGAAGAGATCTGAGCCCATAGATTCCGGATTTTAGGGCAGCTCCAAAAGAGATGTAAAAGATCTCCCCTAAGGCCGCACTCCCTCCAACAAAGGGGAGAGTTGCTGGGCTTTATATGGTGAAGCCTGATTGGAGTGTAATACCATCTGGTTAGAATTTTGAAGTAAGCCTCTTGTAAGGGCATAGATATATTAGAGGCCTGAGAAAAAAGAACAGCACTCTCCCATTGATCGGATTGGAAATTGAGTTTTAGATCTTTTTCCCAGCGTATCATGTAGAGGTGTTTTTGGAAGGAAAGATCATTATTGAAGCTGTTATATATGTGTCTCAGGCTCCAAAAAATTTTGTGGGATGGGTTGCTTAACAGGTTCACCGAGGTTTCAGAAACAATAAGTTTACCAGAAATAAATTCCAGAATAATGCTCTTTAAATGAGAGTATAAAAAGAAATCAGAGGAAGGTAAGTTGAATCTTTTTTTAAGAGTTTGGAAAGGAATAAAGGCAGAAGCTTCATAGAAGTCTCCAATTTTCCTTAACCCTTTATTGTCCCATTGATCTGGAATGGAAGAGTTATACAGATCAGCAACAAAACCAATTGGAAAATTTTTGACAAAAGAAAACTTATCCCTATCAGAATCTCTTAGGGGACTCTTTTTCTTTCTTTTGGCGATTTTTTTCCAGGCGTCAATAATCGCCTGGAAAATAGGATGGGAAGAATCATGAGTGCACTGTTTAAAGAGATGCCTAAGTAACAATTCACGGGGAGAAGAACCATTATTTAAGAAGGTCTCCAGAGTCATCCAAGCTGGGGGACTGTCAGAATTAAACCAATTACTGCTCTGTTTGATGAGGTTTGCCAAATAGTAAGCGGAAATATTAGGGTGGCTCAGACCTCCGTTGCACTTATTCTTGTACAATATATCTGCAGATATCCTCGCACGTTTATTATCCCAGACATAGGAATTAATCTGATTTTGAATTTTTTGAATAAAGATGTGAGAAATAGTTAAAGGTAAGTTGCGGAAAAAATACAAGATTTTGGGTAGAACAAACATCTTAATAGAGAGGACTCTACCCCACCATGACAAATCTCTTTTCAAAAATTCCATCAAATCTCCACGGACGATATCCTCAATCAGAACCAGGTTGTCAGAAATTGTTGAGTTAATAGTTTTACCAATACTGATCCCCAAATAAGTCAGATTGCGTTTAGCCAAACCGAAGGAAAATCTCGAGTGTAAAACCTCTCTCGTCTGACGGTCCAGATTAATGTTTAAAAGTTTAGACTTCTCATTATTGATCTTAAAATAAGAAATCTGAGAGAATAGTTCTAGAACCTTCGAAACTTCCGCAACCGAATTTACTGGGTCCAGCAAGGAAAGCATAACATCATCTGCAAAGAGGCCAATTTTAAATTCTCGAGATGGGGTAGAAATCCCCCTAATGTCAGTGTTTTCTCTAATCCTCTGTGCCAAAGGCTCCATAGCCAGGACAAAGAGAAGGGGGGAAAGTGGGCAACCCTGTCTAGTACCATTTGTGATAGGGATTGGATTTGAGAGATAATTGTTAACATAAATTTTTGCTTGGGGGTTAGAATAGAGGGCCATAATTGAAGAGAGAAATTTGTTATCAAAACCGAATTTAATAAGGGTGAGTTTAAGGTATAGCCAATTTAACCTGTCAAAAGCTTTTTCAGCGTCTAAAGCAAGCAATGAAGTTGGGAGTTTCGCCGTATTTATCACCTTAATAATATTCAGAAGTCTTCTAGAGCCATCAGTTGCTTGCCTCCCACCAACGAAGCCAATCTGATCATCGTTGATGAGAGATGGGAGAATAGTCGATAAACGATTGGCCAGAATTTTCGAATATATCTTAATATCAGTGTTAATTAGCGAAATGGGCCTATAATTTTTAACATTATCTCTCTCATCCTTAGACTTGGGTATTAGGGTAATGGTGGCTTCCAGCATTTCTGAGGGGAAGGAGCTTATTGAGGAAGCATGATTGAAAATTTTCGTGAGAGGGGAAGAAAGTAGGTCACAAAAAGTTTATCTCACTCTCTTTGAATCTTCTTTATCATGCTAAGAGGAGCAGGAAAAAGCAAAAAATTTCAGAATTGCACCTTGCAATGCGGAGAAATTACTGTTTGTGCATTTACAATATTCATTGATTTTTGCCATTGAAAAACATCATGTTATTCATATACCAGAAATGATTGAAGCTACTGACTGAATGAAAGGAGCTGGCATCTCACTCTCTTTGAATCTTCTTTATCATGCTAAGAGGAGCAGGAAAAAGCAAAAAATTTCAGAATTGCACCTTGCAATGCGGAGAAATTACTGTTTGTGCATTTACAATATTCATTGATTTTTGCCATTGAAAAACGTCCAGAAATGATTGAAGCTACTGACTGAATGAAAGGAGCTGGCATCTCACTCTCTTTGAATCTTCTTTATCATGCTAAGAGGAGCAGGAAAAAGCAAAAAATTTCAGAATTGCACCTTGCAATGCGGAGAAATTACTGTTTGTGCATTTACAATATTCATTGATTTTTGCCATTGAAAAACATCATGTTATTCATATACCAGAAATGTTTGAAGCTACTGACTGAATGAAAGGAGCTGGCATCTCACTCTCTTTGAGTCTTCTTTATCATGCTAAGAGGAGCAGAAAAAAGCAAAAAATTTCAGAATTGCACCTTGCAATGCGGAGAAATTACTGTTTGTGCATTTACAATATTCATTGATTTTTGCCATTGAAAAACGTCCAGAAATGATTGAAGCTACTGACTGAATGAAAGGAGCTGGCATCTCACTCTCTTTGAATCTTGTTTATCATGCTAAGAGGAGCAGGAAAAAGCAAAAAATTTCAGAATTGCACCTTGCAATGCGGAGAAATTACTGTTTGTGCATTTACAATATTCATTGATTTTTGCCATTGAAAAACGTCCAGAAATGATTGAAGCTACTGACTGAATGAAAGGAGCTGGCATCTCACTCTCTTTGAATCTTCTTTATCATGCTAAGAGGAGCAGGAAAAAGCAAAAAATTTCAGAATTGCACCTTGCAATGCGGAGAAATTACTGTTTGTGCATTTACAATATTCATTGATTTTTGCCATTGAAAAACATCGTTATTCATATACCAGAAATGATTGAAGCTACTGACTGAATGAAAGGAGCTGGCATCTCACTCTCTTTGAATCTTCTTTATCATGCTAAGAGGAGCAGGAAAAAGCAAAAAATTTCAGAATTGCACCTTGCAATGCGGAGAAATTACTGTTTGTGCATTTACAATATTCAATGATTTTTGCCATTGAAAAACGTCCAGAAATGATTGAAGCTACTGACTGAATGAAAGGAGCTGGCATCTCACTCTCTTTGAATCTTGTTTATCATGGTAAGAGGAGCAGGAAAAAGCAAAAAATTTCAGAATTGCACCTTGCAATGCGGAGAAATTACTGTTTGTGCATTTACAATATTCATTGATTTTTGCCATTGAAAAACATCGTTATTCATATACCAGAAATGATTGAAGCTACTGACTGAATGAAAGGAGCTGGCATCTCACTCTCTTTGAATCTTCTTTATCATGCTAAGAGGAGCAGGAAAAAGCAAAAAATTTCAGAATTGCACCTTGCAATGCGGAGAAATTACTGTTTGTGCATTTACAATATTCAATGATTTTTGCCATTGAAAAACGTCCAGAAATGATTGAAGCTACTGACTGAATGAAAGGAGCTGGCATCTCACTCTCTTTGAATCTTCTTTATCATGCTAAGAGGAGCAGGAAAAAGCAAAAAATTTCAGAATTGCACCTTGCAATGCGGAGAAATTACTGTTTGTGCATTTACAATATTCATTGATTTTTGCCATTGAAAAACGTCCAGAAATGATTGAAGCTACTGACTGAATGAAAGGAGCTGGCATCTCACTCTCTTTGAATCTTGTTTATCATGCTAAGAGGAGCAGGAAAAAGCAAAAAATTTCAGAATTGCACCTTGCAATGCGGAGAAATTACTGTTTGTGCATTTACAATATTCATTGATTTTTGCCATTGAAAAACGTCCTGAAATGATTGAAGCTACTGACTGAATGAAAGGAGCTGGCATCTCACTCTCTTTGAATCTTCTTTATCATGCTAAGAGGAGCAGGAAAAAGCAAAAAATTTCAGAATTGCACCTTGCAATGCGGAGAAATTACTGTTTGTGCATTTACAATATTCATTGATTTTTGCCATTGAAAAACATCATGTTATTCATATACCAGAAATGTTTGAAGCTACTGACTGAATGAAAGGAGCTGGCATCTCACTCTCTTTGAGTCTTCTTTATCATGCTAAGAGGAGCAGAAAAAAGCAAAAAATTTCAGAATTGCACCTTGCAATGCGGAGAAATTACTGTTTGTGCATTTACAATATTCATTGATTTTTGCCATTGAAAAACGTCCAGAAATGATTGAAGCTACTGACTGAATGAAAGGAGCTGGCATCTCACTCTCTTTGAATCTTGTTTATCATGCTAAGAGGAGCAGGAAAAAGCAAAAAATTTCAGAATTGCACCTTGCAATGCGGAGAAATTACTGTTTGTGCATTTACAATATTCATTGATTTTTGCCATTGAAAAACGTCCAGAAATGATTGAAGCTACTGACTGAATGAAAGGAGCTGGCATCTCACTCTCTTTGAATCTTCTTTATCATGCTAAGAGGAGCAGGAAAAAGCAAAAAATTTCAGAATTGCACCTTGCAATGCGGAGAAATTACTGTTTGTGCATTTACAATATTCATTGATTTTTGCCATTGAAAAACATCATGTTATTCATATACCAGAAATGATTGAAGCTACTGACTGAATGAAAGGAGCTGGCATCTCACTCTCTTTGAATCTTCTTTATCATGCTAAGAGGAGCAGGAAAAAGCAAAAAATTTCAGAATTGCACCTTGCAATGCGGAGAAATTACTGTTTGTGCATTTACAATATTCAATGATTTTTGCCATTGAAAAACGTCCAGAATTGATTGAAGCTACTGACTGAATGAAAGGAGCTGGCATCTCACTCTCTTTGAATCTTCTTTATCATGCTAAGAGGAGCAGGAAAAAGCAAAAAATTTCAGAATTGCACCTTCCAATGCGGAGAAATTACTGTTTGTGCATTTACAATATTCATTGATTTTTGCCATTGAAAAACATCATGTTATTCATATACCAGAAATGTTTGAAGCTACTGACTGAATGAAAGGAGCTGGCATCTCACTCTCTTTGAATCTTCTTTATCATGCTAAGAGGAGCAGGAAAAAGCAAAAAATTTCAGAATTGCACCTTGCAATGCGGAGAAATTACTGTTTGTGCATTTACAATATTCATTGATTTTTGCCATTGAAAAACATCATGTTATTCATATACCAGAAATGATTGAAGCTACTGACTGAATGAAAGGAGCTGGCATCTCACTCTCTTTGAATCTTCTTTATCATGCTAAGAGGAGCAGGAAAAAGCAAAAAATTTCAGAATTGCACCTTGCAATGCGGAGAAATTACTGTTTGTGCATTTACAATATTCAATGATTTTTGCTATTGAAAAACGTCCAGAAATGTTTGAAGCTACTGACTGAATGAAAGGAGCTGGCATCTCACTCTCTTTGAATCTTCTTTATCATGCTAAGAGGAGCAGGAAAAAGCAAAAAATTTCAGAATTGCACCTTGCAATGCGGAGAAATTACTGTTTGTGCATTTACAATATTCATTGATTTTTGCCATTGAAAAACATCATGTTATTCATATACCAGAAATGATTGAAGCTACTGACTGAATGAAAGGAGCTGGCATCTCACTCTCTTTGAATCTTCTTTATCATGCTAAGAGGAGCAGGAAAAAGCAAAAAATTTCAGAATTGCACCTTGCAATGCGGAGAAATTACTGTTTGTGCATTTACAATATTCAATGATTTTTGCCATTGAAAAACGTCCAGAAATGATTGAAGCTACTGACTGAATGAAAGGAGCTGGCATCTCACTCTCTTTGAATCTTCTTTATCATGCTAAGAGGAGCAGGAAAAAGCAAAAAATTTCAGAATTGCACCTTGCAATGCGGAGAAATTACTGTTTGTGCATTTACAATATTCATTGATTTTTGCCATTGAAAAACGTCCAGAAATGATTGAAGCTACTGACTGAATGAAAGGAGCTGGCATCTCACTCTCTTTGAATCTTGTTTATCATGCTAAGAGGAGCAGGAAAAAGCAAAAAATTTCAGAATTGCACCTTGCAATGCGGAGAAATTACTGTTTGTGCATTTACAATATTCATTGATTTTTGCCATTGAAAAACGTCCAGAAATGATTGAAGCTACTGACTGAATGAAAGGAGCTGGCATCTCACTCTCTTTGAATCTTCTTTATCATGCTAAGAGGAGCAGGAAAAAGCAAAAAATTTCAGAATTGCACCTTGCAATGCGGAGAAATTACTGTTTGTGCATTTACAATATTCATTGATTTTTGCCATTGAAAAACATCATGTTATTCATATACCAGAAATGTTTGAAGCTACTGACTGAATGAAAGGAGCTGGCATCTCACTCTCTTTGAGTCTTCTTTATCATGCTAAGAGGAGCAGAAAAAAGCAAAAAATTTCAGAATTGCACCTTGCAATGCGGAGAAATTACTGTTTGTGCATTTACAATATTCATTGATTTTTGCCATTGAAAAACGTCCAGAAATGATTGAAGCTACTGACTGAATGAAAGGAGCTGGCATCTCACTCTCTTTGAATCTTGTTTATCATGCTAAGAGGAGCAGGAAAAAGCAAAAAATTTCAGAATTGCACCTTGCAATGCGGAGAAATTACTGTTTGTGCATTTACAATATTCATTGATTTTTGCCATTGAAAAACGTTCAGAAATGATTGAAGCTACTGACTGAATGAAAGGAGCTGGCATCTCACTCTCTGTGAATCTTCTTTATCATGCTAAGAGGAGCAGGAAAAAGCAAAAAATTTCAGAATTGCACCTTGCAATGCGGAGAAATTACTGTTTGTGCATTTACAATATTCATTGATTTTTGCCATTGAAAAACATCATGTTATTCATATACCAGAAATGTTTGAAGCTACTGACTGAATGAAAGGAGCTGGCATCTCACTCTCATTGAATCTTCTTTATCATGCTAAGAGGAGCAGGAAAAAGCAAAAAATTTCAGAATTGCACCTTGCAATGCGGAGAAATTACTGTTTGTGCATTTACAATATTCATTGATTTTTGCCATTGAAAAACGTCCAGAAATGATTGAAGCTACTGACTGAATGAAAGGAGCTGGCATCTCACTCTCTTTGAATCTTCTTTATCATGCTAAGAGGAGCAGGAAAAAGCAAAAAATTTCAGAATTGCACCTTGCAATGCGGAGAAATTACTGTTTGTGCATTTACAATATTCATTGATTTTTGCCATTGAAAAACCATGTTATTCATATACCAGAAATGTTTGAAGCTACTGACTGAATGAAAGGAGCTGGCATCTCACTCTCTTTGAATCTTCTTTATCATGCTAAGAGGAGCAGGAAAAAGCAAAAAATTTCAGAATTGCACCTTGCAATGCGGAGAAATTACTGTTTGTGCATTTACAATATTCATTGATTTTTGCCATTGAAAAACATCCGGAAATGATTGAAGCTACTGACTGAATGAAAGGAGCTGGCATCTCACTCTCTTTGAATCTTGTTTATCATGCTAAGAGGAGCAGGAAAAAGCAAAAAATTTCAGAATTGCACCTTGCAATGCGGAGAAATTACTGTTTGTGCATTTACAATATTCATTGATTTTTGCCATTGAAAAACATCATGTTATTCATATACCAGAATTGATTGAAGCTACTGACTGAATGAAAGGAGCTGGCATCTCACTCTCTTTGAATCTTCTTTATCATGCTAAGAGGAGCAGGAAAAAGCAAAAAATTTCAGAATTGCACCTTGCAATGCGGAGAAATTACTGTTTGTGCATTTACAATATTCATTGATTTTTGCCATTGAAAAACGTCCAGAAATGATTGAAGCTACTGACTGAATGAAAGGAGCTGGCATCTCACTCTCTTTGAATCTTGTTTATCATGCTAAGAGGAGCAGGAAAAAGCAAAAAATTTCAGAATTGCACCTTGCAATGCGGAGAAATTACTGTTTGTGCATTTACAATATTCATTGATTTTTGCCATTGAAAAACGTCCAGAAATGATTGAAGCTACTGACTGAATGAAAGGAGCTGGCATCTCACTCTCTTTGAATCTTCTTTATCATGCTAAGAGGAGCAGGAAAAAGCAAAAAATTTCAGAATTGCACCTTGCAATGCGGAGAAATTACTGTTTGTGCATTTACAATATTCATTGATTTTTGCCATTGAAAAACATCATGTTATTCATATACCAGAAATGTTTGAAGCTACTGACTGAATGAAAGGAGCTGGCATCTCACTCTCTTTGAATCTTCTTTATCATGCTAAGAGGAGCAGGAAAAAGCAAAAAATTTCAGAATTGCACCTTGCAATGCGGAGAAATTACTGTTTGTGCATTTACAATATTCATTGATTTTTGCCATTGAAAAACGTCCAGAAATGATTGAAGCTACTGACTGAATGAAAGGAGCTGGCATCTCACTCTCTTTGAATCTTGTTTATCATGCTAAGAGGAGCAGGAAAAAGCAAAAAATTTCAGAATTGCACCTTGCAATGCGGAGAAATTACTGTTTGTGCATTTACAATATTCATTGATTTTTGCCATTGAAAAACATCATGTTATTCATATACCAGAAATGTTTGAAGCTACTGACTGAATGAAAGGAGCTGGCATCTCACTCTCTTTGAATCTTCTTTATCATGCTAAGAGGAGCAGGAAAAAGCAAAAAATTTCAGAATTGCACCTTGCAATGCGGAGAAATTACTGTTTGTGCATTTACAATATTCATTGATTTTTGCCATTGAAAAACATCCAGAAATGATTGAAGCTACTGACTGAATGAAAGGAGCTGACATCTCACTCTCTTTTAATCTTGTTTATCATGCTAAGAGGAGCAGGAAAAAGCAAAAAATTTCAGAATTGCACCTTGCAATGCGGAGAAATTACTGTTTGTGCATTTACAATATTCATTGATTTTTGCCATTGAAAAACATGTTATTCATATACCAGAAATGATTGAAGCTACTGACTGAATGAAAGGAGCTGGCATCTCACTCTCTTTGAATCTTCTTTATCATGCTAAGAGGAGCAGGAAAAAGCAAAAAATTTCAGAATTGCACCTTGCAATGCGGAGAAATTACTGTTTGTGCATTTACAATATTCATTGATTTTTGCCATTGAAAAACGTCCAGAAATGATTGAAGCTACTGACTGAATGAAAGGAGCTGGCATCTCACTCTCTTTGAATCTTCTTTATCATGCTAAGAGGAGCAGGAAAAAGCAAAAAATTTCAGAATTGCACCTTGCAATGCGGAGAAATTACTGTTTGTGCATTTACAATATTCATTGATTTTTGCCATTGAAAAACATCATGTTATTCATATACCAGAAATGTTTGAAGCTACTGACTGAATGAAAGGAGCTGGCATCTCACTCTCTTTGAATCTTCTTTATCATGCTAAGAGGAACAGGAAAAAGCAAAAAATTTCAGAATTGCACCTTGCAATGCGGAGAAATTACTGTTTGTGCATTTACAATATTCATTGATTTTTGCCATTGAAAAACATCCAGAAATGATTGAAGCTACTGACTGAATGAAAGGAGCTGGCATCTCACTCTCTTTGAATCTTGTTTATCATGCTAAGAGGAGCAGGAAAAAGCAAAAAATTTCAGAATTGCACCTTGCAATGCGGAGAAATTACTGTTTGTGCATTTACAATATTCATTGATTTTTGCCATTGAAAAACATGTTATTCATATACCAGAAATGATTGAAGCTACTGACTGAATGAAAGGAGCTGGCATCTCACTCTCTTTGAATCTTCTTTATCATGCTAAGAGGAGCAGGAAAAAGCAAAAAATTTCAGAATTGCACCTTGCAATGCGGAGAAATTACTGTTTGTGCATTTACAATATTCAATGATTTTTGCCATTGAAAAACGTCCAGAAATGATTGAAGCTACTGACTGAATGAAAGGAGCTGGCATCTCACTCTCTTTGAATCTTCTTTATCATGCTAAGAGGAGCAGGAAAAAGCAAAAAATTTCAGAATTGCACCTTGCAAGGCGGAGAAATTACTGTTTGTGCATTTACAATATTCATTGATTTTTGCCATTGAAAAACATCATGCTATTCATATACCAGAAATGTTTGAAGCTACTGACTGAATGAAAGGAGCTGGCATCTCACTCTCTTTGAATCTTCTTTATCATGCTAAGAGGAGCAGGAAAAAGCAAAAAATTTCAGAATTGCACCTTGCAATGCGGAGAAATTACTGTTTGTGCATTTACAATATTCATTGATTTTTGCCATTGAAAAACGTCCAGAAATGATTGAAGCTACTGACTGAATGAAAGGAGCTGGCATCTCACTCTCTTTGAATCTTGTTTATCATGCTAAGAGGAGCAGGAAAAAGCAAAAAATTTCAGAATTGCACCTTGCAATGCGGAGAAATTACTGTTTGTGCATTTACAATATTCATTGATTTTTGCCATTGAAAAACGTCCAGAAATGATTGAAGCTACTGACTGAATGAAAGGAGCTGGCATCTCACTCTCTTTGAATCTTCTTTATCATGCTAAGAGGAGCAGGAAAAAGCAAAAAATTTCAGAATTGCACCTTGCAATGCGGAGAAATTACTGTTTGTGCATTTACAATATTCATTGATTTTTGCCATTGAAAAACGTCCAGAAATGATTGAAGCTACTGACTGAATGAAAGGAGCTGGCATCTCACTCTCTTTGAATCTTGTTTATCATGCTAAGAGGAGCAGGAAAAAGCAAAAAATTTCAGAATTGCACCTTGCAATGCGGAGAAATTACTGTTTGTGCATTTACAATATTCATTGATTTTTGCCATTGAAAAACGTCCAGAAATGATTGAAGCTACTGACTGAATGAAAGGAGCTGGCATCTCACTCTCTTTGAATCTTCTTTATCATGCTAAGAGGAGCAGGAAAAAGCAAAAAATTTCAGAATTGCACCTTGCAATGCGGAGAAATTACTGTTTGTGCATTTACAATATTCATTGATTTTTGCCATTGAAAAACATCATGTTATTCATATACCAGAAATGTTTGAAGCTACTAACTGAATGAAAGGAGCTGGCATCTCACTCTCTTTGAATCTTCTTTATCATGCTAAGAGGAGCAGGAAAAAGCAAAAAATTTCAGAATTGCACCTTGCAATGCGGAGAAATTACTGTTTGTGCATTTACAATATTCATTGATTTTTGCCATTGAAAAACGTCCAGAAATGATTGAAGCTACTGACTGAATGAAAGGAGCTGGCATCTCACTCTCTTTGAATCTTGTTTATCATGCTAAGAGGAGCAGGAAAAAGCAAAAAATTTCAGAATTGCACCTTGCAATGCGGAGAAATTACTGTTTGTGCATTTACAATATTCATTGATTTTTGCCATTGAAAAACATCATGTTATTCATATACCTGAAATGTTTGAAGCTACTGACTGAATGAAAGGAGCTGGCATCTCACTCTCTTTGAATCTTCTTTATCATGCTAAGAGGAGCAGGAAAAAGCAAAAAATTTCAGAATTGCACCTTGCAATGCGGAGAAATTACTGTTTGTGCATTTACAATATTCATTGATTTTTGCCATTGAAAAACATCCAGAAATGATTGAAGCTACTGACTGAATGAAAGGAGCTGGCATCTCACTCTCTTTGAATCTTGTTTATCATGCTAAGAGGAGCAGGAAAAAGCAAAAAATTTCAGAATTGCACCTTGCAATGCGGAGAAATTACTGTTTGTGCATTTACAATATTCATTGATTTTTGCCATTGAAAAACATCATGTTATTCATATACCAGAAATGATTGAAGCTACTGACTGAATGAAAGGAGCTGGCATCTCACTCTCTTTGAATCTTCTTTATCATGCTAAGAGGAGCAGGAAAAAGCAAAAAATTTCAGAATTGCACCTTGCAATGCGGAGAAATTACTGTTTGTGCATTTACAATATTCATTGATTTTTGCCATTGAAAAACGTCCAGAAATGATTGAAGCTACTGACTGAATGAAAGGAGCTGGCATCTCACTCTCTTTGAATCTTGTTTATCATGCTAAGAGGAGCAGGAAAAAGCAAAAAATTTCAGAATTGCACCTTGCAATGCGGAGAAATTACTGTTTGTGCATTTACAATATTCATTGATTTTTGCCATTGAAAAACGTCCAGAAATGATTGAAGCTACTGACTGAATGAAAGGAGCTGGCATCTCACTCTCTTTGAATCTTCTTTATCATGCTAAGAGGAGCAGGAAAAAGCAAAAAATTTCAGAATTGCACCTTGCAATGCGGAGAAATTACTGTTTGTGCATTTACAATATTCATTGATTTTTGCCATTGAAAAACGTCCAGAAATGATTGAAGCTACTGACTGAATGAAAGGAGCTGGCATCTCACTCTCTTTGAATCTTGTTTATCATGCTAAGAGGAGCAGGAAAAAGCAAAAAATTTCAGAATTGCACCTTGCAATGCGGAGAAATTACTGTTTGTGCATTTACAATATTCATTGATTTTTGCCATTGAAAAACGTCCAGAAATGATTGAAGCTACTGACTGAATGAAAGGAGCTGGCATCTCACTCTCTTTGAATCTTCTTTATCATGCTAAGAGGAGCAGGAAAAAGCAAAAAATTTCAGAATTGCACCTTGCAATGCGGAGAAATTACTGTTTGTGCATTTACAATATTCAATGATTTTTGCCATTGAAAAACGTCCAGAAATGATTGAAGCTACTGACTGAATGAAAGGAGCTGGCATCTCACTCTCTTTGAATCTTCTTTATCATGCTAAGAGGAGCAGGAAAAAGCAGAAAATTTCAGAATTGCACCTTCCAATGCGGAGAAATTACTGTTTGTGCATTTACAATATTCATTGATTTTTGCCATTGAAAAACATCATGTTATTCATATACCAGAAATGTTTGAAGCTACTGACTGAATGAAAGGAGCTGGCATCTCACTCTCTTTGAATCTTCTTTATCATGCTAAGAGGAGCAGGAAAAAGCAAAAAATTTCAGAATTGCACCTTGCAATGCGGAGAAATTACTGTTTGTGCATTTACAATATTCATTGATTTTTGCCATTGAAAAACATCATGTTATTCATATACCAGAAATGATTGAAGCTACTGACTGAATGAAAGGAGCTGGCATCTCACTCTCTTTGAATCTTCTTTATCATGCTAAGAGGAGCAGGAAAAAGCAAAAAATTTCAGAATTGCACCTTGCAATGCGGAGAAATTACTGTTTGTGCATTTACAATATTCAATGATTTTTGCCATTGAAAAACGTCCAGAAATGATTGAAGCTACTGACTGAATGAAAGGAGCTGGCATCTCACTCTCTTTGAATCTTCTTTATCATGCTAAGAGGAGCAGGAAAAAGCAGAAAATTTCAGAATTGCACCTTCCAATGCGGAGAAATTACTGTTTGTGCATTTACAATATTCATTGATTTTTGCCATTGAAAAACGTCCAGAAATGATTGAAGCTACTGACTGAATGAAAGGAGCTGGCATCTCACTCTCTTTGAATCTTCTTTATCATGCTAAGAGGAGCAGGAAAAAGCAAAAAATTTCAGAATTGCACCTTGCAATGCGGAGAAATTACTGTTTGTGCATTTACAATATTCATTGATTTTTGCCATTGAAAAACGTCCAGAAATGATTGAAGCTACTGACTGAATGAAAGGAGCTGGCATCTCACTCTCTTTGAATCTTGTTTATCATGCTAAGAGGAGCAGGAAAAAGCAAAAAATTTCAGAATTGCACCTTGCAATGCGGAGAAATTACTGTTTGTGCATTTACAATATTCATTGATTTTTGCCATTGAAAAACGTCCAGAAATGATTGAAGCTACTGACTGAATGAAAGGAGCTGGCATCTCACTCTCTTTGAATCTTCTTTATCATGCTAAGAGGAGCAGGAAAAAGCAAAAAATTTCAGAATTGCACCTTGCAATGCGGAGAAATTACTGTTTGTGCATTTACAATATTCATTGATTTTTGCCATTGAAAAACATCATGTTATTCATATACCAGAAATGTTTGAAGCTACTAACTGAATGAAAGGAGCTGGCATCTCACTCTCTTTGAATCTTCTTTATCATGCTAAGAGGAGCAGGAAAAAGCAAAAAATTTCAGAATTGCACCTTGCAATGCGGAGAAATTACTGTTTGTGCATTTACAATATTCATTGATTTTTGCCATTGAAAAACGTCCAGAAATGATTGAAGCTACTGACTGAATGAAAGGAGCTGGCATCTCACTCTCTTTGAATCTTGTTTATCATGCTAAGAGGAGCAGGAAAAAGCAAAAAATTTCAGAATTGCACCTTGCAATGCGGAGAAATTACTGTTTGTGCATTTACAATATTCATTGATTTTTGCCATTGAAAAACATCATGTTATTCATATACCAGAAATGTTTGAAGCTACTGACTGAATGAAAGGAGCTGGCATCTCACTCTCTTTGAATCTTCTTTATCATGCTAAGAGGAGCAGGAAAAAGCAAAAAATTTCAGAATTGCACCTTGCAATGCGGAGAAATTACTGTTTGTGCATTTACAATATTCATTGATTTTTGCCATTGAAAAACATCCAGAAATGATTGAAGCTACTGACTGAATGAAAGGAGCTGGCATCTCACTCTCTTTGAATCTTGTTTATCATGCTAAGAGGAGCAGGAAAAAGCAAAAAATTTCAGAATTGCACCTTGCAATGCGGAGAAATTACTGTTTGTGCATTTACAATATTCATTGATTTTTGCCATTGAAAAACGTCCAGAAATGATTGAAGCTACTGACTGAATGAAAGGAGCTGGCATCTCACTCTCTTTGAATCTTGTTTATCATGCTAAGAGGAGCAGGAAAAAGCAAAAAATTTCAGAATTGCACCTTGCAATGCGGAGAAATTCCTGTTTGTGCATTTACAATATTCATTGATTTTTGCCATTGAAAAACGTCCAGAAATGATTGAAGCTACTGACTGAATGAAAGGAGCTGGCATCTCACTCTCTTTGAATCTTCTTTATCATGCTAAGAGGAGCAGGAAAAAGCAAAAAATTTCAGAATTGCACCTTGCAATGCGGAGAAATTACTGTTTGTGCATTTACAATATTCATTGATTTTTGCCATTGAAAAACATCATGTTATTCATATACCAGAAATGTTTGAAGCTACTAACTGAATGAAAGGAGCTGGCATCTCACTCTCTTTGAATCTTCTTTATCATGCTAAGAGGAGCAGGAAAAAGCAAAAAATTTCAGAATTGCACCTTGCAATGCGGAGAAATTACTGTTTGTGCATTTACAATATTCATTGATTTTTGCCATTGAAAAACGTCCAGAAATGATTGAAGCTACTGACTGAATGAAAGGAGCTGGCATCTCACTCTCTTTGAATCTTGTTTATCATGCTAAGAGGAGCAGGAAAAAGCAAAAAATTTCAGAATTGCACCTTGCAATGCGGAGAAATTACTGTTTGTGCATTTACAATATTCATTGATTTTTGCCATTGAAAAACATCATGTTATTCATATACCAGAAATGTTTGAAGCTACTGACTGAATGAAAGGAGCTGGCATCTCACTCTCTTTGAATCTTCTTTATCATGCTAAGAGGAGCAGGAAAAAGCAAAAAATTTCAGAATTGCACCTTGCAATGCGGAGAAATTACTGTTTGTGCATTTACAATATTCATTGATTTTTGCCATTGAAAAACATCCAGAAATGATTGAAGCTACTGACTGAATGAAAGGAGCTGGCATCTCACTCTCTTTGAATCTTGTTTATCATGCTAAGAGGAGCAGGAAAAAGCAAAAAATTTCAGAATTGCACCTTGCAATGCGGAGAAATTACTGTTTGTGCATTTACAATATTCATTGATTTTTGCCATTGAAAAACATCATGTTATTCATATACCAGAAATGATTGAAGCTACTGACTGAATGAAAGGAGCTGGCATCTCACTCTCTTTGAATCTTCTTTATCATGCTAAGAGGAGCAGGAAAAAGCAAAAAATTTCAGAATTGCACCTTGCAATGCGGAGAAATTACTGTTTGTGCATTTACAATATTCATTGATTTTTGCCATTGAAAAACGTCCAGAAATGATTGAAGCTACTGACTGAATGAAAGGAGCTGGCATCTCACTCTCTTTGAATCTTGTTTATCATGCTAAGAGGAGCAGGAAAAAGCAAAAAATTTCAGAATTGCACCTTGCAATGCGGAGAAATTACTGTTTGTGCATTTACAATATTCATTGATTTTTGCCATTGAAAAACGTCCAGAAATGATTGAAGCTACTGACTGAATGAAAGGAGCTGGCATCTCACTCTCTTTGAATCTTCTTTATCATGCTAAGAGGAGCAGGAAAAAGCAAAAAATTTCAGAATTGCACCTTGCAATGCGGAGAAATTACTGTTTGTGCATTTACAATATTCATTGATTTTTGCCATTGAAAAACGTCCAGAAATGATTGAAGCTACTGACTGAATGAAAGGAGCTGGCATCTCACTCTCTTTGAATCTTGTTTATCATGCTAAGAGGAGCAGGAAAAAGCAAAAAATTTCAGAATTGCACCTTGCAATGCGGAGAAATTACTGTTTGTGCATTTACAATATTCATTGATTTTTGCCATTGAAAAACGTCCAGAAATGATTGAAGCTACTGACTGAATGAAAGGAGCTGGCATCTCACTCTCTTTGAATCTTCTTTATCATGCTAAGAGGAGCAGGAAAAAGCAAAAAATTTCAGAATTGCACCTTGCAATGCGGAGAAATTACTGTTTGTGCATTTACAATATTCAATGATTTTTGCCATTGAAAAACGTCCAGAAATGATTGAAGCTACTGACTGAATGAAAGGAGCTGGCATCTCACTCTCTTTGAATCTTCTTTATCATGCTAAGAGGAGCAGGAAAAAGCAGAAAATTTCAGAATTGCACCTTCCAATGCGGAGAAATTACTGTTTGTGCATTTACAATATTCATTGATTTTTGCCATTGAAAAACATCATGTTATTCATATACCAGAAATGTTTGAAGCTACTGACTGAATGAAAGGAGCTGGCATCTCACTCTCTTTGAATCTTCTTTATCATGCTAAGAGGAGCAGGAAAAAGCAAAAAATTTCAGAATTGCACCTTGCAATGCGGAGAAATTACTGTTTGTGCATTTACAATATTCATTGATTTTTGCCATTGAAAAACGTCCAGAAATGATTGAAGCTACTGACTGAATGAAAGGAGCTGGCATCTCACTCTCTTTGAATCTTCTTTATCATGCTAAGAGGAGCAGGAAAAAGCAAAAAATTTCAGAATTGCACCTTGCAATGCGGAGAAATTACTGTTTGTGCATTTACAATATTCATTGATTTTTGCCATTGAAAAACATCATGTTATTCATATACCAGAAATGATTGAAGCTACTGACTGAATGAAAGGAGCTGGCATCTCACTCTCTTTGAATCTTCTTTATCATGCTAAGAGGAGCAGGAAAAAGCAAAAAATTTCAGAATTGCACCTTGCAATGCGGAGAAATTACTGTTTGTGCATTTACAATATTCAATGATTTTTGCCATTGAAAAACGTCCAGAAATGATTGAAGCTACTGACTGAATGAAAGGAGCTGGCATCTCACTCTCTTTGAATCTTCTTTATCATGCTAAGAGGAGCAGGAAAAAGCAGAAAATTTCAGAATTGCACCTTCCAATGCGGAGAAATTACTGTTTGTGCATTTACAATATTCATTGATTTTTGCCATTGAAAAACATCATGTTATTCATATACCAGAAATGTTTGAAGCTACTGACTGAATGAAAGGAGCTGGCATCTCACTCTCTTTGAATCTTCTTTATCATGCTAAGAGGAGCAGGAAAAAGAAAAATTTCAGAATTGCACCTTGCAATGCGGAGAAATTACTGTTTGTGCATTTACAATATTCATTGATTTTTGCCATTGAAAAACGTCCAGAAATGATTGAAGCTACTGACTGAATGAAAGGAGCTGGCATCTCACTCTCTTTGAATCTTCTTTATCATGCTAAGAGGAGCAGGAAAAAGCAAAAAATTTCAGAATTGCACCTTGCAATGCGGAGAAATTACTGTTTGTGCATTTACAATATTCATTGATTTTTGCCATTGAAAAACGTCCAGAAATGTTTGAAGCTACTGACTGAATGAAAGGAGCTGGCATCTCACTCTCTTTGAATCTTCTTTATCATGCTAAGAGGAGCAGGAAAAAGCAAAAAATTTTAGAATTGCACCTTGCAATGAGGAGAAATTACTGTTTGTGCATTTACAATATTCATTGATTTTTGCCATTGAAAAACATCATGTTATTCATATACCAGAAATGTTTGAAGCTACTGACTGAATGAAAGGAGCTGGCATCTCACTCTCTTTGAGTCTTCTTTATCATGCTAAGAGGAGCACAAAAAAGCAAAAAATTTCAGAATTGCACCTTGCAATGCGGAGAAATTACTGTTTGTGCATTTACAATATTCATTGATTTTTGCCATTGAAAAACGTCCAGAAATGATTGAAGCTACTGACTGAATGAAAGGAGCTGGCATCTCACTCTCTTTGAATCTTCTTTATCATGCTAAGAGGAGCAGGAAAAAGCAAAAAATTTCAGAATTGCACCTTGCAATGCGGAGAAATTACTGTTTGTGCATTTACAATATTCATTGATTTTTGCCATTGAAAAACATCATGTTATTCATATACCAGAAATGTTTGAAGCTACTGACTGAATGAAAGGAGCTGGCATCTCACTCTCTTTGAATCTTCTTTATCATGCTAAGAGGAGCAGGAAAAAGCAAAAAATTTCAGAATTGCACCTTGCAATGCGGAGAAATTACTGTTTGTGCATTTACAATATTCATTGATTTTTGCCATTGAAAAACATCATGTTATTCATATACCAGAAATGATTGAAGCTACTGACTGAATGAAAGGAGCTGGCATCTCACTCTCTTTGAGTCTTCTTTATCATGCTAAGAGGAGCACAAAAAAGCAAAAAATTTCAGAATTGCACCTTGCAATGCGGAGAAATTACTGTTTGTGCATTTACAATATTCATTGATTTTTGCCATTGAAAAACGTCCAGAAATGATTGAAGCTACTGACTGAATGAAAGGAGCTGGCATCTCACTCTCTTTGAATCTTGTTTATCATGCTAAGAGGAGCAGGAAAAAGCAAAAAATTTCAGAATTGCACCTTGCAATGCGGAGAAATTACTGTTTGTGCATTTACAATATTCATTGATTTTTGCCATTGAAAAACGTCCAGAAATGATTGAAGCTACTGACTGAATGAAAGGAGCTGGCATCTCACTCTCTTTGAATCTTGTTTATCATGCTAAGAGGAGCAGGAAAAAGCAAAAAATTTCAGAATTGCACCTTGCAATGCGGAGAAATTACTGTTTGTGCATTTACAATATTCATTGATTTTTGCCATTGAAAAACATGTTATTCATATACCAGAAATGATTGAAGCTACTGACTGAATGAAAGGAGCTGGCATCTCACTCTCTTTGAATCTTCTTTATCATGCTAAGAGGAGCAGGAAAAAGCAAAAAATTTCAGAATTGCACCTTGCAATGCGGAGAAATTACTGTTTGTGCATTTACAATATTCAATGATTTTTGCCATTGAAAAACGTCCAGAAATGATTGAAGCTACTGACTGAATGAAAGGAGCTGGCATCTCACTCTCTTTGAATCTTCTTTATCATGCTAAGAGGAGCAGGAAAAAGCAAAAAATTTCAGAATTGCACCTTGCAAGGCAGAGAAATTACTGTTTGTGCATTTACAATATTCATTGATTTTTGCCATTGAAAAACATCATGCTATTCATATACCAGAAATGTTTGAAGCTACTGACTGAATGAAAGGAGCTGGCATCTCACTCTCTTTGAATCTTCTTTATCATGCTAAGAGGAGCAGGAAAAAGCAAAAAATTTCAGAATTGCACCTTGCAATGGGAAGAAATTACTGTTTGTGCATTTACAATATTCATTGATTTTTGCCATTGAAAAACGTCCAGAAATGATTGAAGCTACTGACTGAATGAAAGGAGCTGGCATCTCACTCTCTTTGAATCTTGTTTATCATGCTAAGAGGAGCAGGAAAAAGCAAAAAATTTCAGAATTGCACCTTGCAATGCGGAGAAATTACTGTTTGTGCATTTACAATATTCATTGATTTTTGCCATTGAAAAACGTCCAGAAATGATTGAAGCTACTGACTGAATGAAAGGAGCTGGCATCTCACTCTCTTTGAATCTTCTTTATCATGCTAAGAGGAGCAGGAAAAAGCAAAAAATTTCAGAATTGCACCTTGCAATGCGGAGAAATTACTGTTTGTGCATTTACAATATTCATTGATTTTTGCCATTGAAAAACGTCCAGAAATGATTGAAGCTACTGACTGAATGAAAGGAGCTGGCATCTCACTCTCTTTGAATCTTCTTTATCATGCTAAGAGGAGCAGGAAAAAGCAAAAAATTTCAGAATTGCACCTTGCAATGCGGAGAAATTACTGTTTGTGCATTTACAATATTCATTGATTTTTGCCATTGAAAAACATCATGTTATTCATATACCAGAAATGATTGAAGCTACTGACTGAATGAAAGGAGCTGGCATCTCACTCTCTTTGAATCTTCTTTATCATGCTAAGAGGAGCAGGAAAAAGCAAAAAATTTCAGAATTGCACCTTGCAATGCGGAGAAATTACTGTTTGTGCATTTACAATATTCAATGATTTTTGCCATTGAAAAACGTCCAGAAATGATTGAAGCTACTGACTGAATGAAAGGAGCTGGCATCTCACTCTCTTTGAATCTTCTTTATCATGCTAAGAGGAGCAGGAAAAGCAAAAAATTTTAGAATTGCACCTTGCAATGAGGAGAAATTACTGTTTGTGCATTTACAATATTCATTGATTTTTGCCATTGAAAAACATCATGTTATTCATATACCAGAAATGTTTGAAGCTACTGACTGAATGAAAGGAGCTGGCATCTCACTCTCTTTGAGTCTTCTTTATCATGCTAAGAGGAGCACAAAAAAGCAAAAAATTTCAGAATTGCACCTTGCAATGCGGAGAAATTACTGTTTGTGCATTTACAATATTCATTGATTTTTGCCATTGAAAAACGTCCAGAAATGATTGAAGCTACTGACTGAATGAAAGGAGCTGGCATCTCACTCTCTTTGAATCTTCTTTATCATGCTAAGAGGAGCAGGAAAAAGCAAAAAATTTCAGAATTGCACCTTGCAATGCGGAGAAATTACTGTTTGTGCATTTACAATATTCATTGATTTTTGCCATTGAAAAACATCATGTTATTCATATACCAGAAATGTTTGAAGCTACTGACTGAATGAAAGGAGCTGGCATCTCACTCTCTTTGAATCTTCTTTATCATGCTAAGAGGAGCAGGAAAAAGCAAAAAATTTCAGAATTGCACCTTGCAATGCGGAGAAATTACTGTTTGTGCATTTACAATATTCATTGATTTTTGCCATTGAAAAACATCCAGAAATGATTGAAGCTACTGACTGAATGAAAGGAGCTGGCATCTCACTCTCTTTGAATCTTGTTTATCATGCTAAGAGGAGCAGGAAAAAGCAAAAAATTTCAGAATTGCACCTTGCAATGCGGAGAAATTACTGTTTGTGCATTTACAATATTCATTGATTTTTGCCATTGAAAAACATCATGTTATTCATATACCAGAAATGATTGAAGCTACTGACTGAATGAAAGGAGCTGGCATCTCACTCTCTTTGAATCTTCTTTATCATGCTAAGAGGAGCAGGAAAAAGCAAAAAATTTCAGAATTGCACCTTGCAATGCGGAGAAATTACTGTTTGTGCATTTACAATATTCATTGATTTTTGCCATTGAAAAACGTCCAGAAATGATTGAAGCTACTGACTGAATGAAAGGAGCTGGCATCTCACTCTCTTTGAATCTTGTTTATCATGCTAAGAGGAGCAGGAAAAAGCAAAAAATTTCAGAATTGCACCTTGCAATGCGGAGAAATTACTGTTTGTGCATTTACAATATTCATTGATTTTTGCCATTGAAAAACGTCCAGAAATGATTGAAGCTACTGACTGAATGAAAGGAGCTGGCATCTCACTCTCTTTGAATCTTCTTTATCATGCTAAGAGGAGCAGGAAAAAGCAAAAAATTTCAGAATTGCACCTTGCAATGCGGAGAAATTACTGTTTGTGCATTTACAATATTCATTGATTTTTGCCATTGAAAAACGTCCAGAAATGATTGAAGCTACTGACTGAATGAAAGGAGCTGGCATCTCACTCTCTTTGAATCTTGTTTATCATGCTAAGAGGAGCAGGAAAAAGCAAAAAATTTCAGAATTGCACCTTGCAATGCGGAGAAATTACTGTTTGTGCATTTACAATATTCATTGATTTTTGCCATTGAAAAACGTCCAGAAATGATTGAAGCTACTGACTGAATGAAAGGAGCTGGCATCTCACTCTCTTTGAATCTTCTTTATCATGCTAAGAGGAGCAGGAAAAAGCAAAAAATTTCAGAATTGCACCTTGCAATGCGGAGAAATTACTGTTTGTGCATTTACAATATTCAATGATTTTTGCCATTGAAAAACGTCCAGAAATGATTGAAGCTACTGACTGAATGAAAGGAGCTGGCATCTCACTCTCTTTGAATCTTCTTTATCATGCTAAGAGGAGCAGGAAAAAGCAGAAAATTTCAGAATTGCACCTTCCAATGCGGAGAAATTACTGTTTGTGCATTTACAATATTCATTGATTTTTGCCATTGAAAAACATCATGTTATTCATATACCAGAAATGTTTGAAGCTACTGACTGAATGAAAGGAGCTGGCATCTCACTCTCTTTGAATCTTCTTTATCATGCTAAGAGGAGCAGGAAAAAGCAAAAAATTTCAGAATTGCACCTTGCAATGCGGAGAAATTACTGTTTGTGCATTTACAATATTCATTGATTTTTGCCATTGAAAAACGTCCAGAAATGATTGAAGCTACTGACTGAATGAAAGGAGCTGGCATCTCACTCTCTTTGAATCTTCTTTATCATGCTAAGAGGAGCAGGAAAAAGCAAAAAATTTCAGAATTGCACCTTGCAATGCGGAGAAATTACTGTTTGTGCATTTACAATATTCATTGATTTTTGCCATTGAAAAACATCATGTTATTCATATACCAGAAATGATTGAAGCTACTGACTGAATGAAAGGAGCTGGCATCTCACTCTCTTTGAATCTTCTTTATCATGCTAAGAGGAGCAGGAAAAAGCAAAAAATTTCAGAATTGCACCTTGCAATGCGGAGAAATTACTGTTTGTGCATTTACAATATTCAATGATTTTTGCCATTGAAAAACGTCCAGAAATGATTGAAGCTACTGACTGAATGAAAGGAGCTGGCATCTCACTCTCTTTGAATCTTCTTTATCATGCTAAGAGGAGCAGGAAAAAGCAGAAAATTTCAGAATTGCACCTTCCAATGCGGAGAAATTACTGTTTGTGCATTTACAATATTCATTGATTTTTGCCATTGAAAAACATCATGTTATTCATATACCAGAAATGTTTGAAGCTACTGACTGAATGAAAGGAGCTGGCATCTCACTCTCTTTGAATCTTCTTTATCATGCTAAGAGGAGCAGGAAAAAGAAAAATTTCAGAATTGCACCTTGCAATGCGGAGAAATTACTGTTTGTGCATTTACAATATTCATTGATTTTTGCCATTGAAAAACGTCCAGAAATGATTGAAGCTACTGACTGAATGAAAGGAGCTGGCATCTCACTCTCTTTGAATCTTCTTTATCATGCTAAGAGGAGCAGGAAAAAGCAAAAAATTTCAGAATTGCACCTTGCAATGCGGAGAAATTACTGTTTGTGCATTTACAATATTCATTGATTTTTGCCATTGAAAAACGTCCAGAAATGTTTGAAGCTACTGACTGAATGAAAGGAGCTGGCATCTCACTCTCTTTGAATCTTCTTTATCATGCTAAGAGGAGCAGGAAAAAGCAAAAAATTTTAGAATTGCACCTTGCAATGAGGAGAAATTACTGTTTGTGCATTTACAATATTCATTGATTTTTGCCATTGAAAAACATCATGTTATTCATATACCAGAAATGTTTGAAGCTACTGACTGAATGAAAGGAGCTGGCATCTCACTCTCTTTGAGTCTTCTTTATCATGCTAAGAGGAGCACAAAAAAGCAAAAAATTTCAGAATTGCACCTTGCAATGCGGAGAAATTACTGTTTGTGCATTTACAATATTCATTGATTTTTGCCATTGAAAAACGTCCAGAAATGATTGAAGCTACTGACTGAATGAAAGGAGCTGGCATCTCACTCTCTTTGAATCTTCTTTATCATGCTAAGAGGAGCAGGAAAAAGCAAAAAATTTCAGAATTGCACCTTGCAATGCGGAGAAATTACTGTTTGTGCATTTACAATATTCATTGATTTTTGCCATTGAAAAACATCATGTTATTCATATACCAGAAATGTTTGAAGCTACTGACTGAATGAAAGGAGCTGGCATCTCACTCTCTTTGAATCTTCTTTATCATGCTAAGAGGAGCAGGAAAAAGCAAAAAATTTCAGAATTGCACCTTGCAATGCGGAGAAATTACTGTTTGTGCATTTACAATATTCATTGATTTTTGCCATTGAAAAACATCATGTTATTCATATACCAGAAATGATTGAAGCTACTGACTGAATGAAAGGAGCTGGCATCTCACTCTCTTTGAGTCTTCTTTATCATGCTAAGAGGAGCACAAAAAAGCAAAAAATTTCAGAATTGCACCTTGCAATGCGGAGAAATTACTGTTTGTGCATTTACAATATTCATTGATTTTTGCCATTGAAAAACGTCCAGAAATGATTGAAGCTACTGACTGAATGAAAGGAGCTGGCATCTCACTCTCTTTGAATCTTGTTTATCATGCTAAGAGGAGCAGGAAAAAGCAAAAAATTTCAGAATTGCACCTTGCAATGCGGAGAAATTACTGTTTGTGCATTTACAATATTCATTGATTTTTGCCATTGAAAAACGTCCAGAAATGATTGAAGCTACTGACTGAATGAAAGGAGCTGGCATCTCACTCTCTTTGAATCTTGTTTATCATGCTAAGAGGAGCAGGAAAAAGCAAAAAATTTCAGAATTGCACCTTGCAATGCGGAGAAATTACTGTTTGTGCATTTACAATATTCATTGATTTTTGCCATTGAAAAACATGTTATTCATATACCAGAAATGATTGAAGCTACTGACTGAATGAAAGGAGCTGGCATCTCACTCTCTTTGAATCTTCTTTATCATGCTAAGAGGAGCAGGAAAAAGCAAAAAATTTCAGAATTGCACCTTGCAATGCGGAGAAATTACTGTTTGTGCATTTACAATATTCAATGATTTTTGCCATTGAAAAACGTCCAGAAATGATTGAAGCTACTGACTGAATGAAAGGAGCTGGCATCTCACTCTCTTTGAATCTTCTTTATCATGCTAAGAGGAGCAGGAAAAAGCAAAAAATTTCAGAATTGCACCTTGCAAGGCAGAGAAATTACTGTTTGTGCATTTACAATATTCATTGATTTTTGCCATTGAAAAACATCATGCTATTCATATACCAGAAATGTTTGAAGCTACTGACTGAATGAAAGGAGCTGGCATCTCACTCTCTTTGAATCTTCTTTATCATGCTAAGAGGAGCAGGAAAAAGCAAAAAATTTCAGAATTGCACCTTGCAATGGGAAGAAATTACTGTTTGTGCATTTACAATATTCATTGATTTTTGCCATTGAAAAACGTCCAGAAATGATTGAAGCTACTGACTGAATGAAAGGAGCTGGCATCTCACTCTCTTTGAATCTTGTTTATCATGCTAAGAGGAGCAGGAAAAAGCAAAAAATTTCAGAATTGCACCTTGCAATGCGGAGAAATTACTGTTTGTGCATTTACAATATTCATTGATTTTTGCCATTGAAAAACGTCCAGAAATGATTGAAGCTACTGACTGAATGAAAGGAGCTGGCATCTCACTCTCTTTGAATCTTCTTTATCATGCTAAGAGGAGCAGGAAAAAGCAAAAAATTTCAGAATTGCACCTTGCAATGCGGAGAAATTACTGTTTGTGCATTTACAATATTCATTGATTTTTGCCATTGAAAAACGTCCAGAAATGATTGAAGCTACTGACTGAATGAAAGGAGCTGGCATCTCACTCTCTTTGAATCTTCTTTATCATGCTAAGAGGAGCAGGAAAAAGCAAAAAATTTCAGAATTGCACCTTGCAATGCGGAGAAATTACTGTTTGTGCATTTACAATATTCATTGATTTTTGCCATTGAAAAACATCATGTTATTCATATACCAGAAATGATTGAAGCTACTGACTGAATGAAAGGAGCTGGCATCTCACTCTCTTTGAATCTTCTTTATCATGCTAAGAGGAGCAGGAAAAAGCAAAAAATTTCAGAATTGCACCTTGCAATGCGGAGAAATTACTGTTTGTGCATTTACAATATTCAATGATTTTTGCCATTGAAAAACGTCCAGAAATGATTGAAGCTACTGACTGAATGAAAGGAGCTGGCATCTCACTCTCTTTGAATCTTCTTTATCATGCTAAGAGGAGCAGGAAAAAGCAGAAAATTTCAGAATTGCACCTTCCAATGCGGAGAAATTACTGTTTGTGCATTTACAATATTCATTGATTTTTGCCATTGAAAAACATCATGTTATTCATATACCAGAAATGTTTGAAGCTACTGACTGAATGAAAGGAGCTGGCATCTCACTCTCTTTGAATCTTCTTTATCATGCTAAGAGGAGCAGGAAAAAGCAAAAAATTTCAGAATTGCACCTTGCAATGCGGAGAAATTACTGTTTGTGCATTTACAATATTCATTGATTTTTGCCATTGAAAAACGTCCAGAAATGATTGAAGCTACTGACTGAATGAAAGGAGCTGGCATCTCACTCTCTTTGAATCTTCTTTATCATGCTAAGAGGAGCAGGAAAAAGCAAAAAATTTCAGAATTGCACTTTGCAATGCGGAGAAATTACTGTTTGTGCATTTACAATATTCATTGATTTTTGCCATTGAAAAACGTCCAGAAATGTTTGAAGCTACTGACTGAATGAAAGGAGCTGGCATCTCACTCTCTTTGAATCTTCTTTATCATGCTAAGAGGAGCAGGAAAAAGCAAAAAATTTTAGAATTGCACCTTGCAATGAGGAGAAATTACTGTTTGTGCATTTACAATATTCATTGATTTTTGCCATTGAAAAACATCATGTTATTCATATACCAGAAATGTTTGAAGCTACTGACTGAATGAAAGGAGCTGGCATCTCACTCTCTTTGAGTCTTCTTTATCATGCTAAGAGGAGCACAAAAAAGCAAAAAATTTCAGAATTGCACCTTGCAATGCGGAGAAATTACTGTTTGTGCATTTACAATATTCATTGATTTTTGCCATTGAAAAACGTCCAGAAATGATTGAAGCTACTGACTGAATGAAAGGAGCTGGCATCTCACTCTCTTTGAATCTTGTTTATCATGCTAAGAGGAGCAGGAAAAAGCAAAAAATTTCAGAATTGCACCTTGCAATGCGGAGAAATTACTGTTTGTGCATTTACAATATTCATTGATTTTTGCCATTGAAAAACGTCCAGAAATGATTGAAGCTACTGACTGAATGAAAGGAGCTGGCATCTCACTCTCTTTGAATCTTCTTTATCATGCTAAGAGGAGCAGGAAAAAGCAAAAAATTTCAGAATTGCACCTTGCAATGCGGAGAAATTACTGTTTGTGCATTTACAATATTCATTGATTTTTGCCATTGAAAAACATCATGTTATTCATATACCAGAAATGTTTGAAGCTACTGACTGAATGAAAGGAGCTGGCATCTCACTCTCTTTGAATCTTCTTTATCATGCTAAGAGGAGCAGGAAAAAGCAAAAAATTTCAGAATTGCACCTTGCAATGCGGAGAAATTACTGTTTGTGCATTTACAATATTCATTGATTTTTGCCATTGAAAAACATCATGTTATTCATATACCAGAAATGATTGAAGCTACTGACTGAATGAAAGGAGCTGGCATCTCACTCTCTTTGAGTCTTCTTTATCATGCTAAGAGGAGCACAAAAAAGCAAAAAATTTCAGAATTGCACCTTGCAATGCGGAGAAATTACTGTTTGTGCATTTACAATATTCATTGATTTTTGCCATTGAAAAACGTCCAGAAATGATTGAAGCTACTGACTGAATGAAAGGAGCTGGCATCTCACTCTCTTTGAATCTTGTTTATCATGCTAAGAGGAGCAGGAAAAAGCAAAAAATTTCAGAATTGCACCTTGCAATGCGGAGAAATTACTGTTTGTGCATTTACAATATTCATTGATTTTTGCCATTGAAAAACGTCCAGAAATGATTGAAGCTACTGAGTGAATGAAAGGAGCTGGCATCTCACTCTCTTTGAATCTTGTTTATCATGCTAAGAGGAGCAGGAAAAAGCAAAAAATTTCAGAATTGCACCTTGCAATGCGGAGAAATTACTGTTTGTGCATTTACAATATTCATTGATTTTTGCCATTGAAAAACATGTTATTCATATACCAGAAATGATTGAAGCTACTGACTGAATGAAAGGAGCTGGCATCTCACTCTCTTTGAATCTTCTTTATCATGCTAAGAGGAGCAGGAAAAAGCAAAAAATTTCAGAATTGCACCTTGCAATGCGGAGAAATTACTGTTTGTGCATTTACAATATTCAATGATTTTTGCCATTGAAAAACGTCCAGAAATGATTGAAGCTACTGACTGAATGAAAGGAGCTGGCATCTCACTCTCTTTGAATCTTCTTTATCATGCTAAGAGGAGCAGGAAAAAGCAAAAAATTTCAGAATTGCACCTTGCAATGCGGAGAAATTACTGTTTGTGCATTTACAATATTCATTGATTTTTGCCATTGAAAAACATCATGTTATTCATATACCAGAAATGTTTGAAGCTACTGACTGAATGAAAGGAGCTGGCATCTCACTCTCTTTGAATCTTCTTTATCATGCTAAGAGGAGCAGGAAAAAGCAAAAAATTTCAGAATTGCACCTTGCAATGCGGAGAAATTACTGTTTGTGCATTTACAATATTCATTGATTTTTGCCATTGAAAAACATCATGTTATTCATATACCAGAAATGATTGAAGCTACTGACTGAATGAAAGGAGCTGGCATCTCACTCTCTTTGAGTCTTCTTTATCATGCTAAGAGGAGCACAAAAAAGCAAAAAATTTCAGAATTGCACCTTGCAATGCGGAGAAATTACTGTTTGTGCATTTACAATATTCATTGATTTTTGCCATTGAAAAACGTCCAGAAATGATTGAAGCTACTGACTGAATGAAAGGAGCTGGCATCTCACTCTCTTTGAATCTTGTTTATCATGCTAAGAGGAGCAGGAAAAAGCAAAAAATTTCAGAATTGCACCTTGCAATGCGGAGAAATTACTGTTTGTGCATTTACAATATTCATTGATTTTTGCCATTGAAAAACGTCCAGAAATGATTGAAGCTACTGAGTGAATGAAAGGAGCTGGCATCTCACTCTCTTTGAATCTTGTTTATCATGCTAAGAGGAGCAGGAAAAAGCAAAAAATTTCAGAATTGCACCTTGCAATGCGGAGAAATTACTGTTTGTGCATTTACAATATTCATTGATTTTTGCCATTGAAAAACATGTTATTCATATACCAGAAATGATTGAAGCTACTGACTGAATGAAAGGAGCTGGCATCTCACTCTCTTTGAATCTTCTTTATCATGCTAAGAGGAGCAGGAAAAAGCAAAAAATTTCAGAATTGCACCTTGCAATGCGGAGAAATTACTGTTTGTGCATTTACAATATTCAATGATTTTTGCCATTGAAAAACGTCCAGAAATGATTGAAGCTACTGACTGAATGAAAGGAGCTGGCATCTCACTCTCTTTGAATCTTCTTTATCATGCTAAGAGGAGCAGGAAAAAGCAAAAAATTTCAGAATTGCACCTTGCAAGGCGGAGAAATTACTGTTTGTGCATTTACAATATTCATTGATTTTTGCCATTGAAAAACATCATGCTATTCATATACCAGAAATGTTTGAAGCTACTGACTGAATGAAAGGAGCTGGCATCTCACTCTCTTTGAATCTTCTTTATCATGCTAAGAGGAGCAGGAAAAAGCAAAAAATTTCAGAATTGCACCTTGCAATGGGAAGAAATTACTGTTTGTGCATTTACAATATTCATTGATTTTTGCCATTGAAAAACGTCCAGAAATGATTGAAGCTACTGACTGAATGAAAGGAGCTGGCATCTCACTCTCTTTGAATCTTGTTTATCATGCTAAGAGGAGCAGGAAAAAGCAAAAAATTTCAGAATTGCACCTTGCAATGCGGAGAAATTACTGTTTGTGCATTTACAATATTCATTGATTTTTGCCATTGAAAAACGTCCAGAAATGATTGAAGCTACTGACTGAATGAAAGGAGCTGGCATCTCACTCTCTTTGAATCTTCTTTATCATGCTAAGAGGAGCAGGAAAAAGCAAAAAATTTCAGAATTGCACCTTGCAATGCGGAGAAATTACTGTTTGTGCATTTACAATATTCATTGATTTTTGCCATTGAAAAACGTCCAGAAATGATTGAAGCTACTGACTGAATGAAAGGAGCTGGCATCTCACTCTCTTTGAATCTTGTTTATCATGCTAAGAGGAGCAGGAAAAAGCAAAAAATTTCAGAATTGCACCTTGCAATGCGGAGAAATTACTGTTTGTGCATTTACAATATTCATTGATTTTTGCCATTGAAAAACGTCCAGAAATGATTGAAGCTACTGACTGAATGAAAGGAGCTTGCATCTCACTCTCTTTGAATCTTCTTTATCATGCTAAGAGGAGCAGGAAAAAGCAAAAAATTTCAGAATTGCACCTTGCAATGCGGAGAAATTACTGTTTGTGCATTTACAATATTCATTGATTTTTGCCATTGAAAAACATCATGTTATTCATATACCAGAAATGTTTGAAGCTACCAACTGAATGAAAGGAGCTGGCATCTCACTCTCTTTGAATCTTCTTTATCATGCTAAGAGGAGCAGGAAAAAGCAAAAAATTTCAGAATTGCACCTTGCAATGCGGAGAAATTACTGTTTGTGCATTTACAATATTCATTGATTTTTGCCATTGAAAAACGTCCAGAAATGATTGAAGCTACTGACTGAATGAAAGGAGCTGGCATCTCACTCTCTTTGAATCTTGTTTATCATGCTAAGAGGAGCAGGAAAAAGCAAAAAATTTCAGAATTGCACCTTGCAATGCGGAGAAATTACTGTTTGTGCATTTACAATATTCATTGATTTTTGCCATTGAAAAACATCATGTTATTCATATACCAGAAATGTTTGAAGCTACTGACTGAATGAAAGGAGCTGGCATCTCACTCTCTTTGAATCTTCTTTATCATGCTAAGAGGAGCAGGAAAAAGCAAAAAATTTCAGAATTGCACCTTGCAATGCGGAGAAATTACTGTTTGTGCATTTACAATATTCATTGATTTTTGCCATTGAAAAACATCCAGAAATGATTGAAGCTACTGACTGAATGAAAGGAGCTGGCATCTCACTCTCTTTGAATCTTGTTTATCATGCTAAGAGGAGCAGGAAAAAGCAAAAAATTTCAGAATTGCACCTTGCAATGCGGAGAAATTACTGTTTGTGCATTTACAATATTCATTGATTTTTGCCATTGAAAAACATCATGTTATTCATATACCAGAAATGATTGAAGCTACTGACTGAATGAAAGGAGCTGGCATCTCACTCTCTTTGAATCTTCTTTATCATGCTAAGAGGAGCAGGAAAAAGCAAAAAATTTCAGAATTGCACCTTGCAATGCGGAGAAATTACTGTTTGTGCATTTACAATATTCAATGATTTTTGCCATTGAAAAACGTCCAGAAATGATTGAAGCTACTGACTGAATGAAAGGAGCTGGCATCTCACTCTCTTTGAATCTTCTTTATCATGCTAAGAGGAGCAGGAAAAAGCAAAAAATTTCAGAATTGCACCTTGCAAGGCGGAGAAATTACTGTTTGTGCATTTACAATATTCATTGATTTTTGCCATTGAAAAACATCATGCTATTCATATACCAGAAATGTTTGAAGCTACTGACTGAATGAAACGAGCTGGCATCTCACTCTCTTTGAATCTTCTTTATCATGCTAAGAGGAGCAGGAAAAAGCAAAAAATTTCAGAATTGCACCTTGCAATGCGGAGAAATTACTGTTTGTGCATTTACAATATTCATTGATTTTTGCCATTGAAAAACGTCCAGAAATGATTGAAGCTACTGACTGAATGAAAGGAGCTGGCATCTCACTCTCTTTGAATCTTGTTTATCATGCTAAGAGGAGCAGGAAAAAGCAAAAAATTTCAGAATTGCACCTTGCAATGCAGAGAAATTACTGTTTGTGCATTTACAATATTTATTGATTTTTGCCATTGAAAAACATCATGTTATTCATATACCAGAAATGATTGAAGCTACTGACTGAATGAAAGGAGCTGGCATCTCACTCTCTTTGAATCTTCTTTATCATGCTAAGAGGAGCAGGAAAAAGCAAAAAATTTCAGAATTGCACCTTGCAATGCGGAGAAATTACTGTTTGTGCATTTACAATATTCAATGATTTTTGCCATTGAAAAACGTCCAGAAATGATTGAAGCTACTGACTGAATGAAAGGAGCTGGCATCTCACTCTCTTTGAATCTTCTTTATCATGCTAAGAGGAGCAGGAAAAAGCAAAAAATTTCAGAATTGCACCTTCCAATGCGGAGAAATTACTGTTTGTGCATTTACAATATTCATTGATTTTTGCCATTGAAAAACATCATGTTATTCATATACCAGAAATGTTTGAAGCTACTGACTGAATGAAAGGAGCTGGCATCTCACTCTATTTGAATCTTCTTTATCATGCTAAGAGGAGCAGGAAAAAGCAAAAAATTTCAGAATTGCACCTTGCAATGCGGAGAAATTACTGTTTGTGCATTTACAATATTCATTGATTTTTGCCATTGAAAAACATCATGTTATTCATATACCAGAAATGTTTGAAGCTACTAACTGAATGAAAGGAGCTGGCATCTCACTCTCTTTGAATCTTCTTTATCATGCTAAGAGGAGCAGGAAAAAGCAAAAAATTTCAGAATTGCACCTTGCAATGCGGAGAAATTACTGTTTGTGCATTTACAATATTCATTGATTTTTGCCATTGAAAAACGTCCAGAAATGATTGAAGCTACTGACTGAATGAAAGGAGCTGGCATCTCACTCTCTTTGAATCTTGTTTATCATGCTAAGAGGAGCAGGAAAAAGCAAAAAATTTCAGAATTGCACCTTGCAATGCGGAGAAATTACTGTTTGTGCATTTACAATATTCATTGATTTTTGCCATTGAAAAACATCATGTTATTCATATACCAGAAATGTTTGAAGCTACTGACTGAATGAAAGGAGCTGGCATCTCACTCTCTTTGAATCTTCTTTATCATGCTAAGAGGAGCAGGAAAAAGCAAAAAATTTCAGAATTGCACCTTGCAATGCGGAGAAATTACTGTTTGTGCATTTACAATATTCATTGATTTTTGCCATTGAAAAACATCCAGAAATGATTGAAGCTACTGACTGAATGAAAGGAGCTGGCATCTCACTCTCTTTGAATCTTGTTTATCATGCTAAGAGGAGCAGGAAAAAGCAAAAAATTTCAGAATTGCACCTTGCAATGCGGAGAAATTACTGTTTGTGCATTTACAATATTCATTGATTTTTGCCATTGAAAAACATCATGTTATTCATATACCAGAAATGATTGAAGCTACTGACTGAATGAAAGGAGCTGGCATCTCACTCTCTTTGAATCTTCTTTATCATGCTAAGAGGAGCAGGAAAAAGCAAAAAATTTCAGAATTGCACCTTGCAATGCGGAGAAATTACTGTTTGTGCATTTACAATATTCAATGATTTTTGCCATTGAAAAACGTCCAGAAATGATTGAAGCTACTGACTGAATGAAAGGAGCTGGCATCTCACTCTCTTTGAATCTTCTTTATCATGCTAAGAGGAGCAGGAAAAAGCAAAAAATTTCAGAATTGCACCTTGCAATGCGGAGAAATTACTGTTTGTGCATTTACAATATTCATTGATTTTTGCCATTGAAAAACATCATGTTATTCATATACCAGAAATGTTTGAAGCTACTAACTGAATGAAAGGAGCTGGCATCTCACTCTCTTTGAATCTTCTTTATCATGCTAAGAGGAGCAGGAAAAAGCAAAAAATTTCAGAATTGCACCTTGCAATGCGGAGAAATTACTGTTTGTGCATTTACAATATTCATTGATTTTTGCCATTGAAAAACGTCCAGAAATGATTGAAGCTACTGACTGAATGAAAGGAGCTGGCATCTCACTCTCTTTGAATCTTGTTTATCATGCTAAGGGGAGCAGGAAAAAGCAAAAAATTTCAGAATTGCACCTTGCAATGCGGAGAAATTACTGTTTGTGCATTTACAATATTCATTGATTTTTGCCATTGAAAAACATCATGTTATTCATATACCAGAAATGTTTGAAGCTACTGACTGAATGAAAGGAGCTGGCATCTCACTCTCTTTGAATCTTCTTTATCATGCTAAGAGGAGCAGGAAAAAGCAAAAAATTTCAGAATTGCACCTTGCAATGCGGAGAAATTACTGTTTGTGCATTTACAATATTCATTGATTTTTGCCATTGAAAAACATCCAGAAATGATTGAAGCTACTGACTGAATGAAAGGAGCTGGCATCTCACTCTCTTTGAATCTTGTTTAACATGCTAAGAGGAGCAGGAAAAAGCAAAAAATTTCAGAATTGCACCTTGCAATGCGGAGAAATTACTGTTTGTGCATTTACAATATTCATTGATTTTTGCCATTGAAAAACATCATGTTATTCATATACCAGAAATGATTGAAGCTACTGACTGAATGAAAGGAGCTGGCATCTCACTCTCTTTGAATCTTCTTTATCATGCTAAGAGGAGCAGGAAAAAGCAAAAAATTTCAGAATTGCACCTTGCAATGCGGAGAAATTACTGTTTGTGCATTTACAATATTCAATGATTTTTGCCATTGAAAAACGTCCAGAAATGATTGAAGCTACTGACTGAATGAAAGGTGCTGGCATCTCACTCTCTTTGAATCTTCTTTATCATGCTAAGAGGAGCAGGAAAAAGCAAAAAATTTCAGAATTGCACCTTGCAAGGCGGAGAAATTACTGTTTGTGCATTTACAATATTCATTGATTTTTGCCATTGAAAAACATCATGCTATTCATATACCAGAAATGTTTGAAGCTACTGACTGAATGAAACGAGCTGGCATCTCACTCTCTTTGAATCTTCTTTATCATGCTAAGAGGAGCAGGAAAAAGCAAAAAATTTCAGAATTGCACCTTGCAATGCGGAGAAATTACTGTTTGTGCATTTACAATATTCATTGATTTTTGCCATTGAAAAACGTCCAGAAATGATTGAAGCTACTGACTGAATGAAAGGAGCTGGCATCTCACTCTCTTTGAATCTTGTTTATCATGCTAAGAGGAGCAGGAAAAAGCAAAAAATTTCAGAATTGCACCTTGCAATGCAGAGAAATTACTGTTTGTGCATTTACAATATTCATTGATTTTTGCCATTGAAAAACATCATGTTATTCATATACCAGAAATGATTGAAGCTACTGACTGAATGAAAGGAGCTGGCATCTCACTCTCTTTGAATCTTCTTTATCATGCCAAGAGGAGCAGGAAAAAGCAAAAAATTTCAGAATTGCACCTTGCAATGCGGAGAAATTACTGTTTGTGCATTTACAATATTCAATGATTTTTGCCATTGAAAAACGTCCAGAAATGATTGAAGCTACTGACTGAATGAAAGGAGCTGGCATCTCACTCTCTTTGAATCTTCTTTATCATGCTAAGAGGAGCAGGAAAAAGCAAAAAATTTCAGAATTGCACCTTCCAATGCGGAGAAATTACTGTTTGTGCATTTACAATATTCATTGATTTTTGCCATTGAAAAACATCATGTTATTCATATACCAGAAATGTTTGAAGCTACTGACTGAATGAAAGGAGCTGGCATCTCACTCTCTTTGAATCTTCTTTATCATGCTAAGAGGAGCAGGAAAAAGCAAAAAATTTCAGAATTGCACCTTGCAATGCGGAGAAATTACTGTTTGTGCATTTACAATATTCATTGATTTTTGCCATTGAAAAACATCATGTTATTCATATACCAGAAATGTTTGAAGCTACTAACTGAATGAAAGGAGCTGGCATCTCACTCTCTTTGAATCTTCTTTATCATGCTAAGAGGAGCAGGAAAAAGCAAAAAATTTCAGAATTGCACCTTGCAATGCGGAGAAATTACTGTTTGTGCATTTACAATATTCATTGATTTTTGCCATTGAAAAACGTCCAGAAATGATTGAAGCTACTGACTGAATGAAAGGAGCTGGCATCTCACTCTCTTTGAATCTTGTTTATCATGCTAAGAGGAGCAGGAAAAAGCAAAAAATTTCAGAATTGCACCTTGCAATGCGGAGAAATTACTGTTTGTGCATTTACAATATTCATTGATTTTTGCCATTGAAAAACATCATGTTATTCATATACCAGAAATGTTTGAAGCTACTGACTGAATGAAAGGAGCTGGCATCTCACTCTCTTTGAATCTTCTTTATCATGCTAAGAGGAGCAGGAAAAAGCAAAAAATTTCAGAATTGCACCTTGCAATGCGGAGAAATTACTGTTTGTGCATTTACAATATTCATTGATTTTTGCCATTGAAAAACATCCAGAAATGATTGAAGCTACTGACTGAATGAAAGGAGCTGGCATCTCACTCTCTTTGAATCTTGTTTATCATGCTAAGAGGAGCAGGAAAAAGCAAAAAATTTCAGAATTGCACCTTGCAATGCGGAGAAATTACTGTTTGTGCATTTACAATATTCATTGATTTTTGCCATTGAAAAACATCATGTTATTCATATACCAGAAATGATTGAAGCTACTGACTGAATGAAAGGAGCTGGCATCTCACTCTCTTTGAATCTTCTTTATCATGCTAAGAGGAGCAGGAAAAAGCAAAAAATTTCAGAATTGCACCTTGCAATGCGGAGAAATTACTGTTTGTGCATTTACAATATTCAATGATTTTTGCCATTGAAAAACGTCCAGAAATGATTGAAGCTACTGACTGAATGAAAGGAGCTGGCATCTCACTCTCTTTGAATCTTCTTTATCATGCTAAGAGGAGCAGGAAAAAGCAAAAAATTTCAGAATTACACCTTGCAAGGCGGAGAAATTACTGTTTGTGCATTTACAATATTCATTGATTTTTGCCATTGAAAAACATCATGCTATTCATATACCAGAAATGTTTGAAGCTACTGACTGAATGAAAGGAGCTGGCATCTCACTCTCTTTGAATCTTCTTTATCATGCTAAGAGGAGCAGGAAAAAGCAAAAAATTTCAGAATTGCACCTTGCAATGCGGAGAAATTACTGTTTGTGCATTTACAATATTCATTGATTTTTGCCATTGAAAAACGTCCAGAAATGATTGAAGCTACTGACTGAATGAAAGGAGCTGGCATCTCACTCTCTTTGAATCTTGTTTATCATGCTAAGAGGAGCAGGAAAAAGCAAAAAATTTCAGAATTGCACCTTGCAATGCGGAGAAATTACTGTTTGTGCATTTACAATATTCATTGATTTTTGCCATTGAAAAACGTCCAGAAATGATTGAAGCTACTGACTGAATGAAAGGAGCTGGCATCTCACTCTCTTTGAATCTTCTTTATCATGCTAAGAGGAGCAGGAAAAAGCAAAAAATTTCAGAATTGCACCTTGCAATGCGGAGAAATTACTGTTTGTGCATTTACAATATTCATTGATTTTTGCCATTGAAAAACGTCCAGAAATGATTGAAGCTACTGACTGAATGAAAGGAGCTGGCATCTCACTCTCTTTGAATCTTGTTTATCATGCTAAGAGGAGCAGGAAAAAGCAAAAAATTTCAGAATTGCACCTTGCAATGCGGAGAAATTACTGTTTGTGCATTTACAATATTCATTGATTTTTGCCATTGAAAAACGTCCAGAAATGATTGAAGCTACTGACTGAATGAAAGGAGCTGGCATCTCACTCTCTTTGAATCTTCTTTATCATGCTAAGAGGAGCAGGAAAAAGCAAAAAATTTCAGAATTGCACCTTGCAATGCGGAGAAATTACTGTTTGTGCATTTACAATATTCATTGATTTTTGCCATTGAAAAACATCATGTTATTCATATACCAGAAATGTTTGAAGCTACTAACTGAATGAAAGGAGCTGGCATCTCACTCTCTTTGAATCTTCTTTATCATGCTAAGAGGAGCAGGAAAAAGCAAAAAATTTCAGAATTGCACCTTGCAATGCGGAGAAATTACTGTTTGTGCATTTACAATATTCATTGATTTTTGCCATTGAAAAACATCCAGAAATGATTGAAGCTACTGACTGAATGAAAGGAGCTGGCATCTCACTCTCTTTGAATCTTGTTTATCATGCTAAGAGGAGCAGGAAAAAGCAAAAAATTTCAGAATTGCACCTTGCAATGCGGAGAAATTACTGTTTGTGCATTTACAATATTCATTGATTTTTGCCATTGAAAAACATCATGTTATTCATATACCAGAAATGATTGAAGCTACTGACTGAATGAAAGGAGCTGGCATCTCACTCTCTTTGAATCTTCTTTATCATGCTAAGAGGAGCAGGAAAAAGCAAAAAATTTCAGAATTGCACCTTGCAATGCGGAGAAATTACTGTTTGTGCATTTACAATATTCAATGATTTTTGCCATTGAAAAACGTCCAGAAATGATTGAAGCTACTGACTGAATGAAAGGAGCTGGCATCTCACTCTCTTTGAATCTTCTTTATCATGCTAAGAGGAGCAGGAAAAAGCAAAAAATTTCAGAATTGCACCTTGCAAGGCGGAGAAATTACTGTTTGTGCATTTACAATATTCATTGATTTTTGCCATTGAAAAACATCATGCTATTCATATACCAGAAATGTTTGAAGCTACTGACTGAATGAAACGAGCTGGCATCTCACTCTCTTTGAATCTTCTTTATCATGCTAAGAGGAGCAGGAAAAAGCAAAAAATTTCAGAATTGCACCTTGCAATGCGGAGAAATTACTGTTTGTGCATTTACAATATTCATTGATTTTTGCCATTGAAAAACGTCCAGAAATGATTGAAGCTACTGACTGAATGAAAGGAGCTGGCATCTCACTCTCTTTGAATCTTGTTTATCATGCTAAGAGGAGCAGGAAAAAGCAAAAAATTTCAGAATTGCACCTTGCAATGCAGAGAAATTACTGTTTGTGCATTTACAATATTCATTGATTTTTGCCATTGAAAAACATCATGTTATTCATATACCAGAAATGATTGAAGCTACTGACTGAATGAAAGGAGCTGGCATCTCACTCTCTTTGAATCTTCTTTATCATGCTAAGAGGAGCAGGAAAAAGCAAAAAATTTCAGAATTGCACCTTGCAATGCGGAGAAATTACTGTTTGTGCATTTACAATATTCAATGATTTTTGCCATTGAAAAACGTCCAGAAATGATTGAAGCTACTGACTGAATGAAAGGAGCTGGCATCTCACTCTCTTTGAATCTTCTTTATCATGCTAAGAGGAGCAGGAAAAAGCAAAAAATTTCAGAATTGCACCTTCCAATGCGGAGAAATTACTGTTTGTGCATTTACAATATTCATTGATTTTTGCCATTGAAAAACATCATGTTATTCATATACCAGAAATGTTTGAAGCTACTGACTGAATGAAAGGAGCTGGCATCTCACTCTCTTTGAATCTTCTTTATCATGCTAAGAGGAGCAGGAAAAAGCAAAAAATTTCAGAATTGCACCTTGCAATGCGGAGAAATTACTGTTTGTGCATTTACAATATTCATTGATTTTTGCCATTGAAAAACATCATGTTATTCATATACCAGAAATGTTTGAAGCTACTAACTGAATGAAAGGAGCTGGCATCTCACTCTCTTTGAATCTTCTTTATCATGCTAAGAGGAGCAGGAAAAAGCAAAAAATTTCAGAATTGCACCTTGCAATGCGGAGAAATTACTGTTTGTGCATTTACAATATTCATTGATTTTTGCCATTGAAAAACGTCCAGAAATGATTGAAGCTACTGACTGAATGAAAGGAGCTGGCATCTCACTCTCTTTGAATCTTGTTTATCATGCTAAGAGGAGCAGGAAAAAGCAAAAAATTTCAGAATTGCACCTTGCAATGCGGAGAAATTACTGTTTGTGCATTTACAATATTCATTGATTTTTGCCATTGAAAAACATCATGTTATTCATATACCAGAAATGTTTGAAGCTACTGACTGAATGAAAGGAGCTGGCATCTCACTCTCTTTGAATCTTCTTTATCATGCTAAGAGGAGCAGGAAAAAGCAAAAAATTTCAGAATTGCACCTTGCAATGCGGAGAAATTACTGTTTGTGCATTTACAATATTCATTGATTTTTGCCATTGAAAAACATCCAGAAATGATTGAAGCTACTGACTGAATGAAAGGAGCTGGCATCTCACTCTCTTTGAATCTTGTTTATCATGCTAAGAGGAGCAGGAAAAAGCAAAAAATTTCAGAATTGCACCTTGCAATGCGGAGAAATTACTGTTTGTGCATTTACAATATTCATTGATTTTTGCCATTGAAAAACATCATGTTATTCATATACCAGAAATGATTGAAGCTACTGACTGAATGAAAGGAGCTGGCATCTCACTCTCTTTGAATCTTCTTTATCATGCTAAGAGGAGCAGGAAAAAGCAAAAAATTTCAGAATTGCACCTTGCAATGCGGAGAAATTACTGTTTGTGCATTTACAATATTCAATGATTTTTGCCATTGAAAAACGTCCAGAAATGATTGAAGCTACTGACTGAATGAAAGGAGCTGGCATCTCACTCTCTTTGAATCTTCTTTATCATGCTAAGAGGAGCAGGAAAAAGCAAAAAATTTCAGAATTGCACCTTGCAATGCGGAGAAATTACTGTTTGTGCATTTACAATATTCATTGATTTTTGCCATTGAAAAACATCATGTTATTCATATACCAGAAATGTTTGAAGCTACTAACTGAATGAAAGGAGCTGGCATCTCACTCTCTTTGAATCTTCTTTATCATGCTAAGAGGAGCAGGAAAAAGCAAAAAATTTCAGAATTGCACCTTGCAATGCGGAGAAATTACTGTTTGTGCATTTACAATATTCATTGATTTTTGCCATTGAAAAACGTCCAGAAATGATTGAAGCTACTGACTGAATGAAAGGAGCTGGCATCTCACTCTCTTTGAATCTTGTTTATCATGCTAAGGGGAGCAGGAAAAAGCAAAAAATTTCAGAATTGCACCTTGCAATGCGGAGAAATTACTGTTTGTGCATTTACAATATTCATTGATTTTTGCCATTGAAAAACATCATGTTATTCATATACCAGAAATGTTTGAAGCTACTGACTGAATGAAAGGAGCTGGCATCTCACTCTCTTTGAATCTTCTTTATCATGCTAAGAGGAGCAGGAAAAAGCAAAAAATTTCAGAATTGCACCTTGCAATGCGGAGAAATTACTGTTTGTGCATTTACAATATTCATTGATTTTTGCCATTGAAAAACATCCAGAAATGATTGAAGCTACTGACTGAATGAAAGGAGCTGGCATCTCACTCTCTTTGAATCTTGTTTAACATGCTAAGAGGAGCAGGAAAAAGCAAAAAATTTCAGAATTGCACCTTGCAATGCGGAGAAATTACTGTTTGTGCATTTACAATATTCATTGATTTTTGCCATTGAAAAACGTCCAGAAATGATTGAAGCTACTGACTGAATTGAAAAGGTGCTGGCATCTCACTCTCTTTGAATCTTCTTTATCATGCTAAGAGGAGCAGGAAAAAGCAAAAATTTCAGAATTATATGTGATGTGACTGAATGAAAGGTGAGCTGGCATCTCACTCTCTTTGAATCTTCTTTATCATGCTAAGAGGAGCAGGAAAAAGCAAAAAATTTCAGAACTGAATGAAAGGTGCTGGCATCTCACTCTCTTTGAATCTTCTTTATCATGCTAAGAGGAGCAGGAAAAAGCAAAAAATTTCAGAATTGCACCTTGCAAGGCGGAGAAATTACTGTTTGTGCATTTACAATATTCATTGATTTTTGCCATTGAAAAACATCATGCTATTCATATACCAGAAATGTTTGAAGCTACTGACTGAATGAAACGAGCTGGCATCTCACTCTCTTTGAATCTTCTTTATCATGCTAAGAGGAGCAGGAAAAAGCAAAAAATTTCAGAATTGCACCTTGCAATGCGGAGAAATTACTGTTTGTGCATTTACCATATTCATTGATTTTTGCCATTGAAAAACGTCCAGAAATGATTGAAGCTACTGACTGAATGAAAGGAGCTGGCATCTCACTCTCTTTGAATCTTGTTTATCATGCTAAGAGGAGCAGGAAAAAGCAAAAAATTTCAGAATTGCACCTTGCAATGCAGAGAAATTACTGTTTGTGCATTTACAATATTCATTGATTTTTGCCATTGAAAAACATCATGTATTCATATACCAGAAATGATTGAAGCTACTGACTGAATGAAAGGAGCTGGCATCTCACTCTCTTTGAATCTTCTTTATCATGCCAAGAGGAGCAGGAAAAGCAAAAAATTTCAGAATTGCACCTTGCAATGCGGAGAAATTACTGTTTGTGCATTTACAATATTCAATGATTTTTGCCATTGAAAAACGTCCAGAAATGATTGAAGCTACTGACTGAATGAAAGGAGCTGGCATCTCACTCTCTTTTGAATCTTCTTTATCATGCTAAGAGGAGCAGGAAAAAGCAAAAAATTTCAGAATTGCACCTTCCAATGCGGAGAAATTACTGTTTGTGCATTTACAATATTCATTGATTTTTGCCATTGAAAAACATCATGTTATTCATATACCAGAAATGTTTGAAGCTACTGACTGAATGAAAGGAGCTGGCATCTCACTCTCTTTGAATCTTCTTTATCATGCTAAGAGGAGCAGGAAAAAGCAAAAAATTTCAGAATTGCACCTTGCAATGCGGAGAAATTACTGTTTGTGCATTTACAATATTCATTGATTTTTGCCATTGAAAAACATCATGTTATTCATATACCAGAATGTTTGAAGGCTACTAACTGAATGAAAGGAGCTGGCATCTCACTCTCTTTGAATCTTCTTTATCATGCTAAGAGGAGCAGGAAAAAGCAAAAAATTTCAGAATTGCACCTTGCAATGCGGAGAAATTACTGTTTGTGCATTTACAATATTCATTGATTTTTGCCATTGAAAAACGTCCAGAAATGATTGAAGCTACTGACTGAATGAAAGGAGCTGGCATCTCACTCTCTTTGAATCTTGTTTATCATGCTAAGAGGAGCAGGAAAAAGCAAAAATTTCAGAATTGCACCTTGCAATGCGGAGAAATTACTGTTTGTGCATTTACAAATATTCATTGATTTTTGCCATTGAAAAACATCATGTTATTCATATACCAGAAATGTTTGAAGCTACTGACTGAATGAAAGGAGCTGGCATCTCACTCTCTTTGAATCTTCTTTATCATGCTAAGAGGAGCAGGAAAAAGCAAAAAATTTCAGAATTGCACCTTGCAATGCGGAGAAATTACTGTTTGTGCATTTACAATATTCATTGATTTTTGCCATTGAAAAACATCCAGAAATGATTGAAGCTACTGACTGAATGAAAGGAGCTGGCATCTCACTCTCTTTGAATCTTGTTTATCATGCTAAGAGGAGCAGGAAAAAGCAAAAAATTTCAGAAATTGCACCTTGCAATGCGGAGAAATTACTGTTTGTTGCATTTACAATATTCATTGATTTTTGCCATTGAAAAACATCATGTTATTCATATACCAGAAATGATTGAAGCTACTGACTGAATGAAAGGAGCTGGCATCTCACTCTCTTTGAATCTTCTTTATCATGCTAAGAGGAGCAGGAAAAAGCAAAAAAATTTCAGAATTGCACCTTGCAATGCGGAGAAATTACTGTTTGTGCATTTACAAATATTCAATGATTTTTGCCATTGAAAAACGTCCAGAAATGATTGAAGCTACTGACTGAATGAAAGGAGCTGGCATCTCACTCTCTTTGAATCTTCTTTATAATGCTAAGAGGAGCAGGAAAAAGCAAAAAATTTCAGAATTGCACCTTGCATGCGGAGAAATTACTGTTTGTGCATTTACAATATTCATTGATTTTTGCCATTGAAAAACATCATGCTATTCATATACCAGAAATGTTTGAAGCTACTGACTGAATGAAAGGAGCTGGCATCTCACTCTCTTTGAATCTTCTTTATCATGCTAAGAGGAGCAGGAAAAAGCAAAAAATTTCAGAATTGCACCTTGCAATGCGGAGAAATTACTGTTTGTGCATTTACAATATTCATTGATTTTTGCCATTGAAAAACGTCCAGAAATGATTGAAGCTACTGACTGAATGAAAGGAGCTGGCATCTCACTCTCTTTGAATCTTGTTTATCATGCTAAGAGGAGCAGGAAAAAAGCAAAAAATTTCAGAATTGCACCTTGCAATGCGGAGAAATTACTGTTTGTGCATTTACAATATTCATTGATTTTTGCCATTGAAAAACGTCCAGAAATGATTGAAGCTACTGACTGAATGAAAGGAGCTGGCATCTCACTCTCTTTGAATCTTCTTTATCATGCTAAGAGGAGCAGGAAAAAGCAAAAATTTCAGAATTGCACCTTGCAATGCGGAGAAATTACTGTTTGTGCATTTACAATATTCATTGATTTTTGCCATTGAAAACGTCCAGAAATGATTGAAGCTACTGACTGAATGAAAGGAGCTGGCATCTCACTCTCTTTGAATCTTGTTTATCATGCTAAGAGGAGCAGGAAAAAAGCAAAAAATTTCAGAATTGCACCTTGCAATGCGGAGAAATTACTGTTTGCATTTACATATTCATTGATTTTTGCCATTGAAAAACGTCCAGAAATGATTGAAGCTACTGACTGAATGAAAGGGCTGGCATCTCACTCTCTTTGAATCTTCTTTATCATGCTAAGAGGAGCAGGAAAAAGCAAAAATTTCAGAATTGCACCTGCAATGCGAGAAATTACTGTTTGTGCATTTACAATATTCATTGATTTTATGGCCCATTGAAAAACCATCAGTGTTATTCATATACCAGTAAATGTTTGGAAGCTAGCTACTTGAATGAAA